>NC_052510.1:9501942-10101942 GCF_014356525.2 Nilaparvata lugens | reverse complement strand
ATAAATAAATAAATAAATAAATAAATAAATAAATAAATAAATAAATAAATAAATAAATAAATAAATAAATAAATAAATAAATAAATAAATAAATAAATAAATAAATAAATAAATAAATAAATAAATGAACTTACAAATGCTTAATCATAGTATTCGTATGGCTTTTATAGGTGGGGGGGGGGAGTCGTCCCTGACAGAAGTTCCACCTCACCAGATAATTTGAGCCGTCAATGGGTCTCACGAATGTTAAAAATCAGCCAATACCTACAGTTCAACGTGCCTATCCGATAACACGCTTAATGACCAAGGGCCGTTTGCACAGTGATAGCTTAAACTGAATTCAATCAGCTGTTGGCTGACACTCAAAATGCATTACAACAAATGATACTTGATAACGATTTAATCCAGTTTAAGATAAAATTTAGTTTAAACTGGCACTGTGCAAACGGCCCTTAATGAGATAACACGTTGACTGAGATGTACATTGTAAAAAACTGACATTGTAAAAAACGATCTGACAACGTTGCGAAGGTAGAAAAGGATAGCGCTATCTGCTTTGTCGAGTGATAGACAAGGATAGCAACACCAATGTTAATTAGATACTGCCATTATAACGAGGATCTCACTATAGGAGTTGGAGTGGAAACGAAATTTTGAAAAGCAACAACTTGAAGACAAGCCTACCTGTAAACGAAGCCGGATCTATTTGACAAGCAGAAAGCCGTGCACGTTGACTATGAACTTTTCGAAGTTGTCGTTGAACGTCTTCCACTCAGCCTTGGAATTGTTGAGGTAGACATTGCTGGTCAGCCCCGTGAACTCCTGGGCCAGTCGCTCCGCCACTGTCGGCTCACTGCCATCGATTAGCGTCTGCACGAATTGCCTGTAGTCGTCCTGAAAACATGCATTAATTGGTAAGTTGTAATATAGAATACTTTTGAAAAATATGCAACTTCATATATCATGAAATAAATTGTCTGTAATCAAAACATGCAATTCATAAGAAGTTACAGTTATTTTAAAACAGATTGCGACATCATTAGTCATGTGATAAAATAATGTAACTCAATAATGAATAGAAGTTAGACAATGACCACAGTATGACATTATAGTAATCCTCATCGTAATAAATAATTGTGCAACAGTGAGATTCATGAAAATCAGCAACTGATTAGCATTGGTTTGCTACCCTTGACTGTCATTCTGACACATCAGATAGCTCTATACTTTTCTAGCTCCAAATTGCCAAATTATTTAGTTGCAAAATTGATTGCAGGCCATGTAGTAATTAAACGAGCTACCAGAATATTTCATCTAAATTATGAGGATTTATTATTGAATCATGAAAAGATTTATTTTCTTGGTGAATATATTTGAGATATAATTGATAATCAACAATTTATTAATATTAGACCTTTATAAGATACACCTAGATTTGTATAAATATCTACAATAGAAGGCGGTGGAAAAAGAAACCAGGAAACTATGCCGTAAAGTATGAAAAATAATAAAAAATTGCAATAAATTAAACACTGTAGTCAGAGATGTTGCAGGACATAATGATGCCTTCAGCATCGAAGCCCTGGGTTTTGTGAAAACGTTATAATAATTGTGCTATTTTTTTAGGAAAAACTAATTCTTTGACAAGCAAACTTACCGAATAGCAGCAGATCAGTTGATAGATGACAACTCCAATGTTTGGAACGGAATCCGAATTGATTTGCCGAGATAGCACCATGTCCAGGAACAACTAGCAATCAAACAAATATGATACATTGAATAACTTCTTTGAAAAAACTAAATTAATACACTCTCGATAGATTTTTACAGAATTGCAATGTATAGGTAGTCTGACCACTCGTCCTGACCTACTCATCTCCCATAGGAATTGGACCTGTATTATAAAAAAACTCAAGCATTTAGTACAATAATCGAGTCGAAGCTTGAAACAAATTATCTGGATATGAATATTCAAAATTCAATTAACTGAGTCTAAACAATCCAAGCCAAAAGTATTAAAAATGTTTTTTACGATAATCCTATTATGTTTAGCGAACAATTTCTGTATGTCTGTTTATATTTTTATATCTGGTTATTTATGTTCAACGGATCTCGAAAACGGCTCTAACGATTCTCACGAAATTTGGAACATAGTAGGTTTATGATATAAAAATTCGATTGCACTAGGTCTCATCCCTGGGAAAACTCGCTGAAGGACATGAAAAGGATAATAATTATTCATCCTTGAAAAAACAGATTATAATTTCGTCGTCTGTCGATAACAGAAGATGCGTGTGCCTGTGTGGGAGATCAGCTGTGTAATCAATCAGCTTACCGTATCTCGCGAGAAATCTAGAAATTTTAATAGACTCGATCAATATAATCTGATTTGTTGACATGAGATGGTATATCATAATATTCAAAGTTAATCATTATTTTATAGTTCTAAGTGATTAGAGAGTTTTATTTTGTTATTCAATTTGGTTTGTAAACAATCTAAATTATAACTTTTATGTTTTCAAATATTTGGACTGAAAATTTGACCTGAATTCAAGTATATGAAACATAACCTACTTTTGGAATATTTATAGTGTATAAATCAAAATTCGGGGAAGAAACAGTTTTGGGATGTGCCTGTTAGTCCTTCCCCAATCATTTTAAAGAATTGAGTTCTGTTTATCAATAAATAAATAACGAGCGAAGCTCGGTGCCCCGATATTTGTCATTAAAACTAGTCTTAGAAACAAACCATCAAATTTCATTCCACTATAAATCTTACACTATAAAAAACTATAATTCCGTTCATCCATATTGATGACCCAAGTAAAAACAGAAGTGAAAGAGAATATAAAAGCTAACAAAATATATATAAGATTGTATATAATTATCGTAATACAATTAACAATAACTTTCTAGCCCAAGAGAGCGAACAACACCCAACTCCCGTCGATGAAACTTCAACAAAAACATATATTTTATACTAATTGATTAACAAAAACTTATTGATTAACAAAAACAATTAAAACATATATTTTATACTAATTGAACTTCAACAAAAACATATATTTTATACTAATTGATTATTTTTTGTTATCGATAAAATAAAAAGAAAACAAGCAGCTCACTTTAAAAAAAAGGTCTAAACAAAAACAAAACTCAATGACAAAAAAGTGCCAGGCAAAACATCACTTAAGCCACAATAATTATTGATAAATATTCATTGATCAATGAAATATTGAGAAAACGTGTGGCTCACCTTCAGAAAAGGCCTGAAGACCTGTTTAGCAGGCGCAGCCTCCTCGCCGGCTGAGTTGAGATGCGCGCAGAACGCCTTGATGAAGTCACAACACCTCACGTGGACGTCCTGTGTGAACGCCTTTAGGCCCAGTTCAACGGTCATCAGCACCCCTTCCAGAAAGCCCGCCTGTTGTTGGCACAGCTTATCCGGGTACATTTCTGCTATGTGTAGGATCAGCTGAAAAATACAGTGGGCAAGATTAGTTATTTGTGCAACTAGTGCGCAAAGTGACAGTATGCTGCGCCGAAAGAAACGTTTACGCACGAGCCGGAAGTAGACGAGGGCGGAATGGTTTCTTGAGTGCAGCAGAGTAACTTTGCTCTCGTATTTCACATTAAATTTTTCCTACAGTTACCATTGAATATGAGAAGTGGTTGATAATGGGTAAAATTATGGCTGAAATCCATCAAATGTTTGTCTGTATAATTTATTTTAAACTTGATAATCAAATTGAAAATTAATAATCGATAATTTAACAAGATTAAAAATTAAATTAATCCAATTAATTTGAAAATTTGAATAATCCTATCCTATTATATTAAGCGAGCAATTTCTGTATTTATATTATATATGGTTATTTTTATATGGTTATTTATTTTTAACGGATCTCGAAAACGGCTCTAACGATTTTCACGGAATTTGAAACATGGTAGGTTTATGATATAAAGATTCGATTGCACTAGGTCTCATCTTCGGGAAAACTTGTTGAACGACATTAAAAGAATAATAATATTTATCCTTGGCTGAAACAGCTGTGGATAGTAAAAAAGTGAGTGAGCGAGTGAGTATGTGAAAAATCATAATATCGCATCCCCGAAATTCATAAGATGACATAATAATATAGCCAGCTGTGATCATTTTAGAGAATTGTGTTCTGTTTATCAATAAATAAAAATAACGAGCGAAGCTCGGTGCCCCGATATTTTTTGAGTGAATCTTGATTTCTAAATAATTTTTCAACCAATCAATTTATGAATGAAAAAATATTATTTGAAATTATGAATAATTCATAATATTCAAAATGTATAATTTAATGAATTCTCATTTTTATTTATTTTAAAATCAGAAAAAATATAGATAGAACAAATTCGCAATCAATACACGCTAACAATGTCAACAGCTGATTGGGATTGCTGCAAGATAATACGCAAAGTAATACTTTGCGCACTAGAGCGGAAAAGTGGTTCTTTGCGTTCTGTAATCAGTGCAGGAATGGTCACTTTTCAAGGTAACTGAAGGAAAAATAATGATTTTACATTTTCCCCGTGAAACAAAACATAAAATACAATATTGTTCCAAACATACAAAATACAATAATCATACAAGTTCAAATGTTCATATTACTAAATTGCAAAATTAGAAGCATAAGGAAGAGAGTCCTTACATTCCAGAAAGTCTTCGAAGATCTATAGTAAAAATAAAATAAGTTGAGACTTGAGGTTCCAGACGACTATGCGCCCAAATATAATTATCATGTATATATGTGACAAATATATGTAACTGAATACATGTGACACACAGCATTGACTAAATTAATGTCAGTAGTTGTCAAATTGAATAAATGCATAGACGTATATTTCGATCATGAACATACTGTGGTTTCAAATACATAAAAAACAGGTTTTCAATAATGAAATATTTTTATTAGACTGAAAATTCAAAATTTCGATAGTAAAATTTAAAAAGAGACCCTAGATTGGAATATAATTACAGTAATTATACATTTCAGAATAATGCCTTACGAAATTACCTTGTAGTATTGAGCACAGAGATTAGGAAACTTCAATAGTTCAACAGTCATAATAGGTAGGATCATCCTTAGTCCATAAACTGAGATATCACCACGATTTATTTCATTCTGTACAGCATCTCCTTCGTCATCTGTAATTAAAACAAGTAATAACTATGTTAGTTATAGTTATAGTTGAATAACTTTATTCTTTATTGATTCATACAGTAAGTTCATCATCAAAATGATAGGGAGAGAGAACGAAATAAGGTAACCTTGTGCTATTCCTTTCTCAAATTTAGATAAGGTTACACATAGTCTCACCGCTTTTTTCTTCAGATACCACAATACCGAACGACAATTTTAGGAGCTTCGTTCTGTGTTACGGCTTCTCGTGAATGGAATGCTATGTCACTTTATATTATCCTTTCCCCATTCTTATCACTATTCAAAAAAAGAGTGCACCGACACCTAACTCTTGCTTCTAGGTATTGACTCATGGCTGGTAACGAGGAGGAATTGTATTTCTTCTTTTTATAATATACTTACTTAAGAAATGTAGATAATGATTTCTGCATGGGTTCACGAACTGCATGACTTTTTTCTTCTTATTTTTCTATGTACGTATCTTTCTATCTTGTTTTTTGGAGTAATCTACATTAATTTTTACTTTGCTCATCTATTACAATTTTAGTTTTACATTAATACTTATAGTTTATTCATGTACAGTGCTATTTTGTTTTGTACCACTATGTGTCTTGTTAGACGCAGTGGAAATTGTCATATAAATAAATAAATAATTAGTCCGAAATAAGTTAGTTGCATGGCATCACATGAACTGAACTAATATTGGTGAATTGAAGGAGCAAGCCAAAAATAATTCTCAATAGATACTAAAATATTATCAATATTACTCAAACTGTTGAGAATTCTTCATACAAAATTACAATCGGTGATATTACCATACATTTAGAACGTAGCATCGAGTAGCGGTAATCATATTTTATACTAGATGAAAGTTGAGGAAATTTTCAGTGTATATTTACGATGAAACATTTTCAATTTGATAATATTTCAGCAAAAAAAATATTATAATTTTTGCAATTCAACTGCCTATGAATAAAAAAAATGTAAAAAGTAATCAATTAAAGATAATAGAATAGAATAACTTTATTAGCCTCAATAGTACATCACAATTTGACATATGCAGGCCAGTCAACACAATACAACACAGCGCAATAAAACCGGTCAATAAAACACTACAATTAAACAGTAGTACACAGTAGTACATTGGATTCAAATTCAAATATACATTACATACAGTTCATAATATACAATAATACACATTGTCACAAAGTAAAATTGTGACGAGAAAATAATAAATAATATTATTGAAAGACGCTCGGCTATCAGCAATGCTAGCCGACCGCGGAGATAAGGGAGGTACCGATGGCGCACCATCTTCCGCGCATCAAGACAATTTCCACCGCCTCTGGCGGCGGCTCAACTCCATCCCCTCCACTTTGGGGGAGTATTTAAAGGCCGGACGAGCCCCAGACCACAGCATTCCGCTCACAACCTTCCTGCTCCTGGTACAGCGGCCCGTTGGCTGCCGTACGTCCCCGACCTCCTGCCCTGGTACAGCGGCCCATGGCTGCCGTACGTCCCTAACCTTCCATCTCCCTAGGGCACAGCGGACCGTTGTCTGCCGTCCTGACCTCCCATCACCTAGGGCACAGCGGACCGTTGTCTGCCGTCCCTGTCCTCCCATCTCCCTAGGGCACAGCGGACCGTTGTCTGCCGTCCCTGTCCTCCCATATCCCCAGGGCACAGCGGACCGTTGTCTGCCGTCCTGACCTCCCATCACCCTAGGGCACAGCGGACCGTTGTCTGCCGTCCCTGTCCTCCCATTTCCCCAGGGCACAGCGGACCGTTGTCTGCCGTCCCTGACCTCCCATCACCTAGGGCACAGCGGACCGTTGTCTGCCGTCCCTGACCTCCCATCACCCTAGGGCACAGCGGACCGTTGTCTGCCGTCCCTGTCCTCCCATTTCCCTCAGGGCACAGCGGACCGTTGTCTGCCGTCCCTGTCCTCCCATCTCCCTAGGGCACAGCGGACCGTTGTCTGCCGTCCCTATTCTTCCTTCTCCCCAGGGCACAGCGGACCGTTGTCTGCCGTCCCTATTCTTCCTTCTCCCCAGGGCACAGCGGACCGTTGTCTGCCGTCCCTATCCTGTCTGTCCTTCCTTTTCCTACTTCACTGGAGCGGAACCGAGGCCGTAAGGCCGATACAAAATTACATCAAAGTGGTGTCATCAGAGAAGAGAGCGACCTTCACGCCGTCAGAAGCACCAGGAGGTGCTGTTCACGCCAGCTGAGGCACAAAGAAGAAGGAAGAGGAACTTCGACTTGCCTCCTTACCCCGCCCACATTACGACTGAGCGAAGTCATCCAGGAGCAACACCTGGGTATCAATCACCCACCTCTGAAGCTACTCAGGGTGTACGTGATAGATTGGCGCCCAACGTGGGGCACGAGGCAACGAAGTAAGAATCATGAGTGAACAGGGAGAGTCTGATTCAGATGCTCAACACCAGGAGCTGACAGAGGATCAGTTGGTCGAGGACATAAACCCCGAGGTGATAGCCGACCCCAGAGTTTCCTGGATCTATAGATTGAAAAAGGATGAGGCATTCAATCTTCTACAAGATTGGGGCATAGTGTCATCTGGAACACTTGCTGAGTTGAGAAAGTTGTTAGTAGAACAACATGAGAAGATGGCAGTACGTTATCCCAGCCCAAGACCCGGCATAATGAGCGGAAGCAGTGGGGAAACTAAACACTTGGTGACAGGTACCCATACTGAGGTTAAAACCAATATTCACACAAACCCCCTCATGGACCCAGGGGCGGTATGTGACAAGGTAAGAAGCTGGAGACTGTCATTCGACGGCCAATCAGATGCTCCCAGCTTCTTGGAAAGGCTAGACGAGCTACAACAAGCCTATGGGCTCACTGGCAACCAACTACTAGTCGCGCTACCTGAGCTACTAGTTGGTAAAGCTACTCTATGGATGCGTAATCGTCGTGACCAGTGGAAATCGTGGGACAATTTTGTGACAGATTTCAGATCACGCTACTACCCACTCACCTATGAGGAGGACCTCGAGAATTTAATACAGGCAAGGAAGCAAAGGGAAGGTGAATCGTTTGACGAATTTCTCGAAGATGTACTGACACTCATGAGGCGCCGAGGAGGTTTTACAGACGAGAATAAATTACAGAGAGTGTATAAGAATCTCCTCCCACGGTACAAATTGTATATTCGGCAATCAGATGTTCATAGTATCAACGAATTGGAAAAATTCGCGAGGGAGTATGAACAAATAAAAGCAGAGGAGAAACAGAATAGACAGAATTCGAGAGTTCACATGATTGAGGACACGAAAAAGATTACAAGGCTCAAGGTTGAGACAGTTATAACCCCTACTAGTAACAGACCATCTCTTAGTGAGTCTGAACCCATGTGTGGGCAATACAAGATACCGGGGCACTGGAGATCACAATGTCCCGATATCCCACCAAGTAAAAGGAGCGGAAAGAGAGCACTGAAATGTGTCTGTGATGTGCAGAAGGAGAATAAAACTCCGAACAAGACAGCAGTGATGCGAACAGCACACAGGATTCCTGTGATTGAAGAGTCATCAAGAGACAACAGACTATTCATTGCCGTAATAATCGGCGGTAAAAAGTGTCAGGCCTTGCTAGATACGGGTGCTGAAGCTAATTATATGAGCAACGAGGTCTATGAAGTCATCCGGAAAATAGGGATGATACGGAAAGAACCAGCACGTCACCGCGCGATATTAGCTGATGGACGGTCAACCCCGTTAAATGGGAAAGTGACTACTAATGTGACCATAGAACAAACCACAATTCCACTAGTGGCATCTATAATGGAAGGACTTGAACAAGATCTGCTATTAGGCATGGAATTTATGCGTGAAAACAGAGTGAATATTCACACATTCACAAGAGAGGTGGAGTGGGATCCTCCCCAATTGAATCCTTCAAGACAGCCAATTATGTTGCGATCACCCTTATCGGGGAGTAGGACAACAAAAGTCCCAACAATATCAGCTGTACAATCCGAATCTCAGGATAACAAGGATCACAACAAAAGGATATTCATGCAGGTTGGTTTGAATGGAGTTGAACTCAATGCTTTGATTGATGCCAGGGCGGAATTGTCATATATTCCAGAACAAGCATCTTCGGGCAAAATAGTGATGGATCACAGGAATGAGATGAATGACTCTGAACGGCGGGCCACAATTCATGCCCCAGCCACCAACACAAGTGGTAACTCCAAGAGTGATGTGGAAAAGTTAATAGCACCCCCCACGGTCATGGATGTGAACGATTCCACACCACCCCCCACTGCTATGGATGTGGAGGAGTCCGTGCCACCCTCAATGGTTATGGACGTTGGAGAGCCAACGCAGTGTGCAACGATCAATGAAGTGGTCCCACCGTCCCTGGAACCCACACCTGGTCCCTCAAGGAGGAGGGATCCAGTGTTCTGCAACCGAGTATCGACGCCTGGTAAGCGCAAACGGGCTGGCAAGCCACGTATAAAGATCCAATTACCGGATGGACGACGTAAATATGTGCCCGTAGATCAGGCATAGATGATGCCTATAGGCAGTGGCATACACCTCTAAAGGTGATGCCTGAGCGGCATACACCTCTTAAGGTGATGCCTGAGAAGGTGTACACCTCTAAGGTGATGCCTAGATGGCTCACGCCTTTTAAAGGTGGTGCCATAGAGGGCTCCGACCCCCCCCCCCCCCAAGTAGGAGTGGGGTGTCACAAAGTAAAATTGTGACGAGAAAATAATAAATAATATTATTGAAAGACGCTCGGCTATCAGCAATGCTAGCCGACCGCGGAGATAAGGGAGGTACCGATGGCGCACCATCTTCCGCGCATCAAGACAATTTCCACCGCCTCTGGCGGCGGCTCAACTCCATCCCCTCCACTTTGGGGGAGTATTTAAAGGCCGGACGAGCCCCAGACCACAGCATTCCGCTCACAACCTTCCTGCTCCTGGTACAGCGGCCCGTTGGCTGCCGTACGTCCCCGACCTCCTGCCCTGGTACAGCGGCCCATGGCTGCCGTACGTCCCTAACCTTCCATCTCCCTAGGGCACAGCGGACCGTTGTCTGCCGTCCCTGTCCTCCCATCTACCTAGGGCACAGCGGACCGTTGTCTGCCGTCCCTGTCCTCCCATCTCCCTAGGGCACAGCGGACCGTTGTCTGCCGTCCCTGTCCTCCATCTCCCCAGGGCACAGCGGACCGTTGTCTGCCGTCCCTGACCTCCCATCACCCTAGGGCACAGCGGACCGTTGTCTGCCGTCCCTGTCCTCCCATTTCCCCAGGGCACAGCGGACCGTTGTCTGCCGTCCCTGACCTCCCATCACCCTAGGGCACAGCGGACCGTTGTCTGCCGTCCCTGACCTCCCATCACCCTAGGGCACAGCGGACCGTTGTCTGCCGTCCCTGTCCTCCCATTTCCCCAGGGCACAGCGGACCGTTGTCTGCCGTCCCTGACCTCCCATCACCCTAGGGCACAGCGGACCGTTGTCTGCCGTCCCTGTCCTCCCGTTTCCCCAGGGCACAGCGGACCGTTGTCTGCCGTCCCTGACCTCCCATCACCCTAGGGCACAGCGGACCGTTGTCTGCCGTCCCTGTCCTCCCATTCCCCTCAGGGCACAGCGGACCGTTGTCTGCCGTCCCTATTCTTCCTTCTCCCCAGGGCACAGCGGACCGTTGTCTGCCGTCCCTATTCTTCCTTCTCCCCAGGGCACAGCGGACCGTTGTCTGCCGTCCCTATTCTTCCTTCTCCCCAGGGCACAGCGGACCGTTGTCTGCCGTCCCTATCCTGTCTGTCCTTCCTTTTCCTACTTCACTGGAGCGGAACCGAGGCCGTAAGGCCGATACAAAATTACATCAAAGTGGTGTCATCAGAGAAGAGAGCGACCTTCACGCCGTCAGAAGCACCAGGAGGTGCTGTTCACGCCAGCTGAGGCACAAAGAAGAAGGAAGAGGAACTTCGACTTGCCTCCTTACCCCGCCCACATTACGACTGAGCGAAGTCATCCAGGAGCAACACCTGGGTATCAATCACCCACCTCTGAAGCTACTCAGGGTGTACGTGATAACATCATTCAAAAATATACATTATTTTTAAAACTGCACATTTCAAAATCCCTTGGATATATTTTTTTCTCGATATATTCTTTGACAGAGTAGAAGGGATTATCTACAAGAAATTTTTCTAACGCATTTCTAAACCTTTTATAATTAAGTTGTCTTATTTCAAAGGGCAGTCTATTCATAATTTTGATTGCGGCATTAGCGGGGCTTTGATCTGTCTTGTGGAGTCTACTTGTTGTTACATTCAAAGATTGACTTGCTCGTGTATTATGTGTATGTGTAGCACTTCTTAACTTAATTATATCGGGATTAGCTTTCAAGAACAATAAACATTGTAATACGTATAATGAAAAGAGTATTGATATACGCAATCCCTTGAAAATTTCTCTACAATGTTCACGAAATGTAGCTTTGGCAATGACTCTGACAGCCTTTTTTCTGCAATAAAAAGATATCATGCGCTTGATATCTTATAAATAATAAGAAACAACAAGCACCAGTTACTAACCGTAACAGCTAAAATATTATTTGTCTCCTTTAAAAATAGATTCTATACAAATTTATGGAAGTCAAACGAAAATAATAATGATGAAAACGATGAAGTAGACTCACCAGGTCCCAAGACAAAGCTGATCTCTCTTGGTAACAGGCCAATCAACAGTTCGATGAGCAGCTGTAGCGCGTTGTAGGAGTCCTCTTCAGCCGCCGCTTCCAGGCTCAGTCGATTGTTATTATTGTTGGTGTAGGTCTGCACTACGCCATGACAGATCTGGTACAGTTTCATCCTCTCGTTCTAAACAAACAAAATTAGACATTAAAACATAAGATCAAGTCAAATGATTTTTATAACAACTACCTTCTAGTCGTGACCCTATTTTTTTCTGGCGTTAGCCGTGGCCCTGGGTCCCAGGGACCCACTTCTTTCATATTGAATATATCAATATATTTCAAGGTATAATGTTATTCTATGATTCTGATATGTCCAAGGGTTATTGATGAACGCAACGAGCACTTACGTAAAGCAGAAATCGATCTTTATTATAATTATAAAAATAAATTTATAAAACCTTGCATTTTTAGGGTAGAAAAAAGTAACGTTTGGTTATTATTTTATATAAAGTGAACAAAAATTATAGTGATGAATACTATGATGGATCTTACATGCAACACTACTAGAATGATGGGAAAAAATTGGAAGATCATAGTTCACTCTTAGGGTAGTTTTTACCCAACCCTCAACCTCAAGTTCATGTTGAACAATCTTTGCAAAACTTATGAAATTATAGTGATGAATACTATTATAAATCCTTAAACCTACATGAAACACTACTAGAAATCATGAAAAATATATAAGGTCATATAATGTTCACTCTTAGGGGATGTTTAGTATCCCTAGGATCACATGAAGTTCATTGGTTTCACTATCATCCTACTCAGGGTCAGTATCCTTATATTGAACTATGAATTTATTTTTATCATCACTAATGTCATTAAAATAGAAATCAATTTTAACATTCTTCAAAGTCTCTGTTCAAAATGTACATGTTGACTGCTTGAATGCAATCACTATTGCATAAAAATGTGCATTTGAAAAAAATGTAAAAAGTTACGTTAGTCGTAACCCTTGTGTCCCAGGGACCCAAAAGCGTCATTTCACAAAAACAACAAGTCACAGAGCACTAACACTCTACATCAAGTTCAAGTGTCTACTGACATGAATTTACATAGGTCTCAATAGACAGTAAAGCAGACGGAAGCAAAATTATAACTAAAACAAAAATTGCCCGGGTCCCTGGGACCCAGGGTCACGACTAGAAAGTTAACAGAAAACTGCATAAGCAGCCAATATTTACAACATTATTAAATTTGCAGCCAACTTATTAAACAAGCAGCCAACATTATTAAATTTTTAACATAATTTCAGTCTACTGTACTCCGGACAACTCAGCTACTAATCTAGATACTCGCTTCCCCCACTTGTTCAGTTAATTTTCTACCGGACTACTTAATAGTAGAAGCAGAGAAAACTCCTATAATTCTACCATATTTTTTATGGTAATTCTACCATATTATAATTCTCCTATAATTCTTATATATTCTACCACAGAATACAATTATTGTATTCTGTGGTAGAAGGCAAACTAGTATACAAGTGAAAGATAAAATGTGATGGAGAGTGAAGCTAGAGGGGTTAAAGTTATCTCTAGAGTACGGTTTAATGTCAAAACTATTAAAGAATCTAATAACTATATTAGACTAAAAACGTGTTCTTTGCAAAAAAAATGGACATCAAAAAAGGGCAATCAGGAATTCCAATATTATAATAGCGCTACAAATGAATCCAATTTGAATTTAGTAAGAAATAAAAAATGGGAGGATGGTGTTCGAAAGATGGCGGAGGAGAGAGGCGTGGAGTGGAGAGAAGTGAGAAGGAAGGCGCAGGAAAGAGAAAGATGGAGGGCTCTCGTAAACCTCAACACCTAACGGTAAAAGAGGATTGACTAAGTAACAGATAAAAAATATGAAGTAGTGAAAATTAGAGAATTAGCCTAGTTTTGAATCTATTTTTTACCAATTAAACTCATAGCACGCACAACACTGTCAGGATAAAAAATAATCCATTAGGCTATATCTAGGGCTGGTTTCCGAGCTCGGGATTTAGCTAAGTTCTAGACTTTAAACAGTTTGAGTCAGAAAATTGGCTTTCCGAAACGGGGCGTAGTCGCAGTCCACGTTCAAATTGATTTTCGGAAAAACTAGAAAATCGAACACAAAATAAAATAGAGAGAAAATAGTGTAAAGTTTTAGATATTTTGAATTATTTAATAATGCTTCATTTCGTCAAGGAAAAACGTTCCAACAATAGAAATGAGAAAATAAAGATTATCATAAAAACTGCGACTACGCTCCAATTCGGAAAGCCAATTTTCTGACTCCAGCTGTTTAAAGTCCAGAACTTAGCTAAATTTCGAGCTCGGAAACCGGCCTCTAATGTTTGTGTCCCATGCTCAATTTAATTGCTTGGGAATTTATGAAAATTTTTACAAGAGTTAGGTACCAGGAGAGGAAAGAAATTGGTCGAGAATCTAGTTTGAAAACAGAATGTCCATGTATAAAATGTTAAAAATAGAATGTTAGGTTGAATAAAATGATATAAAATGCTGATGATGGATCAACTCACAATACTAAGGAAGTAGAGCATATTCTGTGTTATTTGACAGAAAAATTGCAGGAACAGTTCAATGATATTCTGATAATTGGAGTAGACATCCATCAGCTTCCAGGCCTCAGTCATCAACGGCACGAGGAAGTCCAGCAGCGAGTTAGCTGTCGATATTGCGGCCCCTTGCACGGCACCTATAAAATAGTTTAAAAAATATTTATTTCTAATGAGCTCGATTTCAATAATAATGTGAGAAAAATGTCGTTAGAAATAGTTAACGTTTGTTGAATTTGGTCTAAAGTTCGAGTAAAATGTAAGAGCTGCCACTACTCTTTGTGAGCAATCCTATTTGATTATATGATGTTATATTTCAATGTATATAATGTTGGATTATTTATTTATTTTCTGAAACTTCACAGCTTGAATCCAATTTGAGTTTTTAACCAAATTTACACTCTTCAATGAGTAGTATGAAAAATGAAGCAAACAGTGTTTCACCTACAACTTGGATGTTAGTATGTAAACAGTTTGATTATTGGATCGCAACTCAAAGCAGAATAACTGGAAAAAAGAGAAATTAGCATTTAAAATTGCAATTGTGAATATAAACGTTGGATGTTTTTACAATATTGATAATCTCTTCAAAATAAGTGAAGACAATATTGAGATAGATTTGAGTTTGATGATTGAAGTCTTGAACAGTTGAATTCAGGGTTTGAAAAAGTGGATTTGGTTATTTATTTTATTGAGCTTCTAAAGGTGCGTACAGACTTTCGCTCTACTCCGCAACCGAACGTCACTCCAGCAGAGCGATTGATGATCGACCGGGGAGCAAGAGTGGTTCGACCGGGGAACGCGAGAAGATCTAACATCTTCCGTAACGTTCATGATGGGTGCGACTGCAGAGCGGGGGCGGAGCGACTGTGGTTCGATGGAGGAACGAGGGCGGTACGAGAGCGGAGCGTGCTCGGTGCGGGTTGGAAGCGCGTATATGTGTACGCAGCTTAACATGCATCGACCAATTCTGTCACTCAATAAACTTAATACTTCAACTGAAATAAAAAATCATGACTTATCAAATCAAAAAAGCGTCTCCAAACATTTATTTGTTTTCTAATACTAACACTCTCATTAATCATGCTTTGGTAACATAGATCTCTACTCACCAATAAGACACTCGTAAACATCTATGATCAGTACTTTTACACTCTCCTCTTGGAACCTTTGACGAAAATTGTCTGCATAGACCGTATTTTGGATTTTTTGTTGCAGATGACCTAAAACCTGTAAAATATAAGAGTGATTCATTACTCCTCGACTACATAAGTACATACAAGACCAGTCAATAAAACACAATGAAAAAGGAGTGTGCTAGTAAAATGTACTGCAGTTCTCATGAAATGAGAGAAAGGAGATTTCCATGTGCTACCCTCACAATCCTCCATAAACTCAGAATTTCACGCATTTTGTTTTCGCTTTTGCATAATATATCAGAATAGCCTATATGAATCGCACTTGTGGTGAAATGTTTTGAAGATCACTAAATTATCTAAAATTTGATAACAGATTTAGCCCATTCGATAATCAGTGTGATTGATATTTTAATTTTGTGCATTTGTGTACCTGCTTCCAATGCTATAGTCTATTTTATAGACTATCAAATACAACTATACCACAGATTAGTTATTCTATGGTTAAGCCGTGTCCATACTGAACAAATGTTCGACAAACATGTTTGTTGAAACAGTTTGGGCAAACTTTATTATGTTTGACAAACAATGTTTGCCCGTGGCCAGTGTGGACGCGTCACTAAACAAAATATTTATGAATGGGAAGAACAGGCTTTATGTTTTACAGCTGTCAACACTGAAAATGTTTGGAAAAACAGTAATTTTTGTTTGACAAACAATGATTGTTCAAACTTTTAAAAATGTTTGTCCCTGAGTTCCTCAACAAACATGTTTGCCGAACATGTGTTCAGTGTAGACACGACTTTATATAGTAGGTTGGTTTGATCATTTCAGTACCTGATTCCAATGCTGCAGCAGCAAAGGACCGGCCGCTTTCAAGGGCTGCCCTGTTTGCGTGTGTTGTTCCACCACTCCAATGGCTATGCCGACAAACGCCTTGTACAGACCCTGCTTGGCGGAGACTGGCATCTCACCCGGCTGGCTGTTCATCTGATATTGCAGAATCTCCCAGAACTGTTTGTTCTCAGTTATCGGCTTGTATCTGCAATCATCCAGTGAGAATATGATTCAATCACATCAAGTTATTTAAAATGATTGGTCGATAAAAAAGCGAGATTATATTCTTTCTTATAGAAAACATATTTGGAAAATCAAATCAATGACCTCCCTGGAAAAATACCAGCTTTTTTATACAGAGATTCTTGTTAAGTCAGTGGAAATGATAGGAAGGAGTTGTTTCTTCTTCCACCGCCATCTATAGTGGATAACTGTGATCCAAGTTATTCTGGTTAGATCTTGCAAATAATGAGCAATTCGATCTCAAATCAAGGTCTATAAATACAGGTCATGACACAATCCCGTGATGCATTGCAAAATCGCCATTTTGTGGGGTTCTAGTTCACGAATTCTCAAATTTATAAGCTGTTATCATTATAGATTGAACAGCATGATGTGTTATTTTGTTATATTGTTCAAGGGATATTGCTTGGCTTTGAATAGTAAAATAAATTCTTCCGACAGAATAATACTACTAGTTCTGTGAACAGTAGACCTCGCGCTCAGTAAGTTACATTAACCTGTTATGTTTTCTCAAAAATTAATGAATAATTTATCAATTTAAAATGTCTAGGAAAACTCCTAAATAAACATAGAGCTTTCTGTCCTATCGTACCGTGACGTGTCTTCCCGGAATGTGAGTGTGAGCACTGTTATCAGGTCTGGCTGCAACTGTCTACAACGTTGATGGAAAGATACATTTTCAAGATGTTCGATATTTTTGAACGGGTAGTATTATAGTCAACTGTCTACTAACGTTTATGGAAAGATACATTTTCAAGATGTTCGATGTTTTTGAACGGGTAGTATTATAGTCCACTAGACAGCTGATTTATGATGAATAATTCTATAGTCCGATTTTTACTCTAATATTGGCGTATGAAGGAGGCTCCTTTTTCCTTTTATATTATCCTTGAAATGCCAAATTTCCAAAAACCTTGTATATACGTCAACGCGCAATTTAAAAAGGAACACGTGTGTGTGTGTGTGTGTGTGTGTGTGTGTGTGTGTGTGTGTGTGTGTGTGTGTATGTGTGTGTGTGTGTGTGTGTATGTGTGTATGTCTGTGAACACGATAACTCCATTCCTAATTAACCGATTGACTTGAAATTTTAAACTTAAGGTCCTTATACCATGAGGACCCGACAATAAGAAATTCAATAAAATTCAATTCAAGATGGCGGAAAAAATGGCGGATAATTACTAAAAAACCATGTTTTTCACGATTTTCTCAAAAACGGCTCTAATGATTTTCTTCAAATTTATACCATGGATAGCTATTTATAAGCCCTATCAACTGACATGAGTCTCATTTCTGGGAAAATTGCAGGAGCTGCGTAATATTCTCGAGAAAAATGGCGGATAATTACTAAAAAACCATGTTTTTGAGATTAGCCTTTTGTACCAATGCGTTATGAAAGTTTTGTTTCAATGCCCATGACAAGTTACAAGAATAAGAACAATTTTTAATAAAAAAATGAATTATTGAACCATATATTATTGAAATTTTATTATTAAAAAATCGAAAACCTTAATCTACATATTATCTGAACCAGAATATTGTTTTTAAAAATCATAATGCATGATTTTGTTATGAGCAGATTGGAATTTCAAAAAATGTATCGCCATAAAAACCCCCACATAATGGCCGCTCCATAAGGAGCACGAGTGTCTTGACCTGGTTTTTATAGATCTTGCTCAAATATATATTACATTCGTGAAGAAAATACACCTTATCATGATTTAATAATACATTTTAATAATTGAGACTGGATATTCTGGCTGCTCATAGCATTATATTTCTAGGTAGGTACTAACGATCTGGCAACGGTGCGGTGTTGGTGAAGGATGACACACAAGAATAGTGAGCAAATGTTAATCAGTTGTTGACTTTATAACATGAATCTCATGTAACAATTCAATTCGCTCTCATAGGTTATTAATTATTAGAATAGCGGAGTCATCACTCAGGCCACCAAATTGGACTTTTGAGCTGGTGAGTTGAGAGAGTGATGACCGCGAAGAGATGAGATGAAACTAGAGGGAGAACGTTCCGAGACGCGTTGAAGGAAGGTTGTGCGTGAGATAGTGAGATGTAGTTTTACTTTCCTTGCCCTACTACCATAGGTAAGGAAAGTACTGCTTTCCAAAAAAAATTAATTTCAAGTTTTCTATACGTTTCAAGGTCCCCTGAGTCCAAAAACTTGATTTTTGGGTGTTGGTCTGTGTGTGTGTGTGTGTGTGTGTGTGTGTGTGTGTGTGTGTGTGTGGTGTGTGTGTGTGTGTGGTGTGTGTGTGTGGTGTGTGTGTGTGTGTGTGTGTGTGGTGTGTGTGTGTGTGGTGTGTGTGTGTGTGTGTGTGTGTGGTGTGTGTGTGTGTGTGTGTATGTGTGTATGTCTGTGAACACGATAACTCCATTCCTAATTAACCGATTGACTTGAAATTTTAAACTTAAGGTCCTTATACCATGAGGACCGACAATAAGAAATTCAATAAAATTCAATTCAAGATGGCGGAAAAAATGGCGGATAATTACTAAAAAAACATGTTTTTCACGATTTTCTCAAAAACGGCTCTAACGATTTTCTTCAAATTTATACCATGGATAGCTATTTATAAGCCCTATCAACTGACATGAGTCTCATTTCTGGGAAAATTGCAGGAGCTGCGTAATATTCTCGAGAAAAATGGCGGATAATTACTAAAAAACCATGTTTTTCACGATTTTCTCAGAACCGGCTCTAACGATTTTCTTTAAATTTATACCATGGATAGCTATTTATAAGCCCTATCAACTGACATGAGTCTCATTTCTGGGAAAATTGCAGGAGCTGCATAATATACTCGAGAAAAATGGCAGATAATTACTAAAAAACCATGTTTTTCACGGTTTTCTCGAAAACGGCTCTAACGATTTTCTTCAAATTTATACCATGGATAGCTATTTATAAGTCCTATCAACTGACATGAGTATCATCTCTAGGAAAATTGCAGGAGCTGCGTAATATTCTCGAGAAAAATGGCGGATAATTACTGAAAAACCATGTTTTTCACGATTTTCTCAAAAATTACTCGACTGATTTATTTCAAATTCATGAATAAACTCTGTATAGTTATTTATCAGCTCCATCAATTGGCATGAGTCTTATTTCTGGGAAACTAATGGGGGATTCACCCCATCCTTGAGAAATGGACTTTGTAACCTCATCCCCTCATGCATGAGGTAGGTAGGTAGAGCAGTCTATAAAAATAACACATAGTCGAGATATTTCATCTGTAGAACAGCTGTTTTGACGATTTTTAAAGAATCATCGGATTTCACAATTTACACAAAGGAAAAAGTACTCTGAAAACAATTATATACACACATATACAGTAGTCTGATCGTAGTTTCAAATAATTATGTTGCCGCCAATCGTCATTATGTTATTTCTCTAAATTATTGTCGTTTAAGAATGAGGCTCCCAGTTCAATGAGCAAGGAAAGTTGTGTGAGTGTACCACACCAGATTTTTTAGTAATGTAATTGAAGAGTGATTATGTTTAGAGAGAGTATAGATGTTTGTTATGAGATTTTTTCAATAGAGTGAGATTGTTTTGGTGGATTGGCGTATTTATTTGAATTATCCTATAGAGGTAGCAGGGCCCAGGACCCAAAAAACCTGGTGGTGGCAGCGCTACTGGAGAGCACTGTCATGCTCGCCACGCACGCCACACTCATTATAGGCATCAAAAGATATTAAATTTTTCTATTTAACACAAACAATTAAAATATTATTTGACAACACGAATATTGGAGCTGCTTTTTCCATAGGAGTTGAACTTGATGATCAGAGTTCCTCGCTAATGAATCTTGAGGATTTCAGAGTTTAAATGAATATTTGTACAATTATGCATATTTATGGCGATTGGAATACAGTTTTTTTTTAAATAATTCACTGACTGTCGTTCACTGTCTTTTTTGATCCGTCAAACTCATCTAGAGCTGTGAAGTTGGGTTGATCGGACTGTCAATATACTGTCTTTCTATGGTAATAAAACAATAGTTTTTCAAGAAATAATTTATGCTTTCACTTACTGTCCTTTTTGATCTGTGAGTGACGTGAGCAGTTCAACAGTGTCGTTGACAATCCCTGGTTCCCAGTTGTAGGAGGTCAGGTTGAACTTGATTTTGCTCAACATCAGGTTCACTGTGTGAGATAAGCTCCAGTATTCTGATTGGTCACCCTGCAATAAAAGAGAATATTCTTATGTAGTTTTCTGCCATGAACAAACAATAGTCAAGAAATGATATATTCTATTATCAACAGATAAGCATACAGCATTTTTTTCAGAGTTACTGAAACGCAGGTAGTTATTTGTTTTCTAGAGATGTAAATAATAGTATTTTCGCTAAATCTATTCTAGACTTCTTGTTAGAACACAGTAAAATGAAACTGTTCAAGTTAATTGTTCAGTTTTTGAAGATGAACTTTCATCATACATCATATTCGGCTTTCTCTGAACATTGTTGTCACTTTATAATTTATTGTGCACAAGAACAATATTATTGATGCAAATCTATCTTGTTTAAACATGAGAAATGTAAGTCAGATCATAAATATGTAAGAAATTGATACATAAAATACCTGTACCTTATACATATTATAATTATTGTGCACAAGAACAATATTATTGATAAGTAAAGTATGTCTGAATTTTTTACATGATTATGATCTAAATTATATTATTATCTGACTTACATTATTTTTAAAGCACAAGGTATCATGAGCATCGTGATTATTTCCTTCAAAAGATGATACTGATTATTTTTTACGAACGAAGTTTAATCAAGCGATTACCATTATGGATGTATTTCTTATTCACGGAATAAACATAACATACATATTATATTATATTAAGCCAGCATAGAAGAATGATTGTTCTCGTTATTGAATAGATGAACAAAAAATGAAGATAAAGAAAATCTATGAAATATAATTAAAATAAACCAACGTTGAATATTTCAATTTAAACAATTGCTTTCTGTTGACAATATATATAATATGAATATTGGTTTCAACCACAGCCACTTCTAAAGCTGCATAGACTTGAGCGCCACAAACACGTGTTCATTCCACGTTTTATCAGCTGATTATATATGTATTTTTACAGAAACAGTAAAGTACAGTTGTTATAATAAGCGTTGCATCAGCTGATAAAAAGTGGAAGGCGCGTGCTTATGGCCCTCAAGTCTGTACGCACCTCAATAGGTTATTATCATAGGTAGTAATTGTTCAATCCAAAATTAATAAATGTTAAATGGCGCATATTGTTAGCATACCTCAGTATAGAGAAGGCTGCGACCGGACGCCTCTAGCCAGGCCTTGGAGAACCAGAGTATGCTGCAGCCGATCTCGGGGCTGAACAGGTTGGCCAACCGAGCCTCCACCACCTTCTTCTCAACCTCGCTCATCCGGTACACCGCTGTCACTAACCTACAACATAAACAATGTTTGCAAATCACTGATTGAAGCAGGAGCGGTTCATTTATTTGTTTTTTATTTTTCAGAAACATTATGTTCTCAACAAAATAAGACATCACCAGATGTTCTACATAAAACCGTTTATGTAATGCATTACAAAGCATAGGAGATTTTGATGATTCATCGAGAGGAGAGACAACAACATAAAGTTTGCGCTTGTATAAGTATAAAAGTAATAACTCGTATCAGCTATAAATAGCTGAGAAATTTCGTTTATACTTATAATAAAATGAGCTGAATGAGGAGATAAATTTGCTTTTTGTCTAGTTGAGAAGTTGATGTTGTGGTAATTATTCATATTGAATGAAAAAGACTAAGATTTGTCAAAAACCACAGATTTATTGATACTTAGAAAGATACTCAGTTAACTGAGTTAATCAGAGATTGACAATGGTGTAATAACCGAAACCGGTCTTTCTAAGTATCAATAAGTCTTTGGTTTTTGACAATTTCTTAGTATTTTTCATTCATGATAAATTTGATTTGATTAAGCCATTACTGTTAAATTTACACTAGCGCAAACTTCATGCTGTGGTCCTCCATCCGATGAACAGGCTATAGTAAATATTGTACCAAGTAAATTCATCCAAAAAAGCATAAAATCAATTATTCTCATCAAATTGGTTGCAAAGCATGACTCTTGATAACTTTGCCGTTGCCGTCAATTATTTAAGGTACTGGTCTATACCACTACTATGTCGCAGACTGAAAATTATAAAACGAGATAGACCTAAAATACTGGAGAAACAAACATAGACTTGAAAATTCAACAACAGAACCAAAAAGATTGTATTCAATTTGGAATAGATGAGTAAAAATCTATATGATGGTACATAAAAAATTGACAAAAATATGAAAACCGAAAAATTCTTGACAATATTCAACACGGAAAAAATCTGTAATTTAATTCGAAAAATAAAGCTCAACAAACCTGACAACGTGATCGCATCTCTCAGCTGCGCCAGGAATGTCAGAAATGGACAGTTCAGGGTTGGCATAAACTTTCTTCGTTATCTCGACATCCATCTGACTCTTCTGGTCGTTCATGTAGTTGGCCACCTCATTCGGTACACCCGAGTGCCTCTCGGTTAGCACATGACCTGAAAAGTGAAATAAATAGATAAAATAACCCTTGCATCCATAAGTAAGTAACATAACCTCTAAGCCGTGTCCACACTGAACACATATTCGGCAAACATGTTAGATGAGGAGCTCAGGGACAAACATTTTAAGAAGTTTGGACAATCATTGTTTATCAAACAAAAAATTACTGTTTTTCCAAACATTTTCAATGTTGGCAGCTGTAAAACATGAAACCTGTTCTTCCCACTTACAAATATTTTGTTTGGTGACGCGTCCACACTGGCCACGGGCAAACATTGTTTGTGAAACAAAATAAAATTTGGCCAAACTTTTTCAACAAACATGTTTGTAGAACATTTGTTCAGTGTGGCTTAAGACTGTGTATTCCAAATTAAGGTTTGAAGCAGTTTTGGGCTGTTGTTTTAACCTGGATTGTATTTGCATATGAATAAATTATTTACAATATAATTATCTTCCAAGCAGAATAGTACAATCATTTATGTGAACAGCTTCTGGGAGGCAAGATGGAATGAGATTCACTTTGAAAATTAATGTTTTATTGATGCAAACAAAATTACTCTGGCAAGTATGAAACACATTGCATACCTTTTTTGAAATAAATGTTTAGATTGTGAACTTGAAAAAGATCAGAGCTGCCAAAGAACTGGTTACTACAAACATAGATCATAATATAAAATACATAGCAGTCCTACCCAGTGCTACCTGAAGATGCTATCTAGGTCAATGCAGCTACATAGGAGGATATTCCAAATAATGAATTATCTATTTATTCTAATGGCTTTTATTAGCAGAGAGATCCATCAGATCTTCTGCCGATCCATACTACTCAATATCAATTCATATATACATCCAAGTAAGTTTAGGTTAGGTATATATTTAATGAAGTTTCATCACTGAGAATTTTTCATGAAATACTCCTAGCACTCTTATCTCATTCACTGATCCTACATTTTGGTCATTGACTTTCAAGCTACCTGCTTGTGTTGTCCGGAAAGGTATTTCTTTTGTTTCATCCTTATTCAAAATTAACATCTTAGCCATTTTTCTAATTTGATAATTGCTGCTCAGCCCTCTTCTTCTACTTAATAATTTATTTATTCAATCATTCAGAATTACACAACTTACAGAAAAGTACCACAGACGTTGCACAAAACGTTTATAATAATTAAATATTAATCAATACGAAACACTGCTGCTACAATCAGTAGTATCTCCAGTATGTTACTTCAGCTGAGGGCCCAACTTGAGGTGGCTAAGAATTTGAATCTCCTACCTGATATGAGAATGAGCCAGTGAATGTCCTCGAAGAGGTGGTAGGCGGCGTTGGTGGTGGCGATCTCTGCGCCCAAGGCGTGCATCTGTTGCAGGTGATGTCTCAGCTGCACGGTGCGCTCCTCCAGCAGTTTACACAGCAGTGGAATGGAGTGGCCTGGCACCTGTCAGCCAACACAAACACCATTCGTCAATTGCATCTTTCATATGTGTTGTTCAACAATTTTAAAGAATAATTTTCATAAACTTTATCGAACTTCAACCATTCATTATTTATCATTAATATTTATTGATTTTTCTGCATCCTCGTTAATGCATATGAACATATTATTCGAATATTTAATCGTATCAGTTAAGAATTACCACAGACTGTATGACAATAATAACCTAAGATTATCAGAAACAACGGCACAGAATACATACAGAATGGAAACTATCAATCAAACGCCTATCCAACCAATGCTTTTTACAAGTCACAAATACTTGAGTGCACCAAGACACGTCAAGTGACAGCGCCATCTTGTTAGAAATTAAAATCCCGGTCTTTTGATTGGCTCGCAGCAGTGAACAAGACAGATTGATCCGGATCAGTAAAGTGATCCGAACCTACCATCTATACTATTACAATGCTTAACTTTCTTCCAAGATTTCTCGCGCCCCGCGCGAGACATTTTCCAATTTGTCAGAATGGACTTGAATGTGTGTAGGAGACAGTTTTCTTATATTTCCAATAAATTAATAAACCACATTCCCTTAAATATTCTTGAAAAAAAACAAACATAAACCAAAGGCTTAGATCAGACATAGATAAATGGATAATAGCAAATAAAATCGAGGAAAAATTGTTTTAAATAAATTAATTTTCGTCTACTCCATGGTTGCAGTTGACTTACCTACCTCTTACCTTTCTCTTCTTCTTCATTCTCCTTCTTCTTCGTCTTCTCTTTTCTTCTTGGCCTTTTCCGTCTTTTCTCCTTACGTTCCTTTATTTTTAGTATCCTCTTTATTATTAAGTACTAGTTTTTATTCTGTATTTTTTTCAAGAAATTTGTTTTGGATCATTTTTGTTAAATATTTTTGAAAAACATTTATATTGCAACTCACACCTGCGCACAGGGTTTCTTTGCAGGTGTAGATTCTTATATATATATTTTTTTTTGTTTTGAAAGTGTTGTATATTTTTTTTCAGAATCAATAAATTTGAAATTTGAATTTGAATGTAGGATTTTTGTGACAGGGTACTAGCCGAGTTTCCATTCTGTATGTATTCTGTGACAACTGTATAAAATATAATTATTAACTGTATCTTAACTCTATGCTATGGTAATATATACCCAATATGAAGCTCTGTGGGGCACTCATACGCCAACCAATTACTTGCGCAAGCGTGCATCCAATGTTCCCTAAAGGTAGGCGCACACAGATCGTCATCGGACGGACGGCACGTATCGGACGGATCGTACTTTTTTAGGTACTGCGCACACTAGTCGTCAGGAGCAATGGCATTTTAGTTCATTTTGCGACGTATGTCGAGTCGTGTGCGAATTAGGAATTTAATAGACAAATATTTCAGTATATAAGTGATGGATAGCAGTAGCGAAGAAGAAGACATAATTGCTACTTGTAAGTTAGCCGAAGATGAAGAAGAGGTACAGTGACGTAGGAAAACGAAAAATGTGGATCCATAGAATTAATCAGAAAAGGATAGAATACGGAGAATTTAATCATCTTTTCCTGATTAAATTGAAGACGAAGTAAAATTTTTTTAGCTACTTCCGCATGTCGCAAGTAATGTTTTTTGAGCTTTTGAATGTCCTCATACAACATACCACAACATATATAATACTGTACAACACCACTTATCGCCCTGCGATTGAGCCATTAAATCCGAACAGAGCCGTCGGCTTCAATGCTCCTCTCAGGATTCCTGACGGCAATACCGATCTACAATGCGTACGATGCGGATAGGTATGCGCACTCCAATTGAAAACACTGCATCAAAATTTAATCTAATCGTCCGATGCGTGCCGTCCGTCCGATGACGATCTGAGCGGTCTGAAAGGTAGGTGTGCGCCTACCTTTAAGGTGCATTTTCGTTTGTGCGTAAATTTCCCCAGTCGACGACGACAAGCATTGTTGACATTCATATCGACCAAATTCAAAGTGTGCTAAAACAAACAGCTGATCAAATAACTTTTCATTATTTGTATTTATTATTCAAGAATCAAACATTCCTAATAATATCAACATATTGCCATTTAAAAGTATAAACTCAACCTCCCCCATTAAAACAAAATTGAAAATTATCTTTTAAATTATTAAGACAAATTGAAATCTACCCAATCTGAGATCCTCACCCTGGAGTGGTCGACGACGGCATTTACGCACAATCGAAAACCCAGCTTCAAGCACAGAGCAGGAGAATGAAGAACTAAGTTAGATGATTGTGGGGGCGTCGGTGCATATTGGCAGCCAACTGCCCCACGTTTCCAAATATTATGCGTTGAGTATGTCTTGATGGCCATACCCTACAAACTCTGGGCCCGAAGACCCAGAAGATTGCATGTCATGTAAGTGACAAACGCCCTTTTAATAACGTGAGCACCGCACCGGGAGACCCTATCAACTGTTCATCAACTCTAGTTGGCGAGAACTTTGAATTCGATACAAATTCCTGAAATATTTCAACAGAATTAAGTTGAAATAACCATTGTAACACATTCATAACCCATTTGAATTTCATTATCTTTCCACAGATACTCAAAACTTTCAACAGTTTGCTTGAAATCGCTTATTTCATGGTTTTTGGGGAAAAATAGGACACGTCATGAACTCTTGCGGGAGACGAAGGAACTAGCCGCAAAGCTTTGCAGATAGTTCCTTCATCTTCCGCTAAAGGAATTAGCAGCACAAGCGCGCTATATGTGCCGCGAAATTTAAAACGCACAAAAATATAAATATTCTGGCTCTTTTAGAGCTTTTGACTGAACAAACAACTAACAATATTTCTAATCAATACTGCATTACTCGTAAAAACTAATTTAATATTTATACTTATAAGAAAATAATGAACTGACGAGAAATTTATAAAGACCTAATGAGGAAAAAATCTGGTGTGGCGCACTCACACAACTTTCCTTGCCGTTATGAAAATTGATCTGCCAGCTGGTGACAGGACAATAACGCTGGAGACACACGAAGTCTGCTATCTCTTCATAGTGAATGATTTAATAGAATCAACAGTTGCCAACAGTTTGCATTATTGAATAAACACATTTTCTCGAATTTCGAGCTTATTTCCAATTTTAGGTGAAAATGTCACTGAACATTAATTGTAGAGATTTTCATGCTCAATCTTTTCCACTTTAATTTTTCTGTTTAAATTGTATCTGAAGCCTGATAATTGAGAATCTAAAATCACACTTTGCATTGATAGGGCGGAGCTCCTGAAATTTTTACAGATATGGGACTTGTGGCAGTTGATAGAACTTATCAATGACTATTTTAGGTATGAATTCGAACAAAATCGTTGGAGCAGTTTTCGAGAAAATCGCGAAAAACCCTGTTTTTGACAACATTTTCGCCATTTTAGCCGCTATCTTAAATTGGATTTGTTCGAAATTGTTCGTATCGGATCCTTATAGGGGAAGGACCTTAAGTTCCAAATTTCAAGTCATTCCGTTAATTGGGAGATGAGATATCGTGTACACAGACGCACGAGTCCCCACTTGGATAATTGTTTATTTACAACATGTAGACTTATTATTCACACAAAGTGTAATTTATAACAGATTTTGTACGAGAATTCTTTCTTTGCCATAACTCATATTTATATGCATGTATAAATTTCTTAATATCTATAAATAAGTATAAGTAGAGATACTATAAACCAATTATGCAATTATTGATTCCTGCACAGTCAAAAGCAAATAATGTTTTTTTTTAATCTGCAAGCTAGTTTTTTAATATGAAAAAAATGGCTATAGGCCTACCTGTCTTCCTATCAGTCCAATAACTTGCAGTTGATCTTGAAATTTCACTCTATCTGACTCCTCTATGTCTTCAATATCCGACGAGTCGGCTGTCTGAAAATAAATTATAGAATAAAATATATAAAACAGGACCATACTGAATGCATAAAAAATGACACAAATGTGAAAATGTGGCTTGTTAAGTTAATTTTGTTTGAAAATATTATTTTACATTTGACACTAACTAAGGGTGGGCACACACCAGTTGGTCAAGACAAGACTAGTCACGATTAGTCACAATACTTCGCATAGTTGCTTATGAAGCAACACACACCGATTAGTCATTGCAATTAGACATGTCTTCACAAGCAACTATGTGAAGTATTGTGACGAAACGTGTCTTGTCTTATCTTGACTAACTGGTGTGTGCCTAGCCTAACGCTTCAAATATTATGAAAGTTGATAAAACTGTCAATCCAGATTTATTCAAAAATCACTCAACTCAATTTAGATTTTTGTCTTGAAGGATTTGTGTCAATAATACTAAAAGTATCTTTATTTGCAATTAGAAATGTCTTCATAAGCAAAATTTTCAATGAATTATTCAAAAATATTTTTGAAAATATGATTGTCCTATATTATTTGAACGTCTGAATCTAAGGCTAGGCACACACCAAATAGTCAAGACAAGACAAGACACGTTTAGTCACAATACTTCACTTAGTTGCTTATGAAGACATTTCTAATTGCAATGACCAATCGGTGTGTGTTGCTTCATAAGCAACTATGTGAAGTATTGTGACTAAACGTGTCTTGTCTTGTCTTCACTATTTGGTGTGTGCCTAGCCTTAGATTTAGACGTTCAAATAATATAGGACAATCATATTTTCAAACATATTTCTGAATAATTCATTGAAATTTTTGAATTAAACAATGGAAATAAAAGTTGAACTTTAATAAAAATGATCTATCAAGTCAGGAATAGAATTGAATTTTTTGATAATATTCACAATGACTCAAGTTCAACAACGGAAATCAAGTTGAAATTCAATAAAACTTATCTATAGTCAGAAAGAGATTTGAAATTTTTTATAATACTCACAAGGACTTTAGTTCCATCTGGTGGCGAAAGATGGCACTTCAAGTAAGTGTTGAAAATCTGCGCACAGGTTTGCTCTAGATATTCCTTTGGAAACAGATTTGTTTCTTGAACAATCACTGTAATCCATGACCTCAGGAGACAGTTGAATGCTTCCATGTACATACAATCTTCAGCATACGTCTAGAAAAGGGTAGAGTGAAATTATCATAGTATCAACCCAAGGTACCTAGAATAGATTCTAGGTATTGTATTCTAGGTACATTGCTATCAACCATAAACTGAAAATATGAATACGAAAAAATAAAAAAAAAACGAATTTGATAGTGTCTCTTATGAAAGCTGGAATAGCAATTGATAGAATAAATTAATCTAGAAAAAAATCAATTTGATAAATTTACCATTTCCTCTTGAGCTGCTCCTTGGCAGAAGTAGCATGTGAGTTGGACGTATATTTCGAGAAATTTCTTCAACAAATCTTTAGGCAGAACGCTGAGTGTGGCAAACGCATGGAACATTATTATGTTCCTAATGATATGTGACACACCGAGGGCTTCACGATCGAGCACATCAGCGTTGATTCTGAAAAACAAAATCATTTAACATGGTATTATTATTAATATCGTATTTATATATATTCTGAATTTGAGAAACAGAAAATACAGCGATTTATTTTAATCTTCGCATTACAAAGAAATATAAAATAAAAAAAAAACATTTAATCTTCGCATTAAATGGTGTTTGATCGTCAAGTTTGCAAAATGTAGACATTCCACTTTCTTAGTAGGATTTAGGTGATTTTGATTGAACGATATTATGATAATATTCCATTCATGAAAAAATTAAACTACTCCAACGAATGTATAATATTGCATTTTCGCAGCAGACATGTTGAGAAAATTGATACAGTTTTCAATGAAACTATGAGGAAGATTAGTGGGACATTGAGACCAACAGAGACTGAGTGTTTGCCTGTGCTTAGTAACATCATGCCTCCAGATCTCAGAAGGTTGGAGAAGAAGAACAAGTTCATTTCCCAGTTGCAACACATTCATGAGGATCTCCCAGTCTCTAGAGATTTGGCTAACCATCCACCAAGGCGCCTCAAGTCAAGAAGATACTTGAGACTTGACGAGCAGGAGGAAATTAGAAGTGCAAGGGAGTTATGGAGACTGAGATGGTTGCAGGGAGAGGTCAGGAACAAAGGCCTTGTGGATGATCCTAATGACATTGTTCCTGGCACCCAGCTGAGACGTAGAGAGTGGTGTGGCCTTAACCGGTTCAGGACGCAGGTGGGAAGGGGAAGGTGTGCTGAGCTGATGACAGCATGGGGACACACATCTGATCCTCTGTGCCAATGTGGACAAATCCAATCAATGAATCACCTGATATCTGAGTGTCCACAACACTCCTATCATGGAGGGCTGACAACCCTCCATGATGCTGGAGAAGATGCATGTCAGTGGCTCCAGAACTTTCTAAATTCTATTAGTATTTAAATATTAAGTGTAAAATTATGTTTTTTTTTTCCTAATTTTGGCCTATGAATGCATATATATATATATACTCCAACGAAGCTCATAATATTCTAAAGTTCAATTTGGTTGAAGATTAGATATGGAATTCTACAAACTTTACCATATCACATCCAATTTTCCAAGTAAAATAAAATGCTTAGCATCTCTCTACATTTTAAATATACATCAATATTTAGGCTGGGCGTACACCGGTTAGTCAAGACAAGACTAGTCACGTTTAGTCACAATACTTCACATAGTTGCTTATGAAGACATGTCTAATTGCAATGACTAATCAGTGTGAGTTGCGTCATAAGCAACACTGTGAAGTATTGTGACTAAACGTGTCTGATCATGTCTTGTCTTGTGTTGACTAACTGGTATGCGCCTAGCCTTACAATTTAAAAATAGCTTTTTCCATTATTGAGATACTATTTTCATATGTTGATTATGAATCATTATATTGAATGATTAATATTATGAGAGATACTATTTTAAGAAAAGTATTCAAAAACATTAAAGTTTTAGCCTAATGAAACGTACACTAAAAATAAATTATTGTTATCATTGCAAAACTACTCACATCATGATGAATTTGGTGAAAGATTGGAGGTAGGCAGTGACATATTGCAGTTTCGTTTCTTTCGCCGATAAAATAGGTCCATTCAGTGATGCCAACTGAACAAGGCAAGTGAGAGAGTGATGCGCTAGCGGAGGATTATCACGGATTTTCAAATGAATCTGCAACAAATATCATAATTTCAAATCAAATCAAATAATTTTTATTTTGCATCAAAACAAATACAACATAATTGGCTGTTAATAGTTGAGTACATTAAAAGTTGATGATTAAGAAGAAATTTAAAGTTTCGGAACGTCTTCACAGTAAGTAAAAAGTAAATTCGTATGGTTTTTGTTGATGGGGAGTCCCTTGCGGGAAGGTCCCACCGCCTGAATATATAATTTAAGCCATCAATATAATTTAAGTCTTCACAGTATGTTGGCAGGATATTGACTAATATTTTCTTATTGACTAATATTTTCTTTCCAATACTACAGCTATCTGTAATACTGGACTAATGAGCTAATTTTTTCTATCCTAACATACTACTTGAAAAATGAAACAGCGAGTTTCTCATTAGTAACTCATAATGCTATTGTTTAATTATTATGTACACTTATTGACTGCACTATAGAAGCTAGATTAACTAAATCACTGCTCTGCTCTTTCACTGGACACTACTTGAACAAGCACTACATTAATTCAAATGGTTTCCCCCTTTTGAGCATCCAAATCTAGCAGCTGGACTTTACCATGAATATTGACTAATGAAGACTATTTACAGAAAAGAAAAATAAGTTTTGTAAAAGAGGAGTAAAATCAGCAGAAGTCAAACGTTTTGTAAAGAGAAGCTGCAGTTGATATGGAGAATATAATTGAGAATATATTTTATAAAAATATAATATAATATGTTTTCGAAACACTAGAAAAATTCTTCTAAAAATCATTAGTCTTCATATACTTACATCAAAATACAGTTCGATAACGTTTGTTTCGAATATACAAGCTTCCCATCCAGAAGTCAGTTTCAGGTACGGATTACGGTCGGCGTTGAACTTCTCAAACACTCCAATCACTCTCTGCCGTATATTTCATTAAGGAAATAAAATTCGTAATGTTTAAAATAATTGAATAGGAAAGTCAGCATTTGACGAATAACCATGGAACAAGGATGAACACCAACAATATCTAAAATTGTTTACGAATTGAAATTATATTCATAACCATTTTATGAACAGGGTTTACATACAATACAGCATCAACCCAAAAGTCTGTTAACTTCTCATCCCGATTAAATGCTATGAGAACCAATCAGAGAAGCCATCTTCACTGATTGGTTCTCGGGGAAATTGATCATGATTAAAATTTAACAGTCTTTTGTGCAAACGTGCCTAATTTTGTTTTGTCTTTGATGTATTGATGGCAAATCATTGTCAACCATACTTAGGGCCGGTTTCCGAGCTCCGGATTTAGATAAGTTCTAGACTTTAAACAGCTGGAGTCAGAAAATTGTCTTTCCAAAACGGGGCGTAGTCGCAGTAAATAGTCGCAGCAAAATAAATCTTTATTTTCTCATTTCTATAATTGGAAACGTTTTTCCTTGACGAAATGAAACATTCCTAAATAATTCAAAATAGCTGAAACTTTATACTATTTTCTCTTTATTTTATTTTGTGTTCAATTTTCTAGTGGTTCGAAACGTGGACTGCGACGTCCAAATTGAACACAAAATAAAATAAATAGAAAATAGTATAAAGTTTCAGCTATTTTGAATTATTTAGGAATGTTTAATTTCGTCAAGGAAAAACGTTTCCAATTATAGAAATGAGAAGATAAAGATTTATTTTGCTGCGACAATTTACTGCGACTACGCTCCGTTTTGAAAAGACAATTTTCTGACTCCAGCTGTTTAAAGTCTAGATAAATCCCGAGCTCGGAAATCGGCCCTTAATGGTTATATTGTAAAATACATTCAAACTTGTACTATATGATATTTGCATATATGCGTTTGTCCATAATAACAATGTACTTGCGAATGAATAGTTTCATTTGAATATTAAAACTGATCTATAAATTTCACATACTGTGGAAGCAAAATGAAAGCACCCTTTTATTTCATCACGACACAACTAGTTTCAACTCTTCAAGAGCCATTTTCAAGTGTCAATGGAAGATTGCATTTGAGGAAGATTGTACATGGAAGATTTTTTTTATTGTGCAAAATACTACAATCATAATTATGACATTGGAGGAAAAAATAGGCTGAGCCTGTACTATTTCTCTCCAAAAATTTTGATAAAAGTTAATGTTGTCCAAAGTTTGAGGTTATGATATCACACACTGCTTCTTCACTTGATTTTTGATCCAGGAATAATATTTAAAGATTCTGAATTTGGAAGGTTGACATAATACTTCAAATGAATCACTGAATGTATCACAGTGAATGAAAACCTTTAGAAAATATTACACTTACTTGAAAAAATTGAATTCAAAAATGTTTTTACACTTGAAATTGGCTCTTGAAGAGTTGAAACTAGTTGTGTTGTGATAAAATAAAAGGGTACTTGCTTGATAACTTCTATTGTAATTCAATCATTTCAGTAGCCCTAGAAAAAGTATTATAAAAGGTATAAAAATTCACAAGCTGTAATATGAAAATGAATGAAATAGGCTTATTAATAGTAGTGGCTACATTATAGTATAATAATAGGCTGCATTATTATAGCTTACATTATAGCTACATTATTGCTTATTATAATAGGCTACATTAATAGTATGTGAAAGGATATAATGCGATACGATGAATCCCCACGTGAATATGGTTTCTGATATGGTCAGTAGATGTTTGAGCAGTGTAAGCGTCTGATCATCAAACGGCGTTGGAAGACTGTTGAGTCGTGTGAGCGATTGCCTACAGAACTGAAAGATTTTCTTCAGATCTCCAGCCTGGAAAAGAACCATTTCTTCAATGAAAATACAGAAAAGATTGAGTTAGCAGCAACTAAAATAATTATCAAACACACACTATAGCAAGTTATAATGGCAGTAGAGAAGGATAAGAAACAGCGTTGCCAATTCTCTGCCTTGTCACAGCCTACTATAGAGGATAGCTGATACCAGTATATCTGATGTAATTAACTGTTCATTCCCTCAGACTACCAACGGGGACAATATGCCCCAGCAGAAATGACCAACCTTAGACTACAACTGGGACAATATGTCCCAAAAGAAGTTCATCGAATCCCAGTGGATGAAGAGATCATCTAAACTACACCAGATCATCTAATGCAATGGATAGATCATCTAAGCAATGAATCCCAGCGGTAGTCTAGGGTCTATTCTGTGAAATACATGCTGTTTAGAACCATCTGATCGCTATATTATAGTGAATTGAGGTTATATTTTAATATTTTATGCTCTCATGCATGTGTCAAATGCTAGTTTTGTGCGTGAATGAAGCTATTCTAATGTGATTTTCAGTGTCATTTTGAGTTAAAAGTAAGTAAATAACTTCATATAATGTCAATAATAACATGTGAAATTAAAATTGCAAAGCTATTTACTAAATTTTATTTATTTTATCATGTTCTTTTTGTATTGGGACACATTATTCCAATAGTAATTATCCCAATGGTAAAATTGATTATTTGGTATTTGACGGGACAAGCATCATAGACCCTATTTGGTAGTGTAAGGGTTAAAATGTATTTAATTAGTCAAAAAGTGTATTTTCAATGATTAAATAATACATTTTCATGATTGAGATTCAACATTTATGATTAATTTATTGTATTTGTAAATTGTTGAATTAAGAACTGGCAACGCTGCGGAGCTGAAAAGGATAGCGCTATCTGTTTTGTCGAATGATAGAAAAGGATAGCTACAACAATGTTAAACAGATACTGCCATTATAACGTGGACCTCACTATAGGAAGATGATACAAAGATGATAGACAAGGATAGCAACAACAATTTTAATCAAATACTGCCATTATAACGTGGACCTAATCACTATGGTAAGAAAAGTGTTAAACACAATTTTCAAATAGGCATCCAACCTTTGAATACATTCAAAAGAGAACGCTTATGAAAATTGAACTTGAAGGCCTTGAAATATTCAAAGAGCATCTTCGAGTGAATGAATTATTAATGAGAAATAGTTTGATTATGATCACACGTCTGATATGTTTAGGACGGCAAACAGTTTTAATGAGTTCAATTACCCGAGCACATAGACAAAACAAAAACTAGAACTAGCAACTTATAGTTCATGATTTGAATGTAATGAGAAAGAGTATTAAATAATATTGTACTGATAAGTATACAATTCAATAAAATCTGACTATAGAATAATAAAGAAACAAAGATGCGGGAAACAATTTGGTTTTAAGTAAGCATCAATAATTCATAATTGTTTTAAATACACTAACCTCGAATTGCTTTTTTGCTTTGAAATGTGTTTCCCACGTTAGGCCGACATCAGATGATTTGACGGTTGTCGCATATTCTTGTAGAAGGGCTGATATTATACTGCATCCGAGAATTTTCTGCAACAGGAGAAAGACTTTAATCAAATATAGTTTCGAGAATAAAAATATTCAAATTATTTATTATATTTTGTAGCTTGATAGTGAAGTCTCTACTTGTATAGGCTACCTACTACAGATTTCTTGGTATTTTATATAATGAAGTTCAAATTCCTGATTGTAAAAAGTATTAAAGTGATGAAAGAACAATACGCTGTCAGTTCCAATATTTATTGTTCTTGTTTTATCTTCCCCTCCATACGCATAACCTCCACAACATTTTTGTGTCTATAGTGAGGTCCACGTTATAATGGCAGTGGAGAAAAATAGGAGAAAAGCGTTGCTGATCCTGTCTTGTTAATGCCTTCTATAGATGGTAGCTGATACAGGTTTATTGATGTGATATTAACTGTTCATTCTCGTTTAAAATGAAAAATTATATTTTATTAAGCAAGAAATATATTTGTCAATAATTTCATAATGAACTTAATTTCATAATTACGATTAAATATTTTGTTAATTATGAATTCTACATTGTTAAAAGACGATCTGGCAACAGAGGAAAGCGAGAAAGAGATAGCGCTATCCGTTTTGTTGAATGATAGACAAAGATAGCAATACCATTTCTAATCAAACACTGCCATTATAACGTGGACCTCACTGTAGTGTAAAAGTATTAAATGTAATTCAATAACATTGGAAACTGAATTTGAGTTGGTATATTTAGAAACAATATATACATCATTTTTAGTGAATTGTTAATAAAAAAGTAGTTTCTTGTTTATGAATACCAATTGTTTTTCAACAATAAAAAACTGAATTTTGAAAGATTACCTGTTGCAAATCTCCATTAAAAATGAGCTGTTCCACGTCACAAAGTAGCTTTCTTCTTTCTACACCAAAGTCCGTAACACTGCCTCGCTTGATTATGATGGCGATTACCTAAACAAGAAACATTTTATAAATTTAAAAACCTAAACAAGAAACATTTTATAAATTTAAAAACCTAAACAAGAAACATTTTATAAATTTAAAAAACTGGAACGATACAGATGGAAATAAATTAGAAATTGCATTTGCTCAATAATTAGAAAATGCAGCTCAATAGCTAGAACGATAATTAGGCTGCATGAATACAGGGTGGAGAGTTATAATTTACTGAGAATATAACAAATTGACAAATAACCCTCATGTAACTTAAAAACTGCGTAATACAATTGAAAACCTAGCTTTCCATTTGAAAAGTAGTGCAGATCTTCGCTTCTGCGATCACTTTGCAGCTCTATGTTTTGAATAGATGCATTAATTTTCTAATCTCTCAGCTACTTTCTGGGCTGACCTCTACCTTTGTCGCTCTACTATGTTCTGACCCTAACCTGACGCTCTCTAGTGCTATTCTACTCAAATTGAGATGTACATAGAACTAAATAATGCTGCTAATTCACTCAATAAGGTTTACAATAACCTGACAAAATCGATATTATACTATTCAAAGTTTAGAAGTACAGCAACCTAAATGGTGCTGTTAAATCAATCAAAATGGCTTACAATAGCCTGACGATCTCCCTTGTTAGTTCTACAGAGTTTAGATTAGACTTGGAAAGAGTAAATTCGTTTGGTTTTTTTTGTTGGGAAGTCTCTTACGGGAAGGTCCCACCTAGTCTGAAAGCCGTCAATGGGCCTCAAAACTGTTATAATATATAATCCGCGACCGACAGTTGAATGTGCCCATCCGATAAAACAGGAGTGATTTGGCAGAAATTGTTCGGGTTTGAACCCGGGACATCTAGACTGCTACGCTGGCTCTATATCCGCAAGACCACGGATTACTCCATGGAAACCTATGATATAATAATGCTGTTAATTCACTCAATAAGACTCACAATAACTGGTATGTTTAATCATTATCATTTGAAATACCTGGAGGATGCGTTCCCTGACATAAGCTGGAAGGTTCCGCCGATTGAGGAGATAGTTGAGCAGATATTGTCTGAGTGACACTATGTCGCTCTCCTCCAGTGAATACCATTCTCTGATCAGCGCCTCTTTCAGTGTGCTGGCTGTTTCAAATATAACATAGTCCACTGAGCTTGTCTCTGCAAAACACAAACAAAATCATCATCAACATCTCAACTGGAGTTAATTTCAATCCCTTTGATTGAAAAACTATCAAGAAAATATAACTTGAGAAAGTAGTAAGTTGATAAGGGAAAGAATTATATTACATGATCCACTGTGCTTATCTGAAGAAAATCACAATCTTGCAAGATCTGAATTATTAGAATTAATGGCCTCCCTTTGATTGAAACGCTATCGAAGAAGATACATCTTGAGAAAGTTGGAAGTTAAAAGAGGAATTATATGACATAATCCACTGTCCTTGTTTCTGCTAAATAGCAAGAAAATCATCATTACAATAAAAAATAATGATCTTCCTTTGACAATCGAGAGTGCAGTAAATTGATAAAAAAAGAGGAATATAACATAGTACACTATGCTTGTCTCTGCAAAATATGGGAGAAATGATCATTATTTGAATTAGAATTGATGATCTCCCTTTGACTGAAAAACTATCGAGAAAGATGAATATGTTGAGAAACTAGTTTATTAGTTGACATTCAAGAGATAACAACGTTTATAATAGACAACTTAGTATGTGCTTGCCTCTGTAAAAGGATCCTGTTATAAATAAGAATTATAATGAAAAATAATTATAGTTATCCTAAGAAAGCGGTAGGTGGATTCTCACTGAGTGATAACATAGACAAGTATAGCATAGACGCATGGACTACTGAAAAATTATGTAAAATAGGGAAATGAAAATCAAAATTATTCAGCAATTCAGTTATTCAGTAGTCTCCATCAATGACCAGCACTTGTTGGACAGATAGCTTAAAAAATGTGAAACTTTTATCAAAGTTTATTTTTACGTAAGAAATTAGTTTATCACTTGTTATGAATACGAATATAAGTACTAGTTTGAATGATGGATATAACAAAAAGCAGATACTGAATATTCACTTGAATTGAATTTTCAATCACACTGCAACAGCTTGAATGATATTCAATTTAAAGCCCAATGAATCAAAAACAAGAATCAATTTCAGTTACTTTCGAGACTGTTCAAATTACTTTGAAATGAATTCAAAGAATGCTCTATTGAATGAAATGAAGTTTTGAACAGATGTCTTGAAGCAGTATAGTAGTTAATGTGAAGACATTGATGTTAAATATCAATTTGGGTTTATTTGCAATTGGTGATTCGATTTGAATAGCTGCAGATATATTCAACAATAGTTGAAAGAGAATAGTACCGTAGCTATTGAAGTGTAAAGTTGAAGGAAAAATGTAATAAATTATTCTCAATTCAATAACAATATGTTAAGGCAGTTGATACAACACACCGAGAACTTTGAAAATCAGGATAATCAAAGCTGCATCGATGAAAGAGAATATATTCTTGAATAATCTGCAGTACCATATACCTATTAATCGGTTCAGGAAGCCGAGAGACGATTTAAACAAACATGCGTGCAAGAGTGTTTCTTGGAGCAGCAAGACCGATTCACAATAGCAAACTAGCATCTTTATAATAGAGTGAACTAAATAATAGCAGTACTTAATTCAGTGTAAATGATAGCATTGTGAACTGGTATTTCATAACTGGAGTCCAGTGGATATGAAGGTGCGTATAGATATACGTGCCGCGAACATCAACAATTCACTTCTAATCAGCTGACTATATCTGTATTTTTACAGAAACGGTAAGATACAGATATAAAAAGCTCGGCATCAGCTGATTTAAAGTGAATTGTTCACGGCGCGTATATCTGTACGCACCTTTAGTCATCACTTTTATAAACAAACTTGTTGGCTCTGCTTTCAATTGATACCAATAACAAACAAAACTCCAGATTCTACTACTCGATAAAAACACTATAAGAATGAATCCAGTGTAGGCCTATCTCACCAATAAATACATACAATCACCCCTAGACTGAATAAATGCTCAATTCAAAGATTGCTCAAAATCGTCTTGCATTAGCGTGCATTCTTCTAAAAAAAGAGTCAATAATGACATATTTTACAACTGGCATAACAATCCATCCAATGATTCATGAGTGAATAATAATTGCAATTGATTGAGCATCTATTTACACACGAATCTACTCACCAAATATGTACTTGCAGAGAGCATATGGAGATTTTGACTTCTGAAAGTCAAGAAGCACAGTCTCTGCTGCCCGTCTCTGTTCATGACTGACAACTGATGGAGGTGCCTAAAATCATAATGTCATAAACTTTAAAAACATATCACAGAACATTGAAGTACAAACAATGACATAATTCTGATCATAAGGATTTAGGAGGAGCAAAGTAGGACGAACCTTGAGCTATTCCAAATTTAGGCTAGATGAAACACAGAAAAACTCTTAAATAATAAGGCTCATGATATTAATTCGATGTTCATCAAGACACAAAATCAGAACATAAACAAAATAAATTGCTTTATTTTAGAAGATTCTTCTCCTTCTTCTTCTCAGCCTTTTCCCACTCAGCTGGAGTCGGCGTTTTGGGTCAGTCGCTTTCAGGTGTCATGAGCTTCATTTGGTCTTAGTCCCTTCTCTACAAGATCTTGGGCGATACAAATTTCCCATTTCTTCCTAGGTCTTTTCCTCTTCCTAGTGTATTCGACATCTAAGTGGTCGATCTTTTTCCCACATAATATTCCCCCTCCACATGTCCGTACCACTGCAGTCTTTTTTCTATGATATTTCTGTAACCTTCATTCTGTTTCTTATTATTTCATTTTCGGATTCTTCGGATTCTATCCCTTCTAGTTATGCAGCACTCCACCTCAACATCTTTATTTCAGTGACCTCCAGTCTGTGATCATGGGCTTTTTCAACTGCCCAGGTCTCCGCTCCGTATTTCAACGCGGGTCACATGTTGATATATTTATGACATCATTCTGATATATCACCAATATAATCAAGGTGTCTGAAAAATTGGGAAGAATAAACTCATTAACTTTTATTTATTCAACTTGTCTATAATTTATTGATTATAAGTTTAAAATTCTTGAAGTATGTGTGTAAACATGGTGGAGCAGCAAAAATAGCTTCAATATTGAGAGTGTTGAATGTTATGCATGTATTTAAATGGTGGCGCACATATTTCTTCATTTTTTGTCACCGTCGTAATACAAACATTGGATGCAACAATCACAAGCTTGAAGCTTCGCCGCTCTACCATGTTACCATCCTAAAACTAGGTTTTCACTATGTAGCAGAGCTACATGTAGCTCAGCTATATTGATTATAGATTTAGCTCTGCTACAAGTTCAAAAAGTGACACTGGAGATCTGCTATATAGCCCGGATTTATAGCAGTTTTAAGCCTATTTTCTCAGCTATATAGCAGAAAATGAGCTATCCAAAATTTCCGGTAAACGTCAAAGAGAATCTGAGCTCTATGCAGCTCTGCTACACGTTAATTTTTGTTTATAGCAGAGCTAGATGTAGCTGCTCTGTCCTTGAAGGAAGGCTACCGCAGCTGTTTAATTCATTCAGTCGTATGGTACGACGCCAACACCGGCCTTGAAATTCTTTTCAGGGAATAAAATAATAACCAGGTCTTAGACCCTAGCTGTTTAATGCCTGCTGGGATTACACCAGATTATACTGTACTCATTTGTTGTCAGAGTGCTAGTAGGTTACTGCACATTGCGAGCATTTCTTTTTGATTTAAGCTATATATTATTGTGCAATGATGGAGAGTTAATTTGACTGGAATAGAGACAAAATTATCCAATATCTTCTTTCTCTTCTCTGTGCTGAAAATATCACAGTAGCTGCGGCGAAAGCAGCGGCTGCTGCAAGAACTACCTTCTTCTTCGGCATCAGGCTGGGAACTGAGCAGTGAATACTGGTTTATTCTGAAGTATATGTAGCTCTGCTACAAGTAATGGCATCACAGTTGATTATAGCAGAGCTACATATAGCTCTGCTACATAAAATTAGCGTTAAATCTACTTATAGCAGAGCTACATGTAGCTGACAGAGCTATAAATGTAGCCCAAATTTTACATGGCTCTTCAGCTTCATAGTGTGAACTTAGCTAAGCAGAAACGGCATTGAAAAAGATGGATGACCAAATTGACGTTTTGAAATTAAAATTAGCCTATACGGTATTTATTTGCAGCAAAAATAAAAATTTTCAAGATGCATGAATGTAACACAAATTATTCAAACATCACACAAACTGTACTGAAAATAAAACTTTATGCACTGCCAAGAAAAGAACACCTTGAGTGTTGGCAGTGAGTCACAGATAGCCACTGAAATAAAATTTTATAATTCATATATAAGCCTAATGCTTTCTGAGATCTATGACTAACATCCCATATTGATTTTAGTTTTTGTTTTGAATTTTTTGACTTAATCTATCCAGCAAGTTCTGGTCAAGGATGCAGATTTCTAAACGTTCACACAATTGGAAACTTATTTCCAGAATAAGACAAATGAATAACTAAATTGACTATAAAAACTTGATTAAGCTATGCCTATTGTGGTTCATAGGGATTTTGCCTTGTAATAGGCACTGATATCATGAGTTTCAATTTACATTAACCTTCCGGAAGTCGCGCCCTACTCAATCACACGAGCATCGCGTGTTGTATTTTACAACATCCTATTTTTTATATGTTTTGTACTCTGTTTACTGTCAAAACATATTAATTAACTGTATAAATAATATTTCCATCTCATTGGATTATTTTACGCCTATGAACATTTGCATGATTCTCTTTTCGTAGCCCAATAAGGTACACCAAGCAAAGCCAACAATTATGTGTTATTGGTTCGTTGGCAGTCTCTTTCCTATCATATGCACTACTTATGCACTGTTAAGACTAGGCACCTAAAGACTGAAACATTGCTTGGTTGATACTGCAACTCAGTAGAGTGATGGGGGGAAAATTTTGGAATGCATAGGGGAGTCCGATGGTAGCAAGCATTCAAAAGGCACACCAGTGTTTAATGTTAAGTCGGGCCTAGGCCACAAACTCAAGTTCTGTCGTAAATTTGTCAAACTCTTTAAATAAGGATGATATAATTGAATTGACTTATTCAATGACACCAACCCATTCAATAGTTTTGTGCAGCAAAAAACTGACACTGTTGGTTGTACTTTTTACAACAACAGCACGACTGCCGGAAGGTTAAAAGCAATTCATTGAGACATTGGTAGTTACCAATTACCTGAATACTAAAATTACCTGATATTTCTATAAACTTTAAAAAATAGAAAGTTAAAATGAGTCGTCATTTTTACTAATTAATATTTTGAGATGTGTTAAAATTGTAGTATAGTTTTTTCAATTTGTAAAACTGAAATCATGCTTTCCTAAATAAAGCGTGGCGGAATTAAATTATATTCGGTAATAAATTAAGATTTATTCATAGCCAAATAAATTAGTATTTATAACATAGCCAAATAATGGATTGATGTTTTCTCATTCCTCATAATGTCTTGCTATTATAGTTGGGTATACAATTAAAATAGAAGGTTTGTTGTGTAGTTGGCTACAATAAAATAGAGTATGTAGTAGTTATTATTTTAAAATGTATTGGAGAAATCAAGAGGAAAGGTTATTATATTATTTGAGCATGTGATTAATTGTAAAACAATGCAATATATGAAGTCAACAATGCCAAATAGGCTACATAATTTGACGCTAGAAATGAGAGAACATTCTTAGGGATAACCTAAGTAGCCTAGCAGCTACCATAGCTTGAAGCAAATATTTATCTCTGTTTATAAAACAAACTCTAGGAAATGTTCATAATATATAGAGCATATTATTGTCAACAATACAATAAATTAACCTGAGGAACTTACCAAAATAACTTTAGCAGCCGCCTCCAATCTTTGAAGAATTTCGTTTTCCATCAGGGTTGTCTAAGTTAAAATTGGCTGAAATAATCAGCTACATTTTCTGAAGTTCTCTACAGAATTCACAGGAGGATACACTCAAACAAGTTAGAAAATTAAAAACACTACAAATAATACAGGAATCATGCAAAAATCAAATAATTTTCTGGAAACTACGTACATTTGTAGGGAATGGGGAACCTACAGCTCCAGCACAGTATACATACAGTATGGATATGGAAACTTGGCTACACCCTGACGCCAAAATCCGCCATCTTGTTAGGAAGCGCCGCATTGTAATAGTATTGATAGAAGGTTCGGATCACTTTAATGATCCGGATCAATTGATCTCGTTCACTGCCACGAGCCAATCAGAAGACCAGGATTGGAACTTCCCAAGGTCACGTGACGTGTTTAGTATTGGGGTCATGTAAAAAAGCATTGGTAAGATAGGCATTTGATTACAAAGTTTCCATTCTGTATATATTCTGTGGCTCCAGCAGAGCAGAGCAGATGTTTTGGAGTCAGAATCAGGACAGAAGCATAGAGAAGCAGAGTTCTGACAACATGTCCGCTAGAGTGCACCAATAACGCGGCGAAAATATTTATATAATATATTAGATGAATATCAATAAGAATAACAATTAATAATAAATAACGAGTAAAAAAATAATTTCTTTCAATAAATCAACTCAAATCTTAATATCTTGACATGAATTACGTAGGAGAGCTTGAGGGGGATTTTGTAATACATTGGTCATGTTGGCTATCATGTGCTAATATTTCAAACACAAGATTTGAAATGGACGGGAAAGCTAATTTTCTTGAATAAAAATAATGTAGAATTGATAAAAACTTTCATTTAAGGGCAAATAAACAATCTATTCAGTTTATTTGTAAAAAAATATTACCTTTATTAGTTATTTTGAGTATAATATTTATAGCTCTTAGAACTTGTCAAAAAATAATAGGCCTAACTAACAATGTTGAAGACTAGACTACATACATGACAATAATAGCCTAATTCAGTACTGTACCGGTACCTATTTTATAAAAATGGTTTTTCTCGTTGGAATTATTATGAATGAGCCTATTTTGATTTATTTCGATGATAATAATAATAATAATCAAAATAGAGCAAATAATCATTTGTGGCTATTTTAAACTACTCTATAATATTATTATGAATTTCATTTTTTTTAATGCCTGACCCCAAAATAAGGTACTGCACCGTGTGGTATTTGATTATGAGCATAGAAAAACAATAGCGTAAGTAATATCCCATGGTATAGGGAGTTTATGTCGCAACTTTTACTGTTATCTCAATGGTGAGAGGGTATGAACGGCACAATATGAGAGACTACCAGCGTCACACAGCTTTACGGTAAAGAATTACATGAACTATCGGCTTGAGATAACAGTAAGAGTTGCGACATTAACGCCCTATACCATGGGATATCTACTTATGCTATTGTTTCTCTATCTTATTAGCCAATGCATTCTTTCCAATCTGAAAAAAATGCATTGGAAGAAGAATTTGGGATTCATATGAATAAAATGAAAACAATGTAGACATTCTCACAAATTTATACAGATACATTTACAATACACACTTTGACATTCACAAACAGCTAAAATTATACATAGAAGTTTGGTATCTCTGATAACATTATTTTGATGCATCTTGGTCTCAATAATATCCATCAAATTCAATATGTAACTATAGTAGTTTAATTTTATAATTAGCATTATTCTAGGCACTTAAATAAGGCATATTGACTAGATAAGACTGATTTGTTTGACAAAAATGTCTTCGAAATTGCTTAGTTCCATGGAAAATGTCTTTTATTTAGAATGGAACGTGTTATTTTTAACTCTTGGGAAGGATATTGGAAAATTTCTGTGGGATAAGTTTAATGAATAGCTACGGTATAGTAAGTTGGAAAAGTTATGAAAGTACTCTGGTAACTAGCCAGATATCTTTAACCATTGCCGTCTCTATACAAAGACGGCAATGCTCTCTGTATAGAGACAGCAATGCTTTAACATGATAGAAACAGCTGTTCTATAGTTTGAAAGAAACAATATTCTATTTATTCTACAAAAAGATGTTGAATACTGTCAGATTTTGAAGATTGTCAGTTCTTATTCTTTAAGTAAGATATCCCTGAATGAAACTTTGATCAAAAACTATAGTTGTTTGAAATCCACACAATAAATTTATTTTAACTCGTTAATAATTATTTATATTAAGATAAAGAAAGGAAAAAAGAAAAAGATGTTGTCGAATTCCACTATAACATTTTTATTCACCCAAACTAATTTTCGTTGCCTAAGTTTTGGTGAATAAAAATGTTATAGTGGAATTCGACAACATCTTTTTTCTTTTTTCCTTTCTTTATCTTAATATGGAGAAGTTCCACAATATCTCTGATAAAAGTGTTAAAATTATTTATATTGTGAAATTATAAGATTTCCTTATTTCATTTGGCAACTGTTAATCCATTTCAGCCATCGATTTTTCATGCTTAGGGATGACAATGAATTGAATACGGTATTACTTATAACATTACACAAACCATTTCATCAACTGCATATTTATAAGAAATATGAATGCTACATTCTAATGTAATTATTTAAGTTATCCTCTGTAAAACAAAATACTATATTTCAATAGCACTTGATTATTGGAATCAATTCAATCAAATGACAGAATAATGTTCTTTCCTTGTATAGGCTTGCAATACTTTTATCAATTTTTCTTCCAATGTATAGTTTTAAATATTTTGAAACAATTAACATTCACATACAAAAATCAAACACTGAGAACGTCTAATGCCTATAAAAATAAAAAATTCTAAGAGTTATTGGTTAGATGATAAAATATGGCTTAAACTTACAACTACAACACTTATTACTAGGCTCATTATATTTGTATAGTTTACATCTACTGCATTATTGTTCGATTAAACCTGAAAATATTTTGACACACATATCTATAAATGTTGAATCAGTTTTTTTAAAAGAAAACATTTATCAACAGCGTATAATACTCGAAATTGTTGTTTATCAAAGCCAATTTTACAATTAAAATTGAAAACTCATTTACAGAAAGAATCGGACAATATTGAAAAATCTCTTGTTGAATTTGAAAATATCATGAATGGTCAGTGTATAGTCGTCACAAAATCAGTTTATTTATTCTTCCATAAATATGAGTAGGATTTGTACTTATATTCTTCTTCTATTCAAATCAGTTTGTACTTTGAATTTATTCAGAAATATTTTTATTTCGATTTGTTTCATATAGGTAGTATGTTTTGGAGCAGTGAGTTTTCAACTATTATAAAATTCAATAAACTTGGCTCGTTTAAAGCATTAATTTGTTTGAACTGTATGTTGCAAATTGAAGATTCTCAGCTCTTGTAGAATTTATCAACCAAAGGTATTCTGCTTTGCTTCCATCTGAAAAACATAGAATAAATTGAAATAAATATAACGTGATTTTCCAGTTCATCAAAGAGAATAATTAAGGGAATTTGTAATTAATTACACTACACAACTAAGAGATTCAGCACTTATATTAATTAATAGCTTACCTGCAACAAATTTAATATGTTCTAGAAATTCATTTTTTTTCTTATTTTACCAAATAATATTGTATTGTATATTGTAAATGTATTTTCAAATTCAAACAATACAAACTGGAAAGTAAATACCGTACAATTATTTAAATGTAACGTTCTTTGCCAGCAGCTTTTTTCAGCACCTCACAGTCGTAGATTATTTTCAAAAAGTTGATAGGAATGAAATTATTTCATGTATATTTTTATTCAGATGAAATGTTTGTTGTTCAACGTTATCACTTATTATAAGGTACCTTGTCAAGCAGTTATTGTTATTCAATGTTTGGTAAGTAGCTTTTTTTGATTCAATAAACGTTTTTTCTACCTCTATTCCTATTCTATTCTAATGATGTTTTACATGTGATGAATTTTATTTTCAGAATAAATTCGTGAAATTAGACATTCTTGTGTTTTCATTATGGATAAGTTTCACTTTATCTCACTTTAATACAGTATCAGAAAGTATACTATCCATTGAACTGTATCCTATTAAATTCTATACTTATATTCTCCCACATCAAAATAATATATTCAGAGCAATTGCAATTTTAAATAATACTTATTGTAATCAACTAAAGTCATTGTAAATTTGGGAGACATTTTGATCTCACCGTCACTTGGTTGATTGCCTAAAAGATCATCATTCTCTTATACCACCATTGATATTGGACAAGTTCAAAGTCTGTACAACACCTTGATTCAGTAAGACAAATAATATTGATCTTTTGATACCGTAAAGTATTTTAATTGGTCTAGGTCCTTTAACTGTTCAATTATCATAGAAATCACTAGTAACATAGCCACCTCGAATGCAGGTGTATTAGAGGTGGCTATGCTAGTACCATCTTTATACTTGTCTATATATCACATTTTTATAAAATACCTTTTACAAACAAGCATGAAGAGAGTACCTACTATAGGTCCACGTTATAATGGCAGTGAAGAAAGATAGCAGAACAACATTGCCGATCCTCTGTCTTGTCAATGTATTCTATAGACGGTAGCTGATACAGGTTTATTGATGTAATATTAACTGTTCATTGTCGTTTAAAATAATCAATTATATTTCATTAAGCTAGAAATTATATTTTTCAATAATTCAATAATATTAATTTTGATAATCAAGATGAGATATTTTGTTAATTTATTATTAATTCTACATTGTTAAAAGACGATCTGGCAATAGAGCAAAGCGAGGAAGAGATAGCGCTATCCACTTTGTTGAACGATAGACAAGTATAGCAATACCATTGCAAATTCAACACTGCCATTATAACGTGGACCTGACTATAGTGATTTCTATAATAATTTAATAAAATTATACAGTCTATAGAAGGTATTATATCTAATGCCGTCTATAGAAGGCATTGACAAGACAGAGGATCGGCAACGTTGTTCTGCTACCTTTCTTCACTGCCATTATAACGTGGACCTCACTATCTCTCTTCGTGCTTGTTTGTAAAAAGTATTTTTATAAAAGTGTTTATATAAATTGATCTTGTTTTCCCACACTGATGTTAGATTGAATTAAAATTAAAATTCAATTCATCTGGCATAAATTACAATTAAGTAAACAGAATGAAGTGAAGTATACATGAAAATTATTATGACATGAACATATTAGTGACGATTAATCGTCGAATTACGTTGAATTAACGTTAAATTGTGGGTTAAATCAACCAGTCCTCTGCTTGAAGGACTTAGCTCGGCTCTGAAAGAAGTCAGAGATGTAGAGAACTGGGCTAAAAGCATAGAGGATGACATGCGGGTGGTCACTAGTGCTCTAGAGTATGCTTACAAAGTGACTGAGAAATTATAGACTCATCAAAACTGAGGTTCATAATAATTAGACCCATCAAAACTCATCAAATTTGAGAAGGGACAGTTTTGGGCATAAGCCTGTTGTGCCTTCTCACATATTGTAATAATTGTACATGACTCAATAAATAAATATTGGGTAATATTGCACAACACTACTGAATGTAGTTGACTGACCTTCACTTGATTGGTTGCCTGAAGGACAACGGCCGAACCCTCGGCGCGTCGGCAGAATCCTTGGCGGCACTGGACGCAGTCGGCCGCATGAAGCCCTGCCCCGCCCTCCTTGTCACGCCAATGCTACTCCCACTGCTGCTAGATCGACTAGCCGGCACTGAACCCGCGTTCTCCTTAAAACTCGTGCTAATGCCCGTGGTCACCTTCGGCCTCCGGATGGTCGGACCAATACTACTGCCACTGCTGCTACTCCGGCTTGCAGGCACCGAAGACTTACTCTTCAGCTGCACCTGAGCCAGCGGCTTCTTAGCCACGGGCACCGATTTCTTCAAATCAGTCGTCAACGATTTGATCGCTTTTGTGTAGTTACTCAACCCAGGCACCTGTCGCACATTCCTCACCGTGCTGATCGATGTTGAACTATTCAGCGAACTCCTAGAACTCCTCAAGCTACTCCTAGAACTACTCCGCTCCACCCTCTTCCTCGGCATTGTCACCGATGACAGTTTGGAACTCTGTTGAGATTTGGGTGTGGTTTTCTCCACACTACTCTGACGCTTCAACACACTCCTGTTAGAATCCGTCCTGTTTAACGTGCTGCTACTCTTCAAAGGCATCCTATCGGAGCTGGGTGTTTTCTTGATAGGCTCCACCACACTCCTAACCGGTGTCCTAGTGATCGCAGTGGGGATCTTCCTTTGCAACGGTTCTGGTCGGGTGGTACGTTTCAACTTTTCACTATCCCTTATCAAACTAGCCTGAGAATCAGTTTTCCTCAAACTTGCTGAGCTCCTAGGTATCACACTTCTCCTCTCAGGCAACTTCACCGAACTACTCCTCAACACCTTCTTAGCTGCCTGCTCACTCTTCACACCATTATCACTGCTGTCACTTCTCTTCAAATCCCTCTTACTTTTCTTAATCGTTGGTGAGTCCACACTGTCTCCCTCATAGTTACAACCTGAGGATGTGCCCTGACTTGGAGTTTCCGAGACGAGACTCTGAGTTTCTTCAAAGCCTTCATCATGAAGTTCATGCTCAGATCTGACCTTACCAGGTGTTGTTGCTTGAACCTTTATCTCAGGAATAAATTCACTCTTCGATTGTGATGTCTTAGTTTGATCCTGAGAATGTATCGGAGTGGGGAAGTTTCTCAACTGAGGTATACCTCCACCACTATTGAACCTGTTTCTATTATCATCTCCTTGATACTTATCGAAAACACCATACTTCCTGACAGCTTGTGATACTGTGGATTGATCGATATTGCTCCTATGTCGAGTGGATCGCGGAAGTGTGTACGAACTACCAACTTCCATAGCTGGATCTTTATTTTCCTCAACAGGTCGAGACTTCAAATCATCAGTGCTTTCCCTGAATATTTCCCTGGAGTCTCTCCTAGCAATACCCGAACGAGACCGAATCCTTGGCAGCGTGGCAGACTGGCCGAGGTTCTGAAGCTCCTCTCCAGCCTTGGCTATGTTGGCAATCGCCTCATCCTCGACATTCACATCACTGCCGCGATGATTCAACCTGTCCTGCCATCTCTTCAGCCGCGACTCCGTGTCTTGCGGCTCGAGAGTTTCCACAGGATACGAGCTAGCCTGGTGTGTGGGTGAGCGTAAGATTTGTTTTTCAGGTACAATTTCTTCGGTTTTCTTCTGTGTTTCATCCTCAGCCTGTTTCCTGTATCTCCTTGTTCGTCTAGCTAGAGAGAACCGATCAAACTGGCCGTCTCCTAGATTCTCCTCGTCTTCTGCTGTATCTTTTCCACGCAATCTCAGAGATAGAATATCTTCACTGTTCCTTTCCTCTGTTTTTCGGGGTAGTTTTCCAACAAGTTTCCTGGTCGCAGGTGGAGTTTCAATGTTATCCGAATCGATTTCCACCTTATCGCTGATTCCTGTTGTGTCAGGTACTTTCCTTGTTCTTCGAGGCACAAAGGGAGGCAGGAATTCCTCCTGCTTGCTGCCACTATCCTGATCCCCGGTAGGAAACGCACGGCGGGAAATGAGAGGACTGGTTCTGCTGTACCTTCCTGGTGTGGGAGGAGATTGGGTTTTCGGGTTGGACACGGGGTCATCTGTTATGTACAGTGTTAAACTGGCGTCAGGTGTCAAGGATTTCCCCAGATTTTCGATGATTCCTTTCCGTTTTTCCTCTTCATTGATCGCCTGTAAAAAGAGAATCAAAATAAAAGTCAATCCGTTCTAAACAATCTGAGATTCATAGGATTTATCCAATCAAAAACAAATAAATTGTGCAGTATCTAGTTCTCTTTAGAGTCTCTAGAACTCTCTCTAATTAGAGAATTAGATAACTAGTAGATGCATTAATGAGAACAATATAAAAATCTTGTAGTACCTTTTATTTTTTAAAAACTTTAAAATAGTTGAATTGTTTTGAAGTTTGGAAAAATAAAATAGAATAAAGAGTACCCACTACAAGATTTTTATATTGTTTTTATTAATTTTTTAAAAAGTAGCCCATATGAGTGAAGCGTTTTTTTCTAGTAGATGAAGTATGTCCTAGCGTGAATTTCAATCTATACTTGTAAATCCCATAAAGTATTCTTACCAGTATCACAAGAAGAACTGATGTAATATTTCATTTTTACATTTTCTGTAATTTATCCTTCATAAGGATTCATAAATTAACTATTATTTAACGAAAATCCTAAATAAATGCTGTACATCACCCTGAAGACTTCTGCTACTGCAGACATTGACAACAGGGTTAACAGCTAGATGGAAATTCGATGAGAACTACTATCCAAAAATTAGTTGCCAGCCCGGGAATCGAACCCGGTACCTCCCAATTGCTAGTCAGGAGTGCTTACCCTTACACCAAACTGACAATCTCTGGATAGCAGTGCTCATTTTACAGGAAGCCATAGCGGCCAACCAGTTACAGATGGAATTAAATAGAGAATGCATTTATTCAAATGCTAATCAATATATAACTATTATTTAACGAAAATGCTGTACATAGTAGTTCTCATCGAATTTCCATCTAGCTGTTAACCCTGTTGTCAATGTCTGCAGTAGCAGAAGTCTTCAGGGTGATGTACCATTTAATTAGGATTTTCGTTAAATAATAGTTATATATTGATTAGCATTTGAATAAATGCATTCTCTATTTAATTCCATCCGATTCATAAATTAATTCAACATAACAATTTTATAATCATCGTTGTTCGCCATAATCGATCTAGTTGTCTAGTAGCAAATTTATTATAAGTTTTTGAAGAATAAAATAATGATTTCAATTTTGAATTTTTGTTATGGGAGTATAATAAAGAGTAGTATGTGGAGGAATTTGATCTTTAATTTATTATTGCAAACATTCTAAACATAATAATTGTCACCTTGAATTCTCCAGTTGTGTAGAATACTGGCTATATTCTTCCCGATACAAACGAATGTACAAGTTAGTAAGAAATATAGTTTCAAATATAATATATAATCATTGACATTAATGCAACTTTGATTAAGGCATCACAGACTACATCCCAATTATGCATTAATTACATCTAATAGCCCATGTACATCATTGACTCCCAGGAATCATAAAGTCGTTAACTCAATGATTAGAAATTACCTGTAATGAGTTCTCCAAGCTTCCCCTGGACTTCAGCCGTCTCAATCGTCTCAAATCCATTTCGGTTTCTTCGGTTGAGTTTTGAACGTTGAGATTGGACTTGCGCCATGGCGCTTTGTCTTTGACTGTGCTCTGCGGCTGCGCTTCTAATAGAAGAAGAAAACAATTCAAATATTATGAATTACAACTATTTACATTTGAACAATTTGCATGTGGTATTTCAAATCTGTACGGTATTGTAGAGAAGAAAATAAATTTGGTTTCAGAATTCGAAATTATTATTTCAATTAATTGAGCGTGTAAAGTCAATCTGTCAAACCAACTATGAATGAATCTTCCATTCTCTTTATGGAGAAGCTTTTCGTGTTTTCTCTATACCTTCCTGTTGAGAATAATTTGGGAAATATTCGTATTGATAATTTCCCAACTTCACCTCACAATCTTCGAGTTAAGATTAAATTCATGCTCACAGTATCTAGAATACTTTCCAATCAAACGATTTTATAAGACTGGACTAGATTCAATCAAGAAAGTGATAAATTCTTGTGAAGAAAACTATGAATGATGACAACCGTTATCATCTTCTTGAATCAAAAAGTATTCTGTAATTTTACTGCTACACCAAACTATCAAAAAACAGACAAAAACTAATCAAATAAAAAAACAAACAATAAAGTTTCATTTTATTTGTAATTTTTCAATAATCAAGTATTCATGTCTTCAGAGAGATACCTAATTTTTGAAAAAATGATCTGATTATCAAATATCAAGTCCTATGCGATACACTACTGAAGTAATACATTTTGTATAAAAGAATGAGAAGCCTACGTATGGAATCAATGTCCTAAATGACACAGTAACCGTTTTGTTAATAATATAAAATCAATCCAAGTCCTCAAGTGCAATAAATATTGAAAAAAATGTAGTTTTTTCTAATTCTTTTTAGTAAAATGATTGAGGTAAGTTGAGTATTACCTGCAATAGCCTCCATAGTGCCCACGACATCAGTTTTCTCAATGGTTGGCTTCCAGTCCGGGTAGACCCTCTTGTACTGGCTACAATGCCCAGCCTCTGCTAGTTTACCCTCAGGCAGAGTATCCAGGGTTCCTCTGCCTTCACTCTCTGCATTAAAACGAAAAACATCTTTATTATTTTCATGATTGCAAGAGATAAAAACTGAATTGGGATGAATAAGCTGAATAAGCTCAGAGACTGTGTCTTGTGGGTATTGTCTTCTTCCATCAAACTTCCACTTACTATAAAATCTTACAAAATTCAAATCTTACAAAATGAAAAAATCTTATTATAAAATCGTTTGTTGAATTGCATTAATGCATCTGTGATCGTATTTAATTTTTGTAAAGAAATTTAAATTGAAAATTAGTTCAATTCTATTTTATTTTGAAGCTTAGATAAGGAAGAAGCATTCTATATGAGTTATTATCCATAGTTCTGAATATATATCACAAAAATGTACAAACCTGAATCAGCTTCAAGAGAGCGTCTATTCGACTGAAGGCGCCTGGCCTTTCTTCTCAGCTCTTCACTCTGTTTCTCTTCCCTTTTCATTTTCCTTCAACCAGGCTTCAATTTTCTGTTTCCATGCCCTGTAAACGGATAATAAAGTAGAAAAATAAGTAAACAATTACCGTACGTGATTCTAATATAGCACAATGCTTATAACAATATAAATGAAAACTATAATTGAAGTGAGAAGAAATGAATATTGTAAACAGTTCCAAGTGTTTGATATGTTTGATTTAAATAATTACAAAATTATCAGTATGACGGTAGAACCATAGAAAAACAGCGATAGACAGCTATAGTTTTCTTTTTGTGAGTTTATCGAGGTCTATTTGTTGAAACACCTAAAAATCGCGAGAAATGGGGTTTCAAGACCCAGCCAGAAGTAAATTATATATAATCTTCAAAGCGGTTATTCCATTTTTTTTCGAAATTCTCGTCTTCAACAATAAAAGTAATTATAATGACTGTAAAGCATTCTTCCATATTCAAATATCTTATTCTATTTATAGGTACCTACTCTAAAAAAATATTCGAACTTAACATGTTTGAATATATATTTGTAGACAAGTCAACAAACCATAAATTTCTATTCTCGGTATGCAATGTATTTGTATTATCTCCGTACATACAACAACTAAACATTTAGTAATGTCATATTATTTGGCTTACCAACTTCCAAAAGACAACCTAAATGAGAACCTATAAGGAAGTTATTTTAGCTATTACTATTATAAATTATAGCAATTGTGCCTGACCTTGGTTTAGATTCTTCTTCGCCTGAGCTATTGAGTATGAGCTGTTTGTTCTCGGATGAGGGAGAGGGTGCAGGAGAGGGAGAGGACGGTCGCTCTCTCTCACCGAATTCGGCATTCAGCAGGTCAGGTCGCTTACGGCTGCCGCCTCTGGCTCGCCGTGCCCATGAACGGTCTATAACAATAGAATAATAATAATTATTATCTAGTAAAATCTCAGTAACAAAAATTGAACATTACTTCATTCATTATTCTTTATTTTTTGTACAAACTTTTATGATTGATATGGTTGAGAGTGAAAGAAACAAACCTGAAGCTATCTCTCTATTAAATCCAGTAATAACATAAAACATAAATTCTTTTAAAGGCTAATTATTATGCCAATACAAAGCTACATATCAGACACTCAATCAGACCAGGAAAATCAAAATACAATGATTTTTTCTAGAGGATTTCAGAAAGTGGAAAGAAAGGAGGTTTATTAATAATTGAATGGTTTTCATACAACTTTATATCAAAGTCTTAAAAATTAACTATAGGCCTACTTCTACAACGAAAAAAGAATATAATAATAATAAGAATAGAACAAAAAAGTTGAACAGTCCTTTCAGAAAATCAGCAAATAAAAATGAAGGAGGCAAAATAATAATTGAATGTCTTTATATTTTTCAAATATCTGAAAATGTTTCATATTGGACAGTGGATAAAGTAAAAGATAAAACAAAAAATACAGCTTGCAGTTTTTTAGAGAATGAGAATGTGGAAGTTTTGTTACGTTTACAGAGTCCAAATATTTTTATTTGACACAAAGGTTGAAAAATAAATCCTGGTACCTACAATTATATTTTATTTAATTTGTTTTTAACTGATTACTATTTTGAATCCATTTTTCATTTAATTCTATTTCTACTATCAATTCTTTATTAATACTATATATCATAATGTACTACAGATGAAAAATATTGGAACAACAACATGTTAATAGAATGGATAACTTTAAAAACTTTTATAAACAATACTAGAGGTAACTTTTGAATATAGCAAAAGCAGTTAAACAGATCGAGATTGAAATATCTTGTCAAATTGTTATTGGTTCCTCATTCAATAAAATATTTTGACCACTCTTGAACTTTTAAATTCTGTAAGGGTTGCTGACAACCAACAGGTAACTAAGTTACTGCATCGAATATTGCAAAAAAAGCAGTTCAACAGGATCGAGACTGCAATCTCGTCAAGTTTGTTGTTGATGCTTTATTTTATAAAACGTCTGAACCAGTCTTGAACTTCCCAATGTTGTAAAGGTCGTTGATAGCCAACAATAAGTAGCCTACTAAGAACCTTTTACTTTTAACTATCAAGTATTGCAAGAAGCATAACAAATACGAAGCAAGTTTTTGGTATGAAACAGTTGCACTGACCGAGACTACCCCACGACTTCCTCTCGCGCGTGCCGTCATGCCCGGACGCCCTGAGGAAGTCCATGAGGGTGGAGTCGTCCTCCTCGGACGGCACCCGACTCCTCCGCCTGCGCAGGCTTCCCGTCGGCGTCACGTCCGGCGAACAGGTCACCGCCCCCTCCTCACCCGGCTTGCCTCCAGGTTCGCCCGAGAACGAACCGAACCGACGCCGGGTCAGCAGCGGCGATCCCGTCTGCGACACGTCCTCCTCTGACGTCATCGCTCCGTTGCCGTATTTACGAACCTGATAACAACACAGAAATATCACATTAATGGTGTCCTATCACAATTTCCAATGTTATTTCATGGACGATAGTCATACAGGTTACATGAGTTAAAAAATATAATCCTATCCTATGAAAATCTACACTATCCTGAGAGTTGAAAATGGATTTAAAAATTGGAAAGCGCTCCACATGTGAGTAATAAATATTTTTTTGCTAAATATTCAATTCATTATTGTTGATATTTAGTATTAGGATAGACTCCCACCAGCGAGCAAGTTGTACTTTTGCTGGTGGTGATATAAATTTCAAAATACAATACAGTAAATTTACATGATTATTATTTTCTAATGTCATGTTGTATATATTATGGAAATGAAACAATAAATTTGATTTGATTTTGAATTGTTTTAATCGAAATAGTTCAAAAAGCAAACTAACCATATTTTGTTAATATTTAATTTTTTCCCATGATCAATTCCTTAGGAAATGTGATCCTTGACAGATAAAACAATAGAATATTGAAATGCTCAATATCAATGAACTAAGGCAGGTACTCATATTTGAGAGCTATAAACCGGAAGCATGATGTGGGTGATAAGAGTTGAAATACAAATATTAATTGATGCACTGAAATACAAAAATTCACCTTGATATCAGCAAAGCCCTTTTTCTGAGGAAATCCTGAACGAATGTCGTAGAGAAGCGAATCGACGATGTTGCAATCCGATTCGGAGCCGTTCGAGCCCAGTTGACCACCACTCACTGCAAAATAAATATAATTATCCAATTGAAAATTTATGTGACTCAATAAACCAGTGAATAATAACAACTAAAAATATACTGCCAGTAATTAATGTATAGAACATTTTAATTGAATTAATAATCGCAGTTCATGACAGAATCAAAACAGATGAATAATAACAATACCGTAAGTGTGATAAAATTATAGCATATTGTATGTTCAAGGCTGACCACTAACGGTAGGGCATGCATGTCGTCAAAATGTCATTACAGCAAAAGGCTCCGAGCAGACATTTTTTATAATCATATAATTACGTAGTTGCAGTGTATTTTTGTTATTGGTTTGTTTATATGTTATTGATTGTTTATTTTAAGTTGGAAGCCTCTTGCTGAAGACAAATATGCATGATGATCATGTGTGTGTCCTAACCATAGAGACCAGCCTTGAACGGTAAGTATATTATTTAAAATTCAAACATTAGTCTACAAGCCTACAATATGTACGATAAGTTGTACTAATTATAAATTACATGAGTAAATAAATATGGATATGTATATTATGCAGAGTTTCAACCTGTTGTTGAACAAATCCTATTATATTAAGCTAACAATGTCTGTATATATTTATATATTTGGCTATTTATAAGGTTATATGGCTGTATATTTATGTCCAACAGATCTCGAAAACGCTTTAACGATTTTCACGAAATTTGGAGCATAGTAGGTTTATAATATAAATAAAGACATGAAAAGGATAATAGTTTTTCATCCTTGGAAAAACAGATGATAATTTTGTCGTCTGTTGATAACGGAAGATGGGAGAGAGACAGAATTATGTACAGCCGTTGAATCAATCTGCTTATCTCTCAAGAAATATTATCTAGAAATTTTAATCTACTTTAACAAAATAATCTGATTTGTTGATATGAAATGGTATATCATTCTAAATTACAGTACCGTATATCATAATTTTCAAAGATAATAATAATAATTATTATTTTACAGTTTTAAGTGATTAGTAGGTGTTATTTTGTTATTCAATTTGGTTTGTAAACAATCTAAATCATAACTTTTCTGTTTTCAATTGTTTGAACTGAAAATTGGATCTGAATTCAAGTGTATGGAACATAACCTACTTTTTGGATTATTTATAGTGTATAAATCGAAATCCGGGAAAGAAACAGTTTTGGGCTGTGCCTGTTAGTCCCTCCCCAATCATTTTGAAGAAGATGCTGAAGAAGATTTTGTAAGTAGAAGCTAATAGCTTTTATTTATATAAATACCGTACCTGACTGCTATGTCGTAATTAATTGTTCAAAGTGATCATTTTGAAGAAATGTGTTTTGTTTATCAATGAATAAATAACGAGCGAAGCTCGGTGCCCCGATATTTGTTATATGAATATAGAAGTATAGATGTAGAATTACAGCACATTGCTAAACGATTAATATAATGATAATTATTATTTTACAGTTTTAAGTGATTAGTAGGTGTTATTTTGTTATTCAATTTGGTTTGTAAACAATCTAAATCATAACTTTTCTGTTTTCAATTGTTTGAACTGAAAATTGGATCTGAATTCAAGTGTATGGAACATAACCTACTTTTTGGATTATTTATAGTGTATAAATCGAAATCCGGGAAAGAAACAGTTTTGGGCTGTGCCTGTTAGTCCCTCCCCAATCATTTTGAAGAAGATGCTGAAGAAGATTTTGTAAGTAGAAGCTAATAGCTTTTATTTATATAAATACCTGACTGCTATGTCGTAATTAATTGTTCAAAGTGATCATTTTGAAGAATTGTGTTTTGTTTATCAATGAATAAATAACGAGCGAAGCTCGGTGCCCCGATATTTGTTATATGAATATAGAAGTATAGATGTAGAATTACAGCACATTGCTAAACGATTAATATAATGATAATTTATTATTGATTATGCTTGTCATACTGACAGTGTCTGCGTTTGGCAGCCAACTGTTCCTCGCGCTGCCGGCGCCTGACCGACGCCTGTTCTTCCTGCAGACGCCGGCGCTCGTTCTCGACGACCGCCTGCCGGAACTTGAGGCAGAATTGGTGCAGCACCCGGAAGCACTCCTCCACCTTGAATGTGGCCGCGTCCTCGCAGAAGAACTCGGCCAGCGACCGGCGCACCGACTCCAGTTCCGCCATGTCGCGCTGCAGCGACGACACCTCACGTTCGGCCATCTGCAATCACAAGGAAATTACACTTTACAATGAAGTATATTTGATTTTACGTTCGGCGATCTGATCACAACTGAATGACATGTTGCAATAAAGTGAATTGATTTGAAACAGCATATCCATCTAAAACTAGTTGAAGATATTGTGTTGATTTGAATAAAATTATTGATTGATTAAATATAGGATGAAGTGAAATGAAAGATACTGGTTTCCTCATGACAAATCGTTCATCTTTATAAAATTTGTTGAATAGAAACTGATATTGCAGAATTTCTCCAAATTGAAAGTATATAATTTGATTTTTGTCACATCCACTTTTATCAGGTTGTACACACGATCATGTTCAAAATCTAAAAAATGTTGATGTGACAAGAATAAAAGGATCCTGTGTACAAATCTAATGAATGTGGATGTGACAAATATAAAAATGTTTTTTTTTATCTTATATCTCCTTTATTTCACCTTAATATGGAGAAATTCTTCAACATGTCTGAGCACACTGTAAATTTTATTAACATAGAAACCAAATAAGAACATTTGAAAATAACAACATTTATCTAAAACTGAATAAGCTAAGTTAGTTCAATTATTATGACATCTCTTTCAAATCTTTGATAAGAAACATCTCCCATTCCACCTAAATATGGAGAAATTCTACAACATCTCTGTTTCTAGTGTAGATTTTATAAAAATAGAATGCATTATTTGTTTTAAGAATAACAACATTCATCTAAAACTGATGCTGGTTGGAAATAAAATAATTTGAAAGCAAAGTGGGTTATACAAAACATTAATTTCATCTCAGGCTATATAAGTAGCCTTTATGGATACAAACCACAAATTATGCCTAATCATAATTAGACACATTATCTGAGGTCTCTTGAAAAGAAATGCATCAAGACATTCTCTTTTTCATACATGTGTGATACAATATTGAAACGATTTTACCAATTGATATATAATATTGACTTGATTGTAATATCAAAGCTTAATCTCACATACAGTCGTAGCACTACTTTCAAATCTGTGAAGAAGATGACTAAAATACTGGCTACAATAGATAGTATGGTTTAAACCTCAAATGACTCTAGATACATTTAAAATAAACAAACAGTCTATAAAAAATATGACAAAAAGTTATGCTGTTCATTTGACTTTGTAGATCAATGGAAAATGAGTGATGATTAATTATGGATTCTAAAAAATTGTTGTAGATGAAGTATTAGAAAATAATGTTGAAAACTTGAGCAGTTACCGTGAGGAATTCTCCCATCTGCAGTTTAATTTCTTTCTCGGTAGTTGGTAAATCGATCTGTTTGTGGATTTTCTTTATCCGAGAGTCGAGTGCATTGATTTCGTTTTGTAGTTGTTCGACAGTTGTTCTGCAAAAATAAATAATACAGCAGGAGTAGCAAAATAATAGTTCAAAAATTATCAATAAAATACAAGAAATACACGCCAGCTTTTAAACTCCAGGAATACAATTTCTTAATACAAGAAATACACGCCAGCTTTTACACTCCAGTTCAAAGAGTAAAAGTGCAATAATTATGAAAATTGTTTCTCCATGTAGTATGCAGTGTTAGAAAGGCAGATATTAACAGGGGCAGCAGATTGACGCAAGAAATGAAACAAATTATGATAATTGAAAATAGATAGTTTCAATAGGAAAAGTTGATCACATTTCAACTAGTCAACTAATAGACATACTCGTATGTACATGGTAGATAATACAAATTAATCGTACCTTACATGGGACTAAACAAATATTCGAGCACAAAATACTCATCAAAGTAGCCTACAATAATAACATGTTAAATTAAAAATGAAATTTTGTCCAACAAATAGTGTACAAAATATAACTACTATTAATTTGTAGAATTTGATAAGGTGTGTGCTTACTTTGTAGACTCTTCTAATACTAGCATATCTTCTGGAAATCGGAGTAGATCTTTTCGTTTCTTCTCTGCTTGCTGGAAAACAAAATAAAAATTATCACAATTAGAAAAAAGTAATAAAATCACACATAAGTCTTCTAATATAGTTATAGTGAGGTGAGCGTTATAATGGCAGTGGAGAAAGATAGGATAACAACGTTGCCGATCCTCTGTCTTTTCAATGCCTTCTATAGACGGTAGCTGATACATGCTTATTGATGTAATATTAACTGTTCATTCTCGTTTAAAATAATCAATTATATTTTATTAAGCAAGAAATTTTATTTCTCAATAGTTTCATACTGAATTTTCATAATTAAGATAGAATATTTTGTTAATGAATTATTAATTCTATATTCTAGAAATTTGAGAAGGGACAGTTTTGGGCATAAGCCTGTTGCGCCTTCTCACATATGTTTAATAATTTTACATGACTGAATAAATAAATGAATAAAAGGCGATCTGGAAACAGAGCAAAGCGGAAAAGAGATAGCGCTGTCCACTTTGTTGAATGATAGACAAGGATAGCAATACCATTGCTACGGTAATTAAACACTGCCATTATAACGTGGACCTCACTTGTTTCAATATTCACTGATTTTCAATGACAAATATACATTTTCTATTTCACGGAAATTAATCAATCTTGGATTTTCATTGAAAGAATAGAATTGATACTCACCAGAGCGACATAATGTATCAAATTCATGCCTGGTTTATTGGCTCTGATGTCAGTCAATTTCTGCAAAGAACTCAGTTTGACTCCGGCCGCGTTACCTGCATATCCACCCTGAAAAAGAATTACAATTCTCATTTCATTCAAAATAAAAGTCTTAAAGAGGAGCTTATTCATACATCAGTTGTTGGAGAACTATTTAATATGAATACCTGAATGTCAGCGTCCTCGCCTGGGGATGCCAGTACTACAAAATAATATATCATACTTATAGAAAATATTCATTAGTTTCTCATGATTTGTTCATTAACGAAAATTAAATACAAGTATATTTTATATCGATTAACTTGCTACTCTTTGCAAGTTCTTGGAAAATCAGAATCTTGATCAACCAATAATATTGAAGAATCAACATTTTTTAGCTATTTGTAATAATGCAGTATTCGACTGAGTCACTGTCTATATTGTAGAACCATTCCATAATTAAATAAAAACACACATATGTTGTCAAATTTTATACAGTTTTATTTTATTTTATGACCATGGTTTCGTGACCACACTGGTCACTTTTTCAAGCTAACCATTGTAACCATATGACCGGTGTGCATTGTCACGAAACTATGATCCTGTACGAAATAAAACTGTGTAGAATTTGACAACATATGTGTGTTTTTATTTAATAATATAGTATTCAAAAATTTGAGCAATAATTCATTTGATATGAATTATAGCATATTATTTTACACTCACAATTCAAGATGATTCATATTCAACTAATTCCTAAATAGAGAGATGTTGGTTTGAAGGTAGCTATTATTTCAGGAAACACTTTCAATTTTTCGTGTAGTTGAGAAGTTGATATTGTAGTAATTATTCATATTGAATGAAAAAGACTAAGAAAATGTCAAAAAACCACAAATTTATTGATACTTAGAAAGACCGGTTGCGGTTATTACACCATTGTCAATTTCTGATAAACTAGAAGTAAATACAAGAGCAGCAGAATTTATACTAGTAGGTATAAATTCTATAGTACTAGTATAAATTCTGCTGCTCTTGTATTTAGTTCTAGTTTATCAGAGATTGACAATGGTGTAATAACCGAAACCGGTCTTTCTAAGTATCAATAAATCTGTGGTTTTTTGACAATTTCTTAGACTTCTTCATTCAAACACTTTTAATATAAAATGAGCTTGTGCTGAGGGAAATACTAATATTAAAAATACTGCAAAATACTAACTCGTATTTGGAGATTTCGATGAAAGAAGTATTCTTCGAAAGAACGAGTTATTAGATTTCATTATTTAGATATATTTGACTTACGGAATTCAAGAAGTTTCCAGCCACTATGACCATATACAGTACTTCTTGTAAAGGCTTGTTCGTCATCAAATCTGTAATAAATATTATACAAAACATATTATGTGAAAATGAAGAAAACATGGGATATATTCTGAACTAAATCCAACGCTAAGTCATAAACATTGAAAGATGACAGAACAATAATAAATAATTCATGAAAACTTTGATCTATTTGCAGTGCACCTCCCCAGTAAATTTCTTCACCATGATTTGAATAACCAAACTTCTAATAATACAAGTTGAAAAATAGCAGACAATATTGCAATGGTGATATGAAAAAATAGACAACAAATAAGTGATATTTATTGCTTATTGTTATGCTATTACAGCTCACTTGTTGAGTGCAATTATTATAATTTATATTTATAAAATGTATTACAAGAATAACTCCTACATCTTCAACACCTACAGTCGAAAAAATGTGAAACGCATACGAAATTTGCAGCGACCTTGGCAAAATTTAAAGAATGAAGTACGGTACGGTACCCAATAATTTAAAATAATAACTTATTCACATTTTATGGATTGTGAAGCTTACCTTCTCCTGCCACTATCATAGCGTTGATGCTTGGTTCCAGGTAGTTCATGTTAGCTGCAAATTCTTCTTTCAAAAGCATACTCTCAATCCTCAATTTGTAACTGGAAAAGAAAACAGAATAGAATAATAACAATAATATTTATTGTATTCATTATACATTTTTGGCAACGAGAAATAAATTTACCAGTTATTGATAAAAATCTTTATGAAATATCAGTTACCTAGTTGAATGGAAACTGAGTATAAGGCCTGAACAATTTAGTTGAGAAAAAAATAATTTCTAGGTCAAATGTGGAAATGAAACGAAAATTAGGTCACACAAATCACTTCGAAATCAATTGATCTATTATGCACTTTCCTTTGATAAATTAAAAAATAATATCGATCATATCTACCAGATTTTAACTTCTCCTAACATTAAAATGGGATTATAAAGCCATTTTTTTACACTGAAGGCTACAGAATAAAAAAAATACTCTCTCTCATATTCTATAAAACTTTTGTTCAATGTATAATTTGACGTTTAATTTTCACAAACTGATCTAATAGGATATGAATGAGAGAATGTGTCAGACAAAAATCCACATTTCCTGTCAAAGAATCATCGGAGATTCAAAATGAGAAAGGAAGAAAACTATTGTGATTAAAAAACAACATCATTTTGATAAATGGGAGGATTAATTGGAAAATGTATTGATTCTTTCATACAATAACTCGGTAACATCACCATGCTAATGTATTTTATAACCATATTATAATTAACTATGGACTGTTTTATTGTTCACATGTTATCAAGAAATCAACTAGTGTTGGATGCAATTCAGTTGTGGAGGGTACTATACTCACTTTGGAATGTCTATTAGTTGCAGTAAGAACTTTTCGGCATTGCCAAGTTTACTTTTGTCGCCATCGAAATTCCTGAGCATTTCCAGTTCGTCAAGCTCTGGCAGGATTTTTAGCAGACCGCGCAGTTTTTCGGCTCCTATCTCATCATGCTCGCCGTCTCTGATCACCTGGATTATGTCTTCATTCGAACTGCAAATATAACAACAAATAATGAAAAAAATCTGCACAAAAAATGTAATAAGGATTCAATGTGTTTCCAATAGCCTGGGGTTACTGGATTTTTTGACTAAAAATTAATTTTTCCTCCACCTACTGGCTAAAGTACTTACTTTATACTCCCTGAAACATAATACTAAAGTGTCACTTTTTCGCTCTCGGTAGTAAAAAACAGAAAAACTCCCTAGGGAGTAAAAGTGACTCCATTTAAATAACATGGGAAGCATCTCTATTTTAAAAACTTACATTATAATAGGTTAGAAGGTCTAAGCTCAGATGAGAAAGCATAAAGAGGTGTCTGTCATTGAGTTAACTGAATTCAATACCACAACCAGAAATTTGATCAACTCATGAAATATATGTTTGTATGATATTATATTCTTAATATTAGTAGACGATAAAAATTTATACAATTTTTAAAATATCTTATTCTATTCAAAATACCAGCAAACAAATATTTTTGATCTGCAATTCAAATCTGAACCGCATGATCTGGAGTCAGCCATTTTGACACCCAGCTGATATAATTGTTACAACTTTTGCTAGATAGCGCAATCGGCAGTGCCAATCAGACGGCCAGTTTTTAGGTTTTAGATTTTAGGTTATGTTGTTAGGAAACATTGTCACCAATACATAAGTTATTAAAATGATTTTATTTGCAGTTTCTATAAAAAATGTAGATGGAGGAAAAATGTTGTGTACATCACGAGTGAAAAATACTTTTTCTCCCTCACGAAAATTGTTGCCCTCGGCTTCGCCTCGGGCTTCAAACTTTTCCCTCAGGGAGAAAAAGTCGTACTTTTCACTCTAGATGTACAAATAACTATAATGAACTCACTCTTAAAATTTATCTTTCTCCTTCATTTCTACTTTGATTGGTTTTGCTATATTGAACTTTTTGTGAGTTTTGAATTCATATAAGCAACGTTAATAAGAACGGCGTTATTTCGCTTGAATCCAGAACACTGTAAAAATTGCTATTGTTTGAAACCATAACATTATTTTATTTTCTCCCTCTTATTATCCTCCCAATAAACTTCAAGTAACAATTAGTAGATTAAGTACTAAGAAACATCACTCACCTTCTAAACTGTTTCAGGAATATATTCACGTTCAAGCTTCGTTTTCCATCTAGAAGTACGATCTGGAAAAAATAATTATATACAGACGTTGAATTTTAAATGCAATTTTGAAGCTGTTTGATAATATAAAATTAAACGTGGATCATTTTCACAATACAAACTGTATCCAATTCTATTTATCCTCCACAATACAATTATTGCTTGCAATAATAAATAGAAGCCTTCAAAATAGGCTAGTTGAAAAGCTACCATATGGATTGAAAAAACATAGCATAGTAAAAAGGAAATTCGTATGACTTTTGATGGTGGATAGTCCCTTGTAGAGAAGTTTCACTTCGCCTGAATATATCATTCAAGCCATCAAAGGCCCTTAAGACTGTCATACTCCAGCCGAGACTGACAGTTTAACGTGCCCATCCGATAACACTTAACCTATTATGATAAAAAGGGTCTATTTTAAGTTCATATTGGAAACATTATTATACGTTCATATAGTTTGGAATTGACTAGATGAACATATTCATCAATGGGACAACCCCGACTATGACGAGTTGAAGACTCATTATTTTGCTGGTGGTGCAAAAAATAGTTTTTTCTATCTAGTTATTACTGTACCCTGTTGATTCTTATTTTAAATATATTTAAACTATAGGAAATCTGCTTTTTCAACTTACGCAATGCACTTTGATAGGAATAATTTTGGACTGTATGGAATTGGCCTACTAAATTGATTTAAAAAAATCGTTCTGTTCTCATACACTTCTTTGATTGAGAACATTTGTAATGTATGAAATTTTGACAAAATACATAGAAATTTAGTTTTATCTTGGATTATCCTTTCTTGTAATCATTTCTGCTTACCTCAGCCATTTCCTTGCGCCTGCGCTCTGCGTCGCCAGACAGCTTGTGTGATGCGGGGACGTGGGGGGAGGCGTGTGAGGATGAGGAGGAGGGAGGTGCTGGGGGTGCCTGCTGGCAGAAGAGACCCTCCATTTCGTCCCAGTCCAGGTCTGCCATTGGAGAGTGCTGGTGACTGCGTGCTACCAGGGACCAGATGTTGTTCTTGCCCACGACCTAACACGAAAAACAATTATTTCATGAAAATAAGTCTCATGTGTCTGTTCCTTGTAGAAATGTATGCACGATATTTACACTTTATACTTACTCAAATTGAAAAAAAAAACAGTAGGCTACAAGGGAACATTAGTCCCACAAGACAATCTTTTGACTTACAATAATAATTACAAAACGAATTTGAGCAATTCATGAACACGAATAATATATCTAAATGAATAGAATATTGGGTACTTCAGTGTCTAGGAGCCAAAAATAACAGTTTTCACACTTACACTGTTCTCGGCCGACATTATTTGTCGTCACGACACCCAGAATGTCCTCCGATACTCTAATTCTCGGCTAATCGGAGGACTTTCTATGTGACAATAAATGTCGGCCGACAATCCGTGAGTGAGTAAACACCTAATATAAATTTTTCCTCTATGAGGGAAACGTTTGTAGCCCAAAGGTCCAATGGCCGCTTTCACACTTCTCCGGGACAGCACGGCACGACACGACAGGTCATGAAGCTGTCGAATTGGCTGATTTTCAATACGTCAACCTAATCAGCCAATCGGAGAGCTTCCTGTCCTGTCGTGTAGTGCCGTGCCTTTCCGGAATCGAGAAGTGTGAAAACGGGCATCGGCGTGGCAGAGGGTGACAATTTCACTGACGTAGAAATAGCTCAGTTGGTACTTTTTCAAATCCGATGGTGTACAAAATATTTTTCTTGCTTTTATAAAATATTTGTTGATCTAATACGGACGTTATCAAATATGCCTAATGATCACTCACCAAATCTCTGTTGTGAATTAGTCAGAGATCTTTGTCACTTTCAATTTGCATATAAGATCTTCATCAAGTATTAGAAACAGATTTATTGTCATAGTTGGCAAATCAGCAGTTGAGCTGACCGTTTGCATAGTAGAAGCTTAAAATGAATTGAAGCTTCTGGTTCAAAATGAACCTCATTATAAGAAACAAGACTTGTTATGAATTTAATTTAACCTATTTTACGGACATTTCATTATTTATAAAAATTTGGGAACAGAATAGTTTTGGGCTATGCCTGTTGTTCTATCCCGATCATATTTATATGATTTGTAATTATATCAACGAATAAATACAAGTTACAATAAGTTATAGAAAAAGTTGAAAAAATTAAATACTTAGGTATAATTATAGATCAAAACTTGAAATGGAATGCACATATACTTTACCTTTGCTCAAAATTAAAATATCTGACTTATATTTTCTACAAAATCAATAAAATTAAACATCCAAGTATTATTAGGAACATTTATTTTGCTTATGCACACTCTTTTATTTCAATATAGCATTGAGGCATGGGGGGCAGCTCAGGATACTCACTTCAATAAACTTTTTGTTCTACAGAAACATATTATCAGAGCAGCCCTGGGAAGACCGAGAATGTACCCTAGTAGACTACTATTTAAACAAATTGATTTACCAACATTGAGACAAAAATACGTAACTAACGCAATTCAGTACATTAATAAAAACAAAGACAAATTCACTACTCGTAATACACCATATCTAATACGTCCAAATGTTTTCAATACCTACAATAACCTATTCACTAGACTTACATCTTGCAAACACCAATTGTCCTTCTATTGCCATAGAATAATAAATTGTCTACCTGAAAAATTCATTCTAAATAGAATTACTAAGTGTTCAATTTATGAAATAAGAGAGTGGGTATGTAGGAAAGTTAACTTCGGACTTGAGATTTCAGAAGATTAATTGACTTTTTGTTCTAGTGCTTACATTGTTATATTGTACATACATTTATATTCTAGTGTTTATATTGCATATTGTTTCTTCTGGTACTAATTAAATTGTCTTAGACATCCATCCTAATTACCTTTAACATTTTTGAACTCTCTTCCAGAGCTCAAGCATTAGCTTTTCTAGGAGAGCCCATTATTTCAATATTGAAATTAAAGAAAACATTCGTTGAATATGTTTTTAAATTAGTTTAGATTATAATTAGTTATAACATTATAAGAATGTTTTTGTTTCACTTGTTTGTAAAAAAAAGAATGGCAATAAATTGATTTGATTTGATTTTGAAATAAATAAATAAATAATCCAGTTTGAAATAGAATTTAGTTAGTGTAATATGTTAGTGTAATCAACGGGACTCACCTTGTTATTAGGAATCTTATTCCAGTTGATAGTCTTCATCTTGGTGCGCGGCGTAGGAGTCTCCTGCTGGGGCAGGACCACATTGACAGCCTCGGGCGGATCGGGGGGCGGTAGAGGCGGCCGACGAAGGTGGCACAGCAGCAGCGGGGGCGGCAGGACCGCCCGCCTGCTTCATGAAGGGAGGCGGTGGAGGCGGCGCGGGACCTCCGCCTCTAGAGGGAGCAAGTGGCGGCGGAGGAGGTGGGGCTAGAGGTGGCGGCGGAGGTGGTGGAGCCGAGGGTGGGGGCGGTGGAGGTGGCGCGTTGGAGGCGGCAGTGTTGTTCAGCGACTGCTTGCGACTGCCGCAGAGCGGGTGTTTGCTGTTCTGAAGGCTGGGAGAGCGCAGTAGGCGCATCGCATCCTCCCTGCCTTCCAGGAGTGTCGCCCTTGAAAAAAAAATATTACCATCAGTTTGGAAAATCAATGTATAAGATCACAGATTAAAATAAAGAATAAAGAATAAAATGTAAAAAAATTAAAAGCGAAAACTGCTGAGGGATATAATCATGCCAGTTTGCAAAAGAATTAAGGGGAAAATTAATCAATGGAAAAGGTTTGATAAAAAATTAATCATCCAGGCTGAACGTAATGTTTCACATGTACTATATCAGAACGTTAGTGGCAGTCACTTCCGGCACAGGTATACAGCATTTTGTGTTCTCTTGCATGCCAGCTGATAACTCTTCACCTGTCAGTCGAAACTCCTTCAGCCCTAGTATTCTGATTTATTGAATTTTCTTGTAATTTGTGACTTGGGTAATAAAATAATAATATTTATTCATGCATGTACATTTTACATTCAATGTTTCGCATTCAGTTTCAATCAAAAGTCATCAAATGTTCGTGAATATTGGAAGTAAAAAATAAAGATGACATCATCTTAATTCAAATTTCACTTGGTTCAATTCGAAGTTCCCTCACACTATATATGAAAAAACTCCATCAAACTGTAAACACATCTCTCTTGTAGACAATTCCTCAGTGGTGTAACATTAAATTGATTGAACAGTGGTATTCATCATTTGTAATTAATTATTTGTAAAAGTAATAATTATATTATAATCAAACATGTTCAAAATCTTTAAGGAAGGAATCGAAACAATCAATGACTCATGTGTACTAGCAATCAGTTCAGGCATTTCGACTTACCCCTCGAATGATACAACTAATTGAGCAAACAGAGAAATCAATCATTTCAATTACCACATTAAAAACCTTTGAAAAAAAAGGGGGCGATCCACCAGTTCCCAGACGGGAACACTGTAAAATTGTTGTTGCGTAGCATTTGATGGTAGAGCAAAAAGCAGTTGGTTTTTTTTTAAATATTATCAACTAGATGTTTTTTTTGGAATTTGAAAGGAAAACATTTTTATTGGGAGACAGATTTATTTTATTGAAATGAAGAAATTTCTGTGAGATTTAAATGTGAATTTTAACATATATTTTGGTTTGATAAAATTAGTTATGCTACATCTATTTCAATACAAAACAATTAAGGAAGGTTATGGAACTTTGAGCATTTGATCAATTTAAAAAAAATAAAATAAACTTGTTGCCAATGACTTAACAAAACGTTAAACAGAATTGTGTTGGACTATTTGATTATTGTGTTTCTTATTTAAACAAGTTATATGAAAGTTTTAAAAACATGATTCAAGGGATAATTAATTTGGAATTTCTAAGAATTAAAAACAATATGGAAAAATAAATTGAGATTGGAACGATACCGTTATACAGTTGACGTCCATCCTAAGTTGCCATGGTCTGAATGGAAAACCAGGGGATGTCCATCCACGTGTCAGCTCAGTTTGTCTCTGGAGGTAGGCGATGGAAAAGAGTGTGAAATTATTTAGAAGAAAAGTTGAAAGCTTTTTCCACTAGCTGGCTGGAGGGGAGACTAGAATGCTAGCCCCACTTCTACCTCTCCTCAGCGTTTTTACTCTGTCAGCCAAAACTGTCAGCTTTTAGTTTTTAAAGTTGGAAAAAATTATTTCTCTTCTTAAAGAAGGAACTGATGTTTGGGGGTATGTCAAACCTTGTGGTTAATGACAGTAGTCTCTTGAATGTTCTGCTATTTGAAGTGTCGAGAATTTCCACTGGTAGTGCGTTCCTTCGACTCACACGCACTACCTTGCTTATGATGCTTATGATGACCAGGAAAGTGACATACAAATAATTTTATTTTATTCAATTCAGATCTATCCTATCCTATCCTATCTCTATCCTATGCTATATTGTATACCTGTGCACAAGTCGCTCGGCAGTGTCCCAAACAATGTCGCTGATAGCCTCGCGGGGATCGATGCGCAGAAGGTGCTGGAGTATCTCGAGGAAGGGTATTTCCTGCGGGGTGTCGGCCACCTGCCTGAGGGTGGCGTAGAACACGTCCAGGTGGCTGCTGAGGTCGACGCCGGCCCCCCCGCCCCCCTGACCACCCGCCAACTGCGCCTCGTCGTTCTCACGCTGTTCGTCGAATACGTCCAACTGAACGCCCAGGTCCTGGTGTCGAGCCGCGCCAACTCTGCAACATTACAAAATCATTACACATTTATAAAAAAATATAAGAACTTACAAATTAGTCACACAAGTGTAATAGTGTGAAATTGAGTGGGTAGTATTGTAGTTATTTTTTTTTGTCTTCTATTCAGGTTATTGAACGAAATGAACTTTGATTTTCACCATATGTTGAACCCTGCGTTTTTAGTGTGAGAATCGACCATGTTTTTTAGAATTTGCTAACTTGTTGCTTAGTTGTCGAAATTAAAGCAATTTTCGTGCATTTTTCAAATACAGTTTCAATTTCATGCCGAAAAAGCTTATATATTTGGGAATTGTACGAGCATTGACCTTTTTGCAGCTTTGGCTTTTCCACTGAAAGTTATGCTCAACGCTCATGGAGGCGGAATAATTTATTTTCAGTGAAAAGGCCACAGTTCGAATTGAGACGTAACTGGGAAAACATGTAACGGTGTGCGAGCCTCGGTCCTCTGAATGGATCTGTTCCCCATTCACAGGAACAAATTGACAAGTTCTCGTTATATTATCATTAATTTTGATTTAGTTTGAAGAAGGAACCGATAAAATTAGTAGAAGTAGAATTAGGAGATTAATTGCGTGGGTGAACCTGAGTAAAGTGTAGTGAGTCTTCTTAAATCGTATGTGAGTGCTTCTAAAGAGTCAAAGTTTAAATATTGTTAAAATGGTGAGTGCTAAACTTTTGTTGTTGTCTTTTATAGCTCAAAGTTGAGTTACATAGAATGACCGAGGCCCGAATTTAGTTGCAGCAAGTTAGCAAGTTCCCAAGTGTAGAAATTACAAATTGAATATGCCTTCTGTCCTAAATCAATAAATTAATGGATAAATTTGTTTGAAAATTTGAATGTTACATGACTTTTATTAATTCATTCGATTTAGAATTCAATAAACCTGACGTTGAATTTTAAAAGTATTTTCAATGAAGTTCCTGGCTCGTAGTTACTGTTGTTGCTAGAATAGGTGACAATTGATGATAATGATGATAATCTGTGCATTTGAATGAACGAATCCACTATAAACTCCCAACTAATCAAGGATTAAATCATAAGTTTAGTAGTATAATTTTAGTAAATATTATAGAAGAGAGGAGACACCCCCTCCGTTAACACAAGAATAAAAACTTCAGAGTAGGCCTACCCGCCTTTTAAAGATTCATTTTTCATTTTTCCCAACATGTTTCCCAACTCTAAAGTCATTTTTTAATGTAAATACAAGTAGCCCTAGTCATGAAAGTGTATAAATTAATTATATAAATAGAGCGTAACAGCTTTAAATAATATAATATGGATAACCATAGTTGGAAAACCCCATCAATCCTCCACCCTTTTTTGCACCACTATTCTTTTATTGTGATTGTTTTGCATGTATTCATTTTATTAATTTGTATTCAATTTGTATGTGTGTGTGAATAAATTGAATTGAATTGTTTCACTAAAAAGGCAATAGCTAAATATCTTTGCTACACAATAGGGAATTAAGGGGTAAAATTCCTTGAGGGCCAAAAAAACAAGGCGTTTTTTTAGACGAGTTGGCACGGCACGAACGAGCGACACACAAAAATCAGCCAATCGTAGAGCTTTTTGTCCTGTCATGCCATGCTGACTGAGAAAACGCCTCGTGTGATTCGGCCCTGAGAAGTACTATAAGGATGACTCTTTGCATGCTTAAGATGGGGGGTCCACGGCCCAAAAACGTGTCTAGACTTGAGTGATTCACAAAGTTCCAATGCAAAGAGCAAAGAGATTATTTTGCAGTCGTCTACAGCGTATGTAATATTTATATTCCTATATCACCAATGTCCTATTACAACAGAACTGTAAGGCTGGGGTTGAAACAAACGAGCAAATGCTTGTTCTGAACAAAGATTAATAAAAATATTGATAAAGCCAGTCTAAGATCTAAAGCCATGGTAACTATAACATTGGATTCATACACTTTTGGAGACATAATTTTTCATCATGCTTCTCATATGACGTTTTCTTTCTATGCATTTTATGCTACAGAATTCATGCTTTAGCTTACTAGCTATGCTTGTTTGGTCTAACCCCAGCCAGGAACAAGAGCATCATATTAAACTTGGGAATGAGTGTCTATGAATGAGGAATTAAAGTAGGAACTGAGTGGAAATGAGTGTCTATGAATGAGGAATGGAAGTAGGAACAATGAATCAACTGATAAATTGCATATCGATAAAAAAAGTGATTGAACATGAATTCTTCTATAATAAAAAAATGAAAGAGAAGAATAAATAAATCTATATTTATAGGATTAACAAGATAAATCATCCAATGCTCATAATCTGTCAAATAATCAAAATCATCTAATGTGAAAAAATGGGTAAAATATACAACAATACTATTAGCAACAGAAAAAATCTAGCATCTACTACATTTTCTCGACTTTTCTACGTGTGCCAAAGTTCACTACACCTCTACAAAACATCAGAGATGAACTGGCCGTCAAACAAGTCTCTCGAATGATGCATTCACAAATAGAATATTACGGTCCACGGTTGGCATTCTCAAAAGGCGTTTCTACACAAATTACCACGCTATTTATTTGCCTGGAGCCGAGTGCTAGGCCAATAAAGCTAGATAAATATTCACATAAAGCGAGCCTTTTCAAGAAAAAGAGAAGAGACTGGAGGTACAGCATGCAAGAATGAGATGAAAACATGCTGGGTTATAAGGAGTAGAAGAAAAGACGGTCAAGAAAAAGACAAGATACTGAAGGAACAGCATGCAAGAAAGAGATGAAAGAATGGTAGGTTAGAAGGAGAGGTGGAAGGTGGTTGGATGTTTTCAGTGCATCAGTACTAGAAACGAAAGAGGGGAAATAATAATATTGGAAAGGAAGAGCAGACTGCCTATTTCGATTTTTAGTGGTAGCACACACAGAACTGAATTCAAAGATCTTAGCGTCCAGAATCCAGGAATAGTTCGGTGCATCTTCCGGTGAGAAAGAGAGAGAAAGAGAGAGCGAGAGAGAGCGAGAGAGTGAGTGAGATGTGTAGGAGAAAGTAGGAGAAGGAGGAAGAAAATAGATTAGAGAGAAGGCCAAGGTGGAAATCTTCTAGCTATCCCTCTTACGAGACAGTCGAGCTGATTCTACAGTTGAAATATTTATTGACAAACAATCCTTTCTTCCTATCTTGATCTTCCCTAATCATCAATGCTCATATGGTGATCACATGCTGTTCAATAAGTAGTAACATCAATTATCAAATTCTGTTGTGGAAGAAAAGTCTCTAAATAATGATCTTACAGATAGCCTAGCAATACATTGACTATGCAATGAACAATTGTATTTCCTTAATGACTTATTTGAATGTATGGATAATATTATTAAGGATAGGTGCATATATATATAGTCTAACAATAGATGGACTATGCAATGAACAATTGTATTCCTTAAATGACTTATTTGAATGCATGCATGATATTGAGGATAGGTACCTATATGGTATTTTTACAGTATTTATCTATTCATTAGTGCGATTTCATAATATCCATTAGTACAATTACTTATTATTAAAATTATATTGGAAGAGCAAAAACAAGCGAACCCTTCAATATTCCTCTCCAAAATTTAGATTATGAATTCGAAACTTTTTACTTTTTACTCCACACAACAATTTTCTGTTCAAAAATATTTTATAACTTGAAATTTATAATATCAATATATCTCAATGAATAGAATGTGAAATGTCCCTTAAAAATTGGTCTATTGAGCCTTGTATAAGACTCTTTAAAATCAGCTTAAAATTATTAATTATGATACAGCTAAAGCCTATAATGCAGTCTGATAGCTTACTAGAAAATGGAATGAATAATAGAATTTTCATATTCACCTACAAGTCTATTAAAGAATAGAATAGATTAGAATGACTGCCTCTATTTTTTATTTGAGTTATTTTAGATTATGAATTTGAAATAAGGTTAAGTCACTTTTTATTTCTTCTCAACACAACAAATTCTGTTCAAAAATATTATATCACTTGAAATTCATAATATCAATAATATATTTCAATGAATAGAATGTGAAATTTCCCGGTAAAAGTTGGTCTTTTGAGACTTGTATAAGACTATTTAAAATCAGCTTAAAATTATGAATTATGAAACAGCTAAAGCGTATAATGCAGTCTGATAGCTTGCTAGAAAATCGAATGAATTATAGCATTTTCATATTCACCTACAAGTCTATTAACGAATAATAGAATAGAATGACTGCCTTTAGTTTTGACCTGGGAGGGCGAAGTTAGGGCGCAGTCGGCTCTGTCTTACACTTAAACCTCAAAGCGTGGATATCAACAAACTTGAAAGCTATTCAAGAAGTCCACTTGATGTAATTATCCACCTTATAACGATATTGCGTGTGAGAAATTGAAGGGCGAAGGCAAGGGATCGAGATGGTTGGAGAGTCAGGATTGAGGAGGCCAGGGCTCGATTTGGGCTGTAGGGCCATCGAAGAAGAAGAATAAGAAGAAGAAGTTAACGATATTGCGAATTTTCAATAATGATCAAATGACATGCTTGAATTTTAAAAATATAATTGAAATAATTGTAGGATATATGGAATTCATTACTGACTTCTAAAAGATGAAGCTACAACAGTGTAGTGAAAAGTTCAAACTGTCGACTGCATATACATTAAATGTATATGAAAAAGCTTGACTATACAAAGATCAAAGCACAACGAACTATGTCACTACCTCCATAAACAAAGCCATTGTGCATTCGTGTGACGTCAGCACAGGTAGGGCTCCTACACCAATAAAAACACCAGCTGATATCAACGTCACAAAAACATCAGCTGAAATCAACGATTTTTTATTAGTGTAGGAGTTCCACCTCTGCTGACGTCACACAAATGCAATACGGCTTTCTTTAGGGAGGTAGTGACTATGTACTTAATTCATTACACACTGTTAGAAACGTATTACTGTAGTACATTCAAAGTTGACCTACCGTTCAAGTAAAGGCTTATTTTCACTTTTTAGAGTTAGCAGCTTTTCCAGGAGAAACATAGAAATATTATTGTTAGTAGCTATATAAGAGAAATTGGATACGATATGATTCTAAACTTTCTCATGATAGAGCTTCAAATTTGAAAAGGAAATGCAAAGATGCTTCAACACACTCAAAACAAGACTGTACTTAATCAATAAAAACTCTCCACATAAAAATAATGATGCTTCATCGGATGCGAATGTCCAGCGATAAACTTCGAATCAATCTGTATTATTCGGCTACTTCAATTAATTAATATGCAATGTAAATCTACAAAGGAAATGAATGACATTTGAACCGTTACAACCTCACCAAAACTGGTTCGACATTACTGATAACAGAATAGGCCTAACTCTTTATTAGACTGCTGGAGATTATGTTCAATCAATGGAGACTTGCTATATAATAATAACATACTGGCGCACTTTCTTTTGTGCTGATGAACTCATAACGGGAGCTGTGAACGATAACACATAAGTTCAAGGCCAGATTTACGCAATAATCTGAAGGCTTTCCGGTTCATCAGTTCCAGTTTTAAGAAGCAGTAACAATGTATTTAATAATCCCTGATAATAAAATCATGATAACAGATGATTGCACGAGAAAATGAAGTGGCCTTTGTTATTTTTCTGGACTTTGTAAAGTTTTATCGAAAAATTCACTGTTATTAGTTTTTAAAAGTTGAGGTTTTCATATAATAATAAAATTGATACCTAACAAATTTGGGGAACTGAAAAATATTTATGAACCCAAAAGAAAAATCATCATACAATCATTATTTTTAAAAGCACACAGTGCAAATTTCAAAAACTCTAGATGCATACATCAAAAAATGTAATAAAACATATTCAAATTCCCATAAAATTCTCACAAATATTCTAATTTCCATTTCATTCATCAGTACCATATCTGATATTGCTCCTATAAATTAAGTAAGAGTATTTCAATATCCATTGACAACTGCTTAAAAAGGCTTCAATAATCAATAACCAATAATCAGCGAGTAGTCCAGATGAGAAGTCCAAATATAAATTATTTGAGAGTATCCATTAATAATACTAATCTTCAATAGAAAAATAATGAATTCAGGTGTGACACTAATATGTTATAAATAATAATATTATGATGATAAAAAATTTAAATAGCATTCATATTATTTCTATAATAAAGGACCAAACATCCAGATTCAAAGCAAATAAGAGAAAAAAAATTAGCATACAATACACATCCAATCTTCAAATACTGGTGTAATACCTTACACTGGAAGTCCAAACAGAGTAAAATCTATTAGTTTTTTATACACTAATAAAATTAATAACGAATTTAGGGATCTGAAAAATAATTTTGAATCCAGAAGAACAATCATTAAATTTTAAAAGCATACAGTGAGAATTCCAAAAACTCCAGATACATTTAAAAATTTAATAAAACATATTCAAATTCCCATAAACATTTCACAAATATTCTAATTTCCATATCATTCATCAGTACCGTATCTGATATTGCTTCTATTAATAAAGTGAGCGTATATTAATATCAATTGAAAACTGCTTGAAAAGGCTTCAATAAAAAAGATTAGGTAATGAATTGAGGCGTGAGATTAATATGATTTTAATAATAATATTACGATGATGAAAATTGTAATAACATTCATATTATTTCTATAATATAGGACCAACCTTTGAAGTACACAAGAGAAAAACATTTTATACAATATAGGCTACTTTTAAACCCAAGAATAGTATATACTGTATTGCTATATACTATCCTCGACTTGAACCTTTAAATACTGGTAAAAATACCTTACAGTAGAAATCCAAATGAAGTAAAATCTATTCGACAAATCACTGTTGATTTAATCACTAGAAATTTCAAATTTGAAGCACACAAGAGAAAAAAATTCTTACAAAGGCTACTTTTAAACCCAAGAATAGTAATAGCTATATACTATCCTTGACTTAAACCTTTAAATACTGGTAAAAATACCTTTAACTGGAAATCCAAAGGAAGTAAAATCTATTTGACAAATCACTGTTCAGTTAGTCACTATAAATTATATTCACTATAACACAATACACTGGAAGGATGCAGCCTCTAACTCAAGTCCCGTATCAAGTTTGAGCTCTGGTCGACACTTGGCTGAGAATCTGGAAGTTAAATCGGTCCTGGATTCTCCAGAAGGAGGCCTACTGCTCATCTGTGGAGGGGGAACTTTGAGTCGTTTGGCTCTACTTCATTTAACACAAGCCAAACATGACAATAAACTATCCAACTATCACCTTATATAACTATAATAGTCCACACATCTATCGTCAGATTGACTTTTTAAATAAATATCAGATAATAGCTATACTAGATTGTTTATTCTATGATAATAGGCTACTGTATAGAATTGTCAGCATTGAATAAATGGAAAGTATTATGTTATTCATTAGAAGAATGCTGAGAGTTCAAAATGAATCCTAGTCAGTATCGTAGCACACCTTACATTCATCTGCAATATTATAAGTCCATGTCACCAATTTTAAATGCTAATCATTTGGTAGAGATTAATAAAAATGGATTAATTCATCAATATAAGTTAGAGTGATCATGGCATAAATAGATACTCTGGTTGGATTGGAATAGTTCCAATAATTTAATGCTGATTGAATTAAGAATAATACTGTGTATCTCCTCATTGGAAAAAAACCTACGTAGGCTACTACTTTATATCACACCTTTATCCATTTTATTCTTTATTCTTTATTCATTTATACAATAAGTACATTATCGAAATGATAGGTAGAGGAAAAATAAGGTAACCTTGTGCTATTCCTCTCCCAAATTTAGATAATTTAACACATAGTCCGAAACAGGTCAAGTCTTGTAGTTCTTCAATTCACAAAATTTTCAGGCCTCAAATATTTTTACAAAGTGGATTTTCAAATTTAAATGCTTCAAAACTAAACATAGAAGAAATATCTCACATTATTTTAACTATCAATCAATCAATCATTTATTTCTTCCCAAAACATACATGAAAGACTCAAAAACTAACTTAAAGCTAAAGAGAAATAGTGACAGTTTAAAATTCTTTTTTTTACAGTAAACTCGTTTATACTGTAGCATGCTAAATCTATCAGATATGCTCTTAACAATTCCTTGAATTTTAATCTATCAGGTGCATGTCTTATTCAACCTGGGAGACAACCAATAAATTTTATTCCAATGTACGTTGGACTTTGTTTATATTTTCCCCCCTGAATGGATTATATTTCATGTTTTATTATGCACTATGAACAGCATAGACAGCTAGTTATGTAATCTTAACAATTAAATACAATGTGAAAATCACAGAACCCATGAAATTTGGGTTGCAACTTTGTGAGGGTCAAAAATTTTCTGGGCCGAAATTGGAAAAATTCGAAAAACTACCCTTACATCCATCAAATATCATTCCATCTAGTTCTCATATAAATATAGATAGATAGCCTTATTTCAATGTGTTGAGTAAGATTGGTCCTCTTGAGTTTGCTATGAAATTCATTGAAAAAATAATACTATGTGTATTATTTCTCTGAGCCCTTCAGTTGTTAATCGAATTATTCCTATTTCAGGCAATCACTCTTGATATACCAAACACGAAACACCACCACAACACTGAATTCATCAATATCTGATGAATGAATCATGTGAATGAACTCAAATATTCCAAAACCCTAAATTATTCTGCACAAACACTGTTGTATAGTGGAATTTGCAGAGGAGTCACAGCTTCTTTGGTTGACACAGCTACTCAAGCTGCACTTTATGACTGCTAAAATCTGAATTATCTCCAAGGATTCCGGCTTGTATTGTCGTCTTATCCTTACTGCCAATCAGCGGCCAGCTGGATTTTGTGAATTAACTCGATTGGCCTATCTTTATGGTATCTTCGCCCACAAGCTTCAATGTCCCAGTCCTCTCTTCAATTTACGAAAAGTATTGCTGTGTTCACTATAGTAGGAGATCACTATCACTGTTTTTCTTCTCCTCAATGTATTTTCTTTTTATTCAACTTCTCCTCCTCATCTTCTCCGTCCTGCTTCTCCTCCTCCTTTTCATTGATCCTCTCAATTTCTTCTTCTTCTTCTTCTTCTTCTTCTTCTTCTTCTTCTTCTTCTTCTTCTTCTTCTTCTTCTTCTTCTTCTTCTTCTTCTTCTTCTTCTTCTTCTCTTCTTCTTCTTCTTCTTCTCTTCTTCTTCTTCTTCTTCTTCTTCTTCTTCTTCTTCTTCTTCTTCTTCTCTCTTCTTCTTCTTCTCTTCTTCTTCTTCTTCTTCTTCTTCTTCTTCTTCTTCTTTTCTTCTTCTTCTCTCTTCTTCTTCTTCTCTCTTCTTCTTCTTCTTCTTCTTCTCTTCTTCTCTTCTTCTCTTCTTCTTCTTCTTGAAGATTCAAGTCAGTTAGCGTCTGCTTTATGCTGAATGTTAACATGCAAATCTGTGTTTTTATTTGGTACTTTATTGAGTCATAGTGCAACCTTTAAAACTTTGAGTGGGCTTATTCACGAACATAATGATGAGTCAGGAAACGATGAGCATAACATGTTTTCAATGTAGGAACAACATAATAATTATTGGACCCAACTCTCAAAAGCAATTGGAATCATTCTACCGATTGACTGAATGACTGACGATTGACTGACTCTGATTGACCTCACCAATGCTGGTAACCCCATTATCCCAAACAGATAAAATGAAATCTAGATTAGATAAGAGCTGGATACTAAAAAATGGGAAATATAAATGACAAAAATGGAAAATATAAATGGGAAAAATAAAATTAAACATAATAAATTAGACAGTTCGACCACCTGTTGAAGACAAACCTTTTGAAATCGAAATTGTTGAATTGGTTTTGAAATAGGTGAAGCTGGGTTTACACCAAAGTTATTAACAAAATTTTAATAGCTTAAACCTTATAGATTCTATTAGATTGAATGGAACTTGACAAACACATATGTTCATCATGTGTATGATAAGTTATGTTCAATCCAATAGAATCAATAAGGATTAAGTTTTCAAAATTTTGTTAATAGCTTTGGTGTAAACGCAGCTTTACTCTATCAATCACTAATTTACAATATTATATTTTTGATCATCAATTCATATTATATTATTTATTCATTCAATACAGCGAATAACGAATAGCCTACATTGACTGGAAAAGAAATTAAGTAGGCCTACGGTACTTAATCGCTTGAAATGTATCCTATTCCTTACACAGGATACTTGTAAAAGGTCTCCACAATAATAAAAAAAAAATAATAATAATAATATAATAATAATAATTCTGTTAATAATAATATCGAGTGACCTGGCTGGCTCAGGTCTGGTGTCAGAGTTTTCAGGTCGCAACTGATCAATTTCAGGGCCTCTGACATGACCTAACGACTGCTTTTTAGGTCTCCACAATAATTATTGCTAACATCCATTGAAAAATTCACTTTGATATTGAATAATCCCCAGGAATTAATCCCTTTATCAATCCACGTTACTAAATACTGCTTTTTGGAGCCATCTCTACTGGAATATTCGATTAGTTTAAGTGCACTCTCAATAACACATTTCCAAATATATGATTACTCAAGTATAGGTAGTAGCTTCCATAGTCTTATAATTACACCACTTCATAAAATCAAGTCAATTCAGGTATTGTACTTGATCAATATGAAGAGAATTATGGAAAATGTTCTTCTTAAGCAGGCTTATGATGAAACTCTGGATGTAACACACTGTGAGTGCCTTGTTTATTTTTATCTTTATCGTTATATTCATAGCATAAACACGTGGCTTGAAGTAGGGATTAAGCCATCTTGTTACGAGTTACAAATAATAGTAATTATGAAATAAGTGGATAATCAAGACCTATTTCCTAACTCGGGATTCTTTATCTTCAGCTACTTCTCAAACACTACCTTACTATACTATGAATAGTATCATAATCATAATGAATAATTTTAATTTATTATGAAGGGATATACACTATCATAAATTGAAAAGGTAGATAGTTTTGTTCATATACTATGAATAACATCATAATCATAATGAATAATTTTGATTTATTATGAAGGGATATACACCATCATAAATTGAAAAGGTGGACAAGCAAATTTTCAAAAAAGAAAAAAGGGATAACCAAAAGCAATTAAGCAATGTATTATCTATTGGATATCATAATATTAACCATTAATGATACCGTAATGTAGTGTGAAGATGTAGGCTACTTTTCTGTCTTACTTTATTCTTCATTCTTTATTGATTAATACAATAAGTTCATCATCAAAATGATAGGGAGAGAAAATGAGGTAACCTTGTGCAATTCCTCTCCGAAATTCAGATAAGGTTACACATAGTCCGAAATAGGTTAAGTCTTGTTGTAGTTGTTCACTTCACAACTTTAGATTTTTAAATTTAGATGCTCCAAGAACTTTTACAGAAGAAATTCAATTGAATTCAAAAAGGAATACAATTTTGGCAATTAGCTGTTTGTTCAACTTTGATTATTTTATTTATTTATTTATTCGTGGACAGAATCACAAATCATATAAATATGATTAGGAAGGAACAACAGGCTCGGCCCAAATGTATTCCATTCCCAAATTTTGATAAATTAATAAAATGTTCAAAAAATAGGTTATGTTTCTACTGTAAAACGTTCAAGTTCAATTTTCGTACAAAAATATATATAAGCTAAACATTTTGAATTTAGAGAAATTAAAACACCAAACTATATTTAAATATAACACTTAATTATCACTTCATATTGAATTAATCAAGTTATTTTATAGAATTTTGAACGCAAAAATACACACAACTTCTCTCATTAAGCACAGCTGTAAATTATATATAGACCTACCAAGATAAAAAGATGCAAACGTTTTTGAAATCATGTTAGAAGATTTGAAAATTCTCTATAATCAAAAAGTGTTCGAAGCAATATAATCTGGTGAAAATAGAATGAATAGAATAGTTTTTCATTCAATAATTATCAATATCAAGAATTCACACTTTTAATTATTGTTTCCTTCGTTTCTCGACAAACAGATAGAATGATTAAATACTGTCTTTCATAATATTCCCCTCATTTTCATTCAATCAGGAGAAGTAAGTTATATAGTGAATTGCTAATAATAATCTTCATGGAAACACAAATAATACTAAACGAATAACACATTCAATCATGTGAGGTTGTTCAATAGCAAGCAATTTGTAGATGTAAATTAATTATAAAATTAAACCCGACAGACTTACAGATGAATACAAACTACACATAACTGACTAATAAAATACAATCAATATTATACACGCAACATCATTAATTTTACAGTAGAGCTTCTGACAGAAAATTCATTTATTTCTCGTTTTTTCTACGTTTGGAAACACAAAAACACTAGATGCTCGCCTTGAGGTTGTCACTACACTTACAGATTCAATTCAAAATGTCAGCATTCCGCTATTTAATAACAACAATGCTTCCTATCTAATCAATGCTGACAGTTTAAAATGAAAACACACTATAGATAGATTAGCGGATAAATAAATGAACTGACAGACAATTTTTTAAAAAAGTGAAGCAATTTGCTAGATGTGACAGTTGAACATGGCTGGTTGTCTATATTTAGACTGTCAGCGTTGGTTAAATGGGAAGCATTGGTCTAATATTATAAGGATGACTGACAGTTTGAAGTGAATCTCACTATATAGGAAGCTTCTACTCAAGCCCTACAAACATGGTCAGTTTTTTCCTGACTTCTAAATCTGTAGCAAGACGATTAATTAGTGGTTTTGTTGGTTTTATTGACAGCAAGTTTCTGTTTCTGTTCCCTAGTATGGGGTAATATTTACAGAGCCGTGTGTGTGATCATACAAATTAATGAGTTATTAAAATACTAATCTATTTCTAGCAAGTATACAATAATATTAGAAATGAATATAGAATATGAATAAAAATGAAAATAAAACATATAAATAGGGAAGTTCAAATGAATTTATACGAAATTTATGTGTACGGTATTTGAGGGATTTTGAGTGTATTTGGGATATCTCTTTTAGGTTTAATTACTTATTGTAGAATCCTAATACCATTAAAATTGATCATTTCACGTCTGTAGGTAATATATCTTGTAATGTATTGCTCTGTTTCTTTTGCTTTGTCAATATGTTATGGTTTAGTGCTTATTATTGAAGAACATCATTATCATTGTCATATCATTATCATGTCATTATCATTATCATTGTGTTATCATTGTCATATCTATCATTGTATATTTAAGTATAATGGAATTGTAGAGAACTCGTTCCTCGCACACAGGCTTTGCCCATGTGAGGAACCTTTTTCATGTTTTGTATGTATATTGTATATTGTTTGTACTTTCTAAGAAGAATAGTAAAGATAATTTCAATTTCAATTTAATTATTCCACAACGAACTGCTAGTTAATAATTATTTTTTGAAATATTTACAGGTTTATCACAGGTTTATAGTTGTTCCTTTCCCAATCATTCATAGTTGAGAATGATATTATTGTAACCTGTGTATCAATGTATAAAATATTAATAACTCTTTTTTGAACTATTTTTGACAACACTACAGTCAAATTTTTCAATAAAATTTATCAAAAACTAGTACTCATTAGTGGAGCGTTTTCGGATTTTTACATCCATTTTCAACACTCGCTGTGATATAAAAGTTTGATATTTAAAAAAAATATTATTAAAAAACTAGACAAACTATACTGTGGTGTCGTCAAAAATAGTACAAAAAAAAGTTATTATGATATAGTGATAAGCTGGTAACGCGATTCAAATGTGTTATGATGTAAAATATTTTTAATAATAATAATAATAATTATTATTATAATAATAATTATTATTATATTTCTGGATTTCATGGATTATTATAATAATAACAGCTATGATGTTAAAAGCCGACTACAGATTACGTTATTTATTTAGTGATGATATAAATTTCAAAAAAAAAAAAAATAATGCAATGAAGTTATTTATCTGGTGGCGAGAGGGCAAGGATCCAGGAACTTTTCCAAAACGTCCAGCAAATTCTCCAGTCGGCGAGGAATTCATTCTCAGATCCCTGACAGAATCTATTTCTGTTCGAGCCGCAAAATCCAGGATCCAAAACTCTTTCTCTCACTCTCACCTCTTTGCTTTTTGGACCCTCGCCGCGCACTGACCCATAACATAAACAAGGACCGAAAACCAGCAGGCGCTCTCTTTCCATTTCTACATTCATATTTACTAACAGAGCCAAAGAGCTCGTCAGTCGCCATTAGCTAACTGGATTTAATTTGTATATTTCAGAGTTGAGTTTAGTCCTTAAAACTCAACAATCTGCTTCTAAATCCATTGTGGAACTGTGATTGATCCTTTCTATTTTTGACCCATTCATTTTCTACTGTACATACTCTTCGCATGGTTGAAATGAAATGAAAAAATTCTTTATTAGGCAAAGTTAGGACTTTCAAGTCCTCTCTACAAACAACTTTAGTGCCCTCCTCATACACAGACACGTTCTAGACGAGGAGTACTATTCTTTTAAATTAGTGTAAAATTTACATTTCAAATGTTTGTAACATATTGCTTTTGAGAATGAAAACTTTCTCATTCATTCATTAAATTTTCATTATCTCAAAAATGTTGATTCTTCTTATTTGAAGCTTAAAAAGTCAATGAACTTTGCGATTAAAAGAAGTGCTTAGTCACCATTCAATCTTCTCCTATAGACTAGACGCAGACAAAATTAATGTTTTATATATCCTTTCAATACTTGACCTAGATTTAAGGATTGATGGACTGCGATTTGTATTTCAGCATTTGTACAAATCGCAGTCCATCAATCCTTAAATCTAGGTCATGTATTGGAAGGAGATATAAAACATTAATTTTGTCTGCGTCTAGTCTATAGGAGAAGATTGAATGGTGACTAAGCACTTCTTTCAATCGCAAAGTTCATTGACTTTTTAAGCTTCAAATAAGAAGAATCAACATTTTTGAGATAAATGAAAAATTTAATGAATGAATGAGAAAGTTTTCATTCTCAAAAAGCAACATGTTACAAACATTTGAAATGTAAACTTTACAATAATTTAAAAGAATAGTACTCCTCGTCTAGAACGTGTCTGTGTATGAGGAGGGCACTAAAGTTGTTTGTAGAAAGCTTGAGTGATGAAAAAAAATTGTAAACTATTCTTTATTGCTGCATGAATTAGAGGCCTACAATAAATTGAGAATTTCCCAATATCAAGCTACAATGGATTGATATTATACAGTTCTTATATATTATTATTATTATTACTTTCCTTGCCCTATTACCATAGGTAAGGAAAGTATTGCTTTCCGAAAAAAATTAAGGTACCCCAATTTCTAAATTTCTATACGTTTCAAGGTCACCTGAGTCCAAAAAACTGGTTTTTGGGTATTGGTCTGTGTGTGTGTGTGTGTGTTGTGTGTGTGTGTGTGGTGTGTGTGTGGTGTGTGTGTGTGTGTGTACACGATATCTCATCTCCCAATTAACGGAATGACTTGAAATTTGGAACTTAAGGTCCTTTCACTATAAGGATCCGACACGAACAATTTCGATCAAATGCAATTCAAGATGGCGGCTAAAATGGCGAAAATGTTGTCAAAAACAGGGTTTTTCGTGATTTTCTCGGAAACGGCTCCAACGATTTTGATCAAATTCATACCTAAAATAGTCATCGATAAGCTCTATCAACTGCCACAAGTCCCACATCTGTAAAAATTTCAGGAGCTCCGCCCAATCAATGCAGATAGATTCCCAATTATCAGGCTTCAAATACAATTGAAACAAAAAAAATCAAGTGGAGTAGATAGATGAAAAGCATAGTGAGTGAGCATGAAAATCTCTACAATGAATGTTCAGTAACATTTTCACCTAAAATTGAAAATAAGCTTTAAATTCGAGAAAATGTGATTATTCAATTGCAAATTATGGTTGATTCTATTAAATCATTCACTATGAAGAGATAGCAGACCTCATGTGTATCTCCAGCGTTATTGCCCTGTCACCAGCTGGCTCAAATCTTTGAATAGTAGACTTGAGATGCGCGGGAACACTAGCGTCAGGTGATCAATTTTCATAACGGCAAGGAAATTTAAGTGAGTGCGCCACACCAGATTTTATTATTTGTAATCATGGATAATCTCTTGCATTAATTTAGGTTCTCGAAGTTAATTTAGATTAATCCCTATCTAAAAAGTAACATTTTCACCTAAAATTGAAAATAAGCTTTAAATTCGAGAAAATGTGATTTTTCAGATATATCATGGTTAACTATATAGGTAAATTATTTCATATTCAATAATAAGTTGTTAGATACGGTACAGCTCTAGTTTAGTACGGTTAATAATTAATTGTTCACTATTATGAAAACTAGGAGTTAGAATATACTTTAATGCTTCAAAATAATGTTTTAGGTAGCCTACTTTGAAATTGTTTTTTATTCTGATCTATAGTTCCAGATTGATGATTTGGTGTGAAAATTGAAATGGACATAACCTATAAATAATATTTGTACAATTTTAGACAAAATTAGGAAATAGAAGACGTTTTAGGCAATAGCCTGTTTTTGTATTGTTTGCTCTATCCAATAAATGAAAAAATTAATAAATAATGCAGAATTAAGCATTCATCCCACACTTAATGTTGAGATAGATGATAGGTGTTAAACAGTTTGATTTGATTTGATAAGGGAAGGAGATAATGAATCTTTCAAGAGAATCTTTCCACTTTCTATCTTATTTTCCATAGAAGTTATTCTTAATGTTTCCCTATTTCCGTTTATTCCATCTAGGAAATGTTAAATTTTTCATCAGTTTTGAAATTATCTCTTTATAACACGCGATAAAAGGATGAAAAACTTGAATTTCCTTTTAGTTTCATTATATTAATTTCTGGTGCATTTTCAGGGAAATTTCAAGACACGGTAAGTTCCCTTACCGTACAGCAGAAAGGATACCTAGTACGGCGAGCTAGACTGTACGAGTGGAGGCCGTAATTAACTGCAATGGGAGTCCCAATATTGATTATCAATCAACAAACAACAAAACCTAAGAATATTATTTCTCATAGTTTGTCACGTATTCTGAAAAGCTTAAACATCAAATAGAAGGAAATAACAACTCAAACCTTCAACAGTTGATTCCATTACTTAGTTACCCAGTAAGAAAGAAATCGGTATTTTTATAGAGCTACAAGTGGTGATAGGATAAAGTGGTTATGGGAAGAGATATAAGTAGTAGCTGAGTCTATAAATAGCGTTTATGATGGGCGATTAACTGCAGCTATGATTATAGCCTTCTGAGTCGATCGTCGGTTACACCATAATCTAACGATCCTTTATTCCTGTTCGAAAAGATACAGTGCTATCAAATTAACCTAATGGACCATGTTTATAGAGCCTACAGGAGTTGGATACCTACTCACTATGCAAGGCACTGTTTCATACAACAAAACGTCAATAAAACAATTATTTGATACTGATCAAAACAACCTGAGGAATGATACGAAAATTATTTTCTTGGGTGATCTCTGAGGTAGAATAGTTTATGATTGAATAAGTGACTTCTATTAAAATATGTTTCACACTATTCTCACATTGTCTACCATTTTTGTAGCACTTTTCCAACAGTTATCCAAGTCTCTATAATACCTTGAGTACAGATACAGAAAATTCAACCAATCACAAGCTGACCAACGAGGGAACAGTGATTTTGTTGATCAGAAAAGTGCCAATAGGACTACAGATACAGAAAATTCAAATATATGGGTCCTTATAGTACCTTTCACATATTTTTAGAATGTTCTCGACCTAATTAATCCAAGCTAATCTCTGAACGCAAAAAAGAAACAGTCGCATATTTAATCAATTTATTGTTTTTCTGGCTGGGTATCTGAACAAACCGATAATTTAGTTTCGTTGAAAAAAGAGCGTGTAGCTATTTTAAATTAACCATACTTCATTGTTCATTGCCCAACCCTGTAATTTTATAAGTTAAGTTACCTACTTTGAATGATAAAATTATTCTGACACTTAAATCTGATTGCTGAAACTAGTAGTTTTATGTAAAAAAGGGTATTAGTTCTATTTCTATGATAATTTAAATTATTCTGATAATATTTTGATGGCCCTTACGTTTCAATGTTGAAAGTTGAGGTTGAGATCATTTTTGTTCTAGCTGGGATTCCCTTATCACTTAGTTCGAATTAAAAATGAATAATCCACATTACAATGCTGGCAATTTAGATGAATTAATGTCCCAATATTTCCATTCAATTCTCACATTGAATTAATTCATTCACTTTCAACTATAGCCAACATATTCAATTTTTCAAAGTAATCCCTGGAGTTGCATTACAGCATGAAGTAATCAATTATTGTGGAGTTCCTCTGAATGAAAATTCCTTAATTATTTCAATTTGATTACTGTATAATAATTATTTCAAATATCCAATGAAAGCTGTATAAATAGAACTAAGGACTTCTGCTACTTCAAAAATATTGTAATAATTCCAGTAGTTGTTTAATTCCAGTTTCTAATAAAATCTTCCATATTTCAATATCTTTTTTACCCAACAAAATGAATTTAATATCATTATAAATTTTCCCCAAGGAGGTATCCTCGATTCCCCGATGTATCCCAATACTCCCAATTATTAGAAGCATATATTTAGATTACTGACCGATGAATTCATTGCGGATCCGGATGCGGTCGTGCAGATTGGGCGTGGAAATGATGAGGCAGTTGATGAAGGCGATCAGAGCTGTCTGATAGTCCTTGTCCTCCGCCTTCTCCAACTCACTTATCACTACTTTCAGCCGGTATCGTTCTGACTTCAGCTCCTGAAAGTTGACAAAAAGTTTACCAAAGAAGTAATTCCCTGGTTGACATTTCAAAACCAATTCGAAAAGTCAAGATCAACTCCACCCTATACTGGGTTCTAGATATATACCAATGGGTATTGCAATATCTGACATTCAACTAGAGGAATATGAAGAACAATACACATATAAATGTGCTACCGTGTTGATATATGTGACGTTAATTGTTATTGTAGGCTTATTACCAACTCATATTGACCATATTATTACATAAGCTAAGAACTGTAAGGTTATTTGTAAGTTCTTTGTGTTTATGGAATGGCATTTACAGAGCTGTATACTCTCAAGTAACCAGAAAATTTATGATCAGTTATTATATGAGCGGAAACCAATGAATTGTACATTCTTGTTATTAGAGAACATTCGAAAATTTACGAGTAGCCTGAATCATTGTAGTGTGTAGCCTAGGATGAGGCATACCAAAGTCAATTAATTTACTTCATAATTTATTTGTACGTAAAATCATTACAAAATGAGAAGCAAGAAATGTACCAAGTACAAAACTTCAATTTTTCCTATTTTCTAATTTCATTTACGAGCAAGAAAGACATTAATATTATATTGATCTATATTTATGTTTTCAATAAAACTAACATCCATTTTGATATTCAATTTGGGAACAGAATAGTTTTGGGCTATGCCTGTTGTTCTATCCCGATCATATTCATATGATTTGTAATTGTATTAACAAATAAATAAATAAATTTTGATCTATATTTTCAAGCATGCTCAGATCTTTTAATAGTAGACTTGAGATGCGCGTGAACACTAGCGCTAACTAGCGCTGAACACTAAAATTTTCATAACGGCAAGGAAAGTTGTGTGAATGCGCCACACCAGATTTTTAATGCTAATTTCCTTCTATTTAACTTCAATAAGGCAACACAAAGCATATGTGAGAACGTGTAAGAGATTTTTTTTATTTTTCCTGTCTCATCTACCTGTTAAAACCTTAAAACTCCAAGCTTCATCTAGATTCCCATAACATCTAAAGTTGACAGGATAATACTGCACCATAGAATTTTATATTCAGGAAATATATGGTACTTAGTGAACTTAAAAGTGGATGTTTCGAGAAAGATGTCACCGAAAATACAGTAATCTTCAAAAGATTTCTCAAATAATCTCCACCGTTCATCATCGGCTCAACCAATTAGAACTGGAGACTTTTCCATTCACAAAGGTCACCTTTTACGGTAAACTAGACAGAAAAATCCCAGTGCCATATCCTGAGTTATTGTGAAACTTTATTGCAATCTGTAGAATATCTCCCACTCTTCTACTTGACTCCATTCATTGGCGGCTGATATGGACTGACACTTTCCGAGTAAATTTATGAGGAGTCGCTATTTTGAAAAGAACTCAACAAATTAGATCTGCGTAGGAGTAGCTTAGCGCTGCTATTATATATCGTGTTGCATGAGACATTCTATAATCTAGCAATGTGTGTGAGATAATTTCGGCTGATTGAAAAAGCCTTGTGTAGGCTTCACAACTTTTGTGATAGAAACTTCATCTGCCTTATAAGTGAAATTAGTTTTTGGCAGGTAGGGCAAATTAACTTCTGATAACCACGGACGTGGGATAATACACTGTTCCTAAAAAGTATGACAGAAATTATGAATGATGTAGGGTATGACAGTATTGTAGTAATGCGTTCAGGCGATCTAGAAAGTATAAATTGAAATGGCCCTAATAAGTACCTAATGATAATGATGTTCGATTGTTGAAATATACCTGAAATATACAGTCTTGTCAAAAGAAATATATTTTTGTATAAAACTCTGTTCTCAACAGAAAGCAAAGCAGTTTCGAAATTTATTTCCATCGTTCTGGATGCAGAGAACTGAACTACCTCTAGGTCTGGGAACCGATATGGCAAATTGATGAAAATACTCCCTCATATTCAAGCTAGGAATGTGACATGACATTATTTTGGCCATGCCTACATTAATAATATTAATGTATACTAATATTATTAGTCTCTTATTACAAAATTATCCTTTCATGATTTCAACTTTTGCTACATTATAATTTATATTGCTTTATTATTTGCAATACTATACATTACTCAAAAATTCAGTGACCCGACAGAATCTCTTCGTTCTCTGTCGATTCAGTTTTAGCATGGAGTAAAGAACATCTTTACTGAACTTTACTCCGTAAAGATGATAAGCTCGGTTATCTTCTTCAATGAAAGATACAAAATCCTTAAGATACAATGAAAGAAACGGTATATTTATTCCGTGGTTTTAGGGTCTCAAGAAGGTGATTCTGATTCTTGAATCGGCAGAGAGCACACAGAGCTCTCTGTCAGTCAAAGGCGAAACTACTTGGTTTAGCTCCGTTGCCGCAATAATAGTCTGAAAACGCCATTAAAAGCACATGCGTTTTAGAGCCCCATTAATCAGTCAAATTTTATAATTAACCGAACGAAGTGAGGTCTAAGTTTCAAGTCGACGGTTATGCATATCATCTCTTTTTGTTTAAATGTTTATATAAATTATGTTGCGCATTTACACGAAACGCAGCAATAGATTTTCATGGAATTTGACAGGTACGTTCCTTTTTGAATTTCGCGTCGACGTATACATCGACGTATACGACGTATACATTAATGTAATTATTTGATTATTCTGAGTAAATGCTTTTTGCTTTCTTTTCAAACTTTTCTTTATATGAATGTAATTAATTTGATTATTTCAACTGTGTGAATGCTGTTGCTTTCTTTTCTTTATTTACTATATTTCAAAATGTATATAAGTTAAATTGTTGATTCATTTAATTGTGTAAATAAGGCTCTTTATGGATCTCTGTGAACCTTTGTATGTAAAGAAAATGAATAAATAAATAAATACATAATAAGTTTTTTTAAATTTTGCATTTTAAGAATAATACTAAAGGAAAAGGATTTTCCTTCGAACACCAATATTACCGTAAAAATCTGACTAGAATTATTAATAAAAATCAGCTGTCTAGTGGACTATAATACTACCCGTTCAAAAACATCGAACATCTTGAAAATGTATCTTTCCATCATCGTTAGTAGACAGTTGTCTACTAACTTTGTCATTCCATAAGCTGAGGCCATGATTCTAGTTTGGAGTTTGGAGTTATTGATAGAAAACATTTTTTTCACATTTTTCATTTTTAAACTGATGATTAAAATTTCAACAAATATTATTGAAAAGAAATTGATTTCTGAAATCATGAAAAGTGAGAAATGAAGTTTGTAGGAAATCAGCTTTATGGTAGTTTATTTTGTTAATTTCAGCACACCGATTTTTCGCCAACACGACAACACAGAATGTTCTCTGATGGGTTTCTACCATTTTAAATTGATAAATTATTTTTGAGAAAACATAACAACAGGTCAATGTAACTTACTGAGCACGAGGTCTACTGTTCACAGAACTACTAGTTTATAGTCGATTATAGCCATCAAATATTACTCAAACCTTCGATAGAAGATGATCTTCATAACTTTAATTCATGATTATATATTTGACTGTGATAAAATTTTCAATATGAACCAACCGTAAAACCAAAAAAATCAATAATTATTATTCACACCAATTTTGTAAAAGAAAGGATTATTCTACTAAGTTCATGAAAATTTATCATTTCGAGAAAAGTCTTGAAGATCCATAATAATTCATGAAAGCTGTCGATATTATCAGATTTGAAACACCATATTTACAGAATAAGTTGTTTCCTACGATCCTACAAACTATAACTTAGTTCCTTAGTTGAACACTAGTTCCTATAACATTCTACACTTCTGATTCCACATGATGAGAAAGAGGATAGAGGAATAACCAAGTGTCATCAGGACACTCACATAAACTCAACCAAAAGCTGTCAGGCACATCAACCTTCAACATCCTGAAAGCTCTATAATTTCTCCATTTTTATCGCCGAAGATAAGCGAGCATTTCCTAGCTGAATTTCCATAGACGAACACGTCCTGCCAAATCAGTCAGTCACATTGAGTTTCAATAGTAACGGTCAACAGAAATTTGACTTGACGTTCTGACTGTTTATGTCAGAGTATACTGTATATGAAAGCGAGCCATCCATTTATAATTACACAGCTCCAGCTCAAAGAGGATCTCCCACTTGATTGTGGTCTTTAATTTCCTTCTTTTTTTCTGCTGCTAATAGTTTTTCCAACGCAACGTTTTTTGGGCGTAGGATGCAATACTGGCGCCAGACAATTTATTAAATAATTGAACCGCGCGAATAACAAATGGCGTTCCAGCAAAAGATTCACTTCACACTGTCAGCATTGATTGAATGGGGAGCATTGATGTTATTCATAAGGAATGCTGACAGTTTGAAGTGATCCTCACTATAATATTATCCTACGTACAAAGAAAAGTTATTAAACGTTCGCGCTAAACAGAAAGAAAAGCCGATATGCACTAAGGCGCTCGCAATTTTCTTCAGGCAATAACAACTACTGAATTGGAAAGTGGTTGATCTTGTTTTTCTTCCTTCGCAGTTCACATGATGGATAATCGTGTCCAACCGCCTGAGATCCATATTTCATGTGTCTAAAAGAATAATAATTGATTCCTAATAGAAATCGTCACGCCCATTAGTGAGAGTCTAAATTGGAAAACCCGGAATTAGAGTACCTGGATAGAAAAATTATATACGTGGAGATCTATCGTCATAATTGATTGATTTGAGTATTAATTACATTGGGAAGGAAAGATTTGTATTAGTAAATCAGGGACGTTTGAAACATTTTCCAGTCCTAGGGATGATTCATTGGGAATGTTCTACGTAGTGAACTGAAAGTACAGGGGTTCAATGTATTTTGACCCCTTGAATTTGAAACATTACACATTTATTTATTATAAACTCGTTAGTACTAAGAATAGACAACCTGATAAATCCTATAAATATTGATGGTACCTAGTTAATTTTTACAAAAATGGATAATTGATTTTTAAAAAACAATCATTTTTCAAAATTGGGAAAAATCATACTAACTGGAAACATAGAGTAAAGAAAACTATATTATTTCTTCCATCTCTGCTGGAAGTAATGAGATCAATGAAAAACATTATGAAGAAAAATCACAAGATTCAAGATGAAGGATGTGCTTATATTAGCCACATAATTTTGTAGTTGCATAATGACTAATTGTCTATTTGAATAAAGTATCGCAATCTCCATGACTTTACTACTCTCGCATTAGTTTGCTTGTGATTGTTAAAATTCTCTTTCTTAACCACTATTGTCTGTCGCTATGGACACAGAGAAGAAGTAAGAGCAGAGGACACATTTAGCGCATGTTGCGCTAAATGGGTGACCAGCAATGTGGAGTGGCGAAACAATAGCCGGTAAGAATGTTCTCTCTGAATCTTCTAATTTGTACTATGGAAGAAACTGCTACTCTCTTATTGGTTAGCTCTTGGCGAGTAGTATTCTCAATCACTCAACTGACATTGGCTGATGACATGACGACGCCATCGCTACTCTCTCATTGGTTGGCTTGTGATTGGTTAAATTCACGGTCACTCAACTCTCATTGGCTGTTGTCATGATGACGCAATCGTCACTCTCTCAATGGTTCAATTCTCATTTTGATTGTTTGAACGACTGAGTTGCTGCTTTCTTATTGGTTAGCTTGTGATTGTTTGAATTATATCGAATTCAACTTTCAATTACTGCCATGATAAAAATCTGCTTTGATTTTGGAAGTAAGTTGGTGTTTTTCTTCTGGTTTCAAAATTTTCGCTTATCAAGATTCCAAAGATTTTTTTGAAGTTTCAGGTTTTTCAAATCTCAATGACTGGCATGATAAAAATCAGCTTCAATTTCAAAAGTAGGTAAGTGTTTATCTTCGAGTTTCAAAGTTTTCGAATACCGTAACTCAATATTTCATAGTATAATAAGGTGGAATATTTCGAGTTGATTTGGCTCCTGATCCATCTCATTAAAAAATTCGTGGTTTGTTCATCTTTGGACTAAAAATTTAACTGAAATGGGTGATGTAAAATTTAAGAGAAGAATATTCTCTTTTACAAAAACAGAGCTCCCCGTGGATCAGAAAAAATTCATTTTTTCAGTAATTATCCCACATTATTGAATACAAATTCATTATTAATGCATAGATTTTATTAAATACGAACAACATCAAATTTGGGTGAAACATTAATCTAGAATTTTCCCAGTCGAACAACTTTGGTGAAGAATTAACTAAACTATCCCTGGAACAGTTCCTATTGTGCAATATCCAATAACAGGTGATTAAATTAATCCAGCAATACACAAATCCACAAGATCCTCTCCTTCAATTTAATGCACAATTACACGTTCAACCTTAGAGATAATCCTACTATTGACAAGGAGTCAATACTAGTCGAAGTGCATTACCTATTATAGGAAGAATTAAGTGTCGTATTGTCACCTTATAGAGACACCGTCCAAGACACACCATCAACACATCTATCTACCATCTCATCACGACCAATATATCTGTATACACAAGCAACAGTCACCACCGTATTCTATTGACACAGATATAGAAAATGGCAATAGCTCACTGTGCATTGTGACTCATAGACTTGTGACAATACTCTCCATAAGACCAGGTCCAGGACCCCTGGTGAGAAATGCATAATAATATTGCAATGCACGGTGCAGTATGTGTGGAGGAGTCTATAGTCAGATTCAATTTAAAACTGTCAGTATTCCTGATAAACAACATCATTGCTCCCCATTCAACTAATGCTGACAGTCTGGAATATATCTCCATGTTGCCACTTTCTTCTGTCAACAGTTGCCGATTGGATTTGATATATTTCTCTACTTGTTTCTTATTTCAGTGAGTGTTGTAGGATTAGAAGTGGAACTCGGTAGCAATCTGTGAGGTAATATAGGGAACTGGTGCATTTATGATAAGTTAGTATGATGTATGGATTGTATTATAATACTTTAATATTTATTGATTGTTAGGCTAGTTTCACACTCATTCGGTTCGTTTCGTTTTGGGTTCGTTTTCGGCAAATTCCGATAAGTGTGAAACGGTAATTCGGTTTTAATTCGGTACCGAATAGCAACCGCATAGAACCGAACGCCCACTTGACTCTAATAAAATCCATCAGGTTTCAATTCGTTGCTAGCGAGAGGCTACTTTCACACACTTTCGGTTCGGTTCGTTTCGTTTTCGGCAAATTCCGATAAGTGTGAAACGATGATTCGGTTTGAATTCGGTACCGAATAGCAACCGCATAGCACCGAACGCCCCCTCGACACGAATAGGTTTCATCATATTCGAATTCGTTGCTACGGAAACAGGAAAAAACAAAGTCTTTTACTCACGCTTGCTTTTTTTGTTTTTCTTTTAACCTGATGACGTTATTATCTATTTCAAAATTTTCCAAATCAAAATAATATGGTCAATTCATTTCTGTTAGTTCACAGAAACATTTTTTCTCAATGAATAGTTTGCTAAAAAAATATGAAAAATATAAATTAAAACTTGGGGAGAATTTTTATTTTCATTTTTTCCACGAATATTACATGATTTCATCAATGGAGAGGAGAGATGAAGTTTATAAACCATTTGTCAAAACAAGGAACAAATTTTCAATTTAAAAAAATAATCTCTCTGAACATCCAAAATTAACATAATCAAAAAGAAACTATTTAAATAATTCACAATTTTCAATTAACTTTAAAATGTTGTTGTTCAAGAAATAACATCTTACAATTTAACACCAGCTGTTATATTTAAATATACCAGCATGAACTGTGAAAATCCAAACACAGCTGTGTTTGAGAAGAAAATACCTAATTAGAACCGTACGAATTAAAACCTGACATGTATGAAAGCCTCAATCGTTTTCGGTAACGAACCGAACCGAACCGAAAACGAACCGAACCGAATGAAACCGAAAGCGTGTGAAGCTAGCCTTACAGTAAGTACATCATCAAAATGACAGGGAGAGAAAAAATAAGGTATCCTTGTGCTATTCCTCTCCCAAATTTGGATAAGGTTACACATTGTCCGAAATAGATTAAGTCTTGTAGTTGTTCACTTCACAAAATTTTCAGACCTTAATTATTTTTTCAAAGTAGATTTTAAAATTTAGATGCTTCAATCACTATAATTATATGATGTATGCAATCATTACTTGGAGCCTTGAAGGTAGCCTACCTAGTTGTAGACAAGACAGTATAGAAATAGTACTACAATTTTTATTTTAGTAGTTTTTGTAATTATTTTATTTTTCTATTTCTATGCTAGAAGGTACACTAGTACTGAGTATTCTTACTGGTAAATTTATAACAAGACACAGAGACTGATGATGAGTTTCTTTCACTTCTCTCAATGACTTTATTAAGGACGAATATGAATTAACTACTATCAAAGAGATAAATGTAATGGGAAGAATATGAAGATTGGGATATGAAATTTCCGCTGGATCAAATCCTTCTCTGATTTCATTAATCACTTAATAAAATTAATTCTCACTTAATTTCCTTAATCTGTTACTCAACATTCCTCATCTACAAACGTCAATCTTCATATTCCTACCATTAATTTATCTCTTTGATAGTAGTTAATTCATAATCGTCCTTAATAAAGTCATTGAGAGAAGTGAAAGAAACTCATTATCAGTCTCTGTGTCTTGTTGAAAATTGAATACTCAGTACTAGTGTACCTTCTAGCATAGAAAAATAAAATAATAGCATAGTACATTGCGGTATAGTACATAGTACAATAAGTTTGCGGAGAATGTTACAATAAATGAGGTGCCTATAGACTTGAGCGCCAGGAATAACTGTGTTCATCAGCGTAGCTGATGCTACGCTTATTATATCAGTCTGTACCTTACAGTTTCTGTACAAATACAGATATAATCAGCTGCTGAAAGCTGAAGTGCACGTGTTCGTGGCCCTCAAGTCTGTACGCAGCTTCAGAGAAGAAAATTTCTAATTTTTCCATCACAGAATCTAAAAACATTTCACTCTTTGAAGTTGAACAAAGTTGGAGATGAATAAAAATGGTTATTCATTTATAGTTTGAGATGATTGAAATGGATTTAAGGAGCCAGGAGTCTTGAAGATTTAAGGCGCACAGATACTCATTTCCCAACATCACAGGCAAGAACTCATACACTTTCAAAAAATCATTCAAATTAAAACACAACAATAAGTTTTCCTATACAAACTGAAACCACTTTACACGCTCCTCAAGTTAATAAAGTGCAGACCATCAGTCACACTGAATAGCCGAGTCGTATTATATTGTTACTGCCTATTCGCTTTATAAAGCTGGTTAAAAGCCAGTTGACTGTTTTATTAGGAAGCCATTAACGGCTATGAATACATAATTTACGGCTTATTTGTTCAAAGAGGCGGCACTTGCGAAGAATACAGTGTTCGGGTGAGTTTTATGAAGAAGCTATTTTTTAAATTTGAGAACCTCTAATGTACTACTAAACAATTTTATTGTGTATTGGAAACATTATTACACTCTAGTCTAGTAAAATACACTTTGAACTGTCGGCATTGGTCGAAAGCAAAGCATTAACCTTGAATTCAATATCATATTAAAATCATAAAATAATACAATATTGAAATAAAAATAAATAGCATTGTATTTCTTCTCTGCTGACAGTCTAGGGTGTGTCTTACTATAAAGTGTATTTTATGAATAAGCTACTTCTCAAAGAATCTCTCTTCCAGGGTTGCTCATCCCGGGGGAATGACGCATCCCCCCTTAACCCTTAAATACGTCCCCCATAGAAGGCAACCTCAGAAAAAAAGCTGGTGATCTTATTTCTGGGAGCCCCCAAAGAATTGAACCCCTCTCCACAAGAATTGAACCACTCTCCCCAAGAATTGAACCCCTCTCCCCAAGAATTGAACCACTCTCCCAAGAATTGAACCCCTCTCCGCAAGAATGGAACCACTCTCCCCAAGAATTGAACCACTCTCCCCAAGAATTGAATTACTCTCCCCAAGAATTGAACCCCTCTCCACAAGAATTGAACCCCTCTCCACAAGAATTGAACCACTCACCCAAGAATTGAACCCCTCTCCACAAGAATTGAATCACTCTCCACAAGAATTGAACAACTCACCCCAAGAATTGAACCCCTCTCCACAAGAATGGAACCACTCTCCCCAAGAATTGAACCACTCTCCCCAAGAATTGAACCCCTCTCCGCAAGAATGGAACCACTCTCCCCAAGAATTGAACCACTCTCCCCAAGAATTGAACCACTCTCCCCAAGAATTGAACAACTCACCCCAAGATTGAACCCCTCTCCACAAGAATGGAACCACTCTCCCCAAGAATTGAACAACTCACCCCAAGAATTGAACCCCTCTATACAAGAACGGAACCACTCTCCCCAAGAATTGAACCACTCTCCCCAAGAATTGAACCCTCTCCCCAAGAATTGAACCCCTCTCCACAAGAATTGAACCACTCACCCAAGAATTGAACCCCTCTCCACAAGAATTGAACCACTCTCCCCAAGAATTGGAACCACTCTCCCAAGAATTGAACCCCTCTCCCCAAGAATTCAACCACTCTCCCCAAGAATTTCAGAATTTCAATAACGAAGAGCGTCTCCCCCACCCCTTTGCACCACTCTACTCTATGTATCTACCCTGTGTCTTCTCTACTGTACATATACAATTTTAATTATATTTTTGGGTTAGAGCGAATTTATAAGCAAGCTACAAAGTTGAATGACCTTCTCTGCAATACAATCATGTATGAACAATAATTGTATATTGTTTTCTACCGGTAGGTTTAAGAGAGTTCATGAACAAGCAACTATTTTCAGTTGAGAATCTCCACTAAGTATAAGAATGTTGCTAGTAAATTGAATATTTCGAACAGTTGAATCTCAAGTATAGTTGAGAATCCCCACTAAGCATGAAAATTTCAATTGTAAATTCCACACTTCACATAGTCAGTATTGGTTGAATGGGAAGCAACTACGTCATATACAGAGTGCTTCAGAAGTAGTGTCGAAAATTTTAGGGTATTGTTCCTGGATGATAGGAGACTACAAATGCCGTATTTGAATTGCCCAAAACTAAGCGGTTATCCTTATACCTGCCATTTTGTTTTTTTCACTTAGGAATTTTATCTGAAGAACGTAATGTTATAATGATCTGAAATTTAGCATGAATATTTATGCTATAATTTCTCAACTTTAAAAAATAAAATAAAAGATTTTCAATATAAATTTTCAAAATGGCGGCCATTTCAAATTTTTGATTGCAAATTTCACGACAACCGTTCACTTTACAAAAAAATTATTAAGATTATTCAAAGAATTAGAGAGAAATGAAATCTTTTCGTACTGCATGCATGACCCCTTTTTACCATTTATTTATTTATTTTTATTTTTTATTTATTTACAATGAAAATGACACTAATGTAATAACATTGAAAGATAAAATAATAAGATAGTCCTTGTGCTATTTTTCTTCCAAATTTATAGGTGAAAAAGTCCGAAATAAGGTTAGAATTCCACGTGTACAATTTTGATAAGATTTCAGCCCAAAACAAAAATGAAAACTATAAATTTTGAATTTAGATGGCTTGAATTAATAAATTATTTAGAAATATTCCACTCAATTACCACTTGTAACGAATAATATTGAGTTATTTAAGAAGATTTGGAACCATTCAAGCAACACAAACTCGTAAACTCATATTAAATGTACGTTATTATTTACATTTAAACATCAATTTTAAATTATCAATTCCAATTGTATTTGAGATGAAGCTTTAAAACTAGGTATGGCTCCATATGGTCATCTAGCTGATTTTACAACGTTTTTCAGATGATCTTGTTTGTTCATGGTCATGCATACAGTACGAAAAGAATTGATTTCTCTCTTATTATTTGAACAATCTTAATAAATGACGTATCCTCTAAATCTTGATAACATTTTCTAACTTTTTTGTCTCCTATAAACTTTTTGTAAAGTGAACGGTTCTCGTGAAATTTGCAATCAAATATTTTTAATGTCCGCCATTTTGAAAATTTACATCGAAAACCTTTAATTTTATTTTTTAAAGTTGAGTCTTTATAGCATAAATATTCATGCCAAATTTCGGATCAATATAACATTTCGCTCTTGTGATGAAAATTCTTAAGTGAAAAAACAAAATGGCAGCTATAAGGATAACCGCTGAGTTTTGGACACTTCAAATACGACATTTGTAGTCTCCTATCATCCAGGAACAATACCCTAAAATTTTCCACACTACTTCTGAAACACTCTGTATATTGTAAAATGGATGCTGACAGATTCAAGTGAATCTCATTGCCTCATGGTCAAGTGAATTTTATGAATAAGCTACCCTTTTTACTTTCCTTGCCCTATTATCATAGGTAAGGAAAGTATTGCTTTCCGAAAAAAAAAGTCTGGTTGCCTGTAAAGTCGGTATACAGGCGAAAGTTTTACGTGACAACGACTTAGAGTGGTAATAGTATATTTCGCACCTAGGGTCGAAAATGTACGTTTTCCGGCTCGAGATCGCGGTTTTCAAGTTCGAGACGAAGTTGAGAACTTGAAGCGTTCGAGAGCCGGAAAAACATTTTTGCCCGTGTTGCGAACGCTATTTTTCGCCACACCAAAAAAAAAAACTTCCCAATATTTATAAGAAATTGAAAAATTAATAAAATTCAAACAGCCTATTTTGATAGTTTGAATCTTGGTTATGACAACTTTTACTGTCAATTAATTTCAATATTACTAATTAATAATTTACAATAGTGACCATATTTTTATACTATTAATATTTCGAATAATTGTTTGAATTTTATAGCTCGTGCTTTGCGCCCGGTGCAATATCTCATGGATAGATGGATGAATAGAATTTTCATTACTATTTTGAAATAATGTGATGAAAAAATTAATATAATTGCATATTTCACAGTTTTGTCTCAAAATATATCTAAAAAATTGATTGAAATTTAAATTATGGTAACTAATATAAAAAATAGCTAATAAAAGTCGAAATTCATCGACAAAAAAAATGTCATTGACCGAGATTCGAACCTAGATCGTGTTTGTTATTCACTGAGCTGAGTTCAGTTGTATTACGCCTTTACGCTCTCGGCTATTGGGTATTGTTGAAGGAAGAGGCCTGACTGATAACTCTTAGCATACACGTAATACTGTAAACTAGACTTCTAAAAAAGTTTACTTCACTCCTAAAAAGCGTACAACCTTTGACTATAGAAAGAAGGTTGTTCTTTCTATAGAAGAAGGTTCTTTCTATAGTCAAAGGTACAACAGACTTTGGCTCATGACTTATATTATTAAAATTAATATTATTATCTGTTTCACAATAAATTTTCACTCTGAATTAAGTCAGGTAACGTATGTAGGCTACTATAATATAGTGTATAGCGGCATATTAATTTGAAGCCGGTTTGCCGGCATTTTCACAACAAAATATTGCTCTGAAATCATAGAGAAAACATTCGAAGATTCAATCTTGAGTGGGCCTAATGTTTTCTCTATATGGTTCAATATTAAAGAAAAATTATCTAAAAGTTTTAATAATGAATTACGGAAAAATTACTAGGAATTTTTTAGTCAAGGCTGAGTTTCACCAGTAGGCTTACCTTAAACTTCAGATCTCTGCTGTATTTTCTTGTTATTATAGTTGATTGTATTGCATTAAGAAGTGGAATTCGATAATAAAAAAGAAACAATTATTACTCTACCTCACTTTTAAATATTGATACAATTATTGTACTTTGATTTCAAATTCGATTCTTCACTTTTAAATACTTGCGATACGTACCTTTCTGACAATGGACAATGCAGCCATTGTATTCATTGTTTGATATCAAAAACACAATAAATATTAAATTATTAAACAGTAATTTATAAAATATATTATAGACATAATACCGCGATTCACGATACATAATTATATAGATTATTACAGTCGTTATGAGATTATCTCTCTATGATTTTTGTGAGATCGGACACGATCAGCTGTTATTCAAGGTCATTTTACAGCCCTAGGGCCGTAAAGTTTTACCGGCCTGGTCGGAAAACAATCACTTTCGGCCTCCATATGACGCATGGTAAACCATCATTCATCCAAGTGTGGCGAAAAATAATTTTAATGTGAATATTCATTCGTATAGTAGGAAGAAGGATGAAGTAATAGTAACAATTTAAAATTTTATTTATACAAAGAATTATATTTAAAACGTCAATTTATACAAAGAATCTTGCACTGAATTTCATATTCGTGGCGCAAGTAGTCGCGCAGTCGCAGGAGATGCTTGCGGCGCTTGCGCAGGTTGACAGCTCCGTTTCACCTCTCTCTCCAGGTGAATGCTCGGGTCGCTGCTGGTGCTCGCCACTGCTCCTATTCGTGCTCTTTCCAGACGACCGTGAACCGAAACGAACGCTCTCCTCGCTCTCATTGCGAGCGCATAACATGGAACGTAACGCAGTTTCTTGAAGTGTCACCCGGCAAACCAATTTATAAGACGTTGTCACGTCAAAATTAAGGTACCCCAATTTCTAAATTTCTATACGTTTCAAGGTCCCCTGAGTCCAAAAAAGTGGTTTTTGGGTATTGGTCTGTATGTGTGTGTGTGTGTGTATGAGTGTATGTGCGTCTGTGTACACGATATCTCATCTCCCAATTAACGGAATGACTTGAAATTTGGAACTTAAGGTCCTTTCACTATAAGGATCCGACACGAACAATTTCGATCAAATGCAATTCAAGATGGCGGCTAAAATGGGGAAAATGTTGTCAAAAACAGGGTTTTTCGCGATTTTCTCAAAAATGGCTCCAACAATTTTGATCAAATTTATACCTAAAATAGTCATTGATAAGCTATATCAACTGCCACAAGTCCCATATCTGTAAAAATATCAGGAGTTTCGCCCCATCTATGCAAATTTTGATTTTAGATTTCCAATTATCAGGTCTCAGATATAATTTACACGACAAGTTCGTGTGGAAAAGATTGTGCATGAAAATCTCTTCAATTAATGTCCAGTAACATTCTCACCTAAAATTGAAAATAAGCTCGAAATTCCAGAAAATGTGATTATTCAATTCTATTGATATTCAATGATATTTGATTCTATCAAATCATTCACTATGAAGAGATAGCAAATCTCGTGTATATCCAGCGTTATTGTCTGTCATCAGCTGGCTCAGATCTTTGAATGGTAGACTCTTGTGATGCGCGAGAACACTAGCGTCAGGTGATCAATTTTCAGAACGGCAAGGAAAGTTGTGAGAGTGCGCCACACCAGATTTTTATTATAGTTGAGATTATCTAATGTGTACAAATACAATTTGAACTCACTACCTCAAGATCAAGTGCATTTTATGAACTAGGTACGTTCTATCGAGATCTTCTACTGTGTACTACTGTGTACTGTGAAAAGTCTATAGTGAATAAAGTAACTAGGAACTTGTAGGTTACCTTGTAATGTTCCAAGGCATCCAGCGCTCGGGCGTATCCCTGTGCATTGTACACGCATAGGGCGGACAGCAACTCAAATACTTGCTTCTTTACGGTGGTGTTGCTTGTATCCAGAGCTGAAAACAAACGGTAAAAACATATTTTAATACTGAGACTAACTTGATAGTTATGATAGAGTAACTCAACCTTCAAAATTTTCAAATCATTAATCCTGGATCGAAAATCAAGTGACGAAGCAGTGTGTGATTACATAACCTTAACTTTTGGACAACATTAACATTTTATCGAAGTTTTTGAGAGAAATAATACAGGCTCAGCCTAGTTTTTCCTCCAATGTCATAATTGTATTATGATTATAGTGTTTTATACAATAAATGAATGATAACAGAATAGTCAACTAAACACAACATATCAAAATTAGCGATGGATAAAGTTTCAGGGTTATCCTGTTGATTGCTTTCCTCCCAATTGATTTGAACCTGTACTAGCGTGAATGAGACTACAATTATTTTTTTCTCTGTTGTATATCCATACTTTTTCACTGTTAAAATTAAACTTGAATTTTAAAAAACACTTTTGAAGTTAAAATGCACTTACTTTTGTAGTGACGATCGTTTCGACCTGTTGTTGGTCATCATCAGACTGACATCTGACAGGTCGAAACGATCGTCACTACAAAAAGTAAGTGCATTTTAACTTCAAAAGTGTTTTTTAAAATTCAAGATTATTTTTTTGTCTATTTTAGTACGTAGATTTCATGAGAATGAAAAGTACGAAAAATCGTATGAGTAAAATCAGTTTGGAAGATTGTGGGTTCCATCATATACAAATCGATATATCTCGAAAACTAAAGTCGATAAGAAAATTTTACTGATCATGTTTTTGCAAATTTAATGTAAAATTAATGGTCTTCGGCTGTTACACTTTTCGTGGAACACTCAATATAAAGAATAATTCAGGTGCTTGTTTAATTCATCTCACAATAAACGAGAATCGCCAATAATGGCATTAATATGAAATATATTCTAACAAGGTAGAGGACGTGGAGTCAGGTGTTTATTTCATTGACAATCACAAATCATAAATACAATATATAATATGATGAAGACTATACTAAAAATTCTGAATTTTGATATTTAAAAACTAATAACAAAAATATTTTACTCAAATCTCTACAAATTGGAAATTTTTGAGTAATTTTGCAAAATGTTGAGTGTTCCGGTATGGTATGAGTTCTTGTGTGTTTCATAGTCTTTAATGAAGCTAGTGTACACATGTTGAAAAGCATTCACTTAGTTATAGATGAGGGTCATTTTTATTGAGCCACCCACCACAATACGATTCTTCCAACGCAACTGACCCACTTTTAAGAATAGATTGATGTGTAGAACAAAATTGAATTAAAAGAGAGCAAAACTACTACAAAGTGACAATTAATTACAGTACTGTTCTTGAGATTGAATGGGGAGCCAAGGCTGACAAAAACACACTTTTGAGAAGTATAAATTGATAGTGTTGAAGAAATCAAATAGCTTTCAGGATTTTCTTCACGCAATTTTCATTCAATAAAATTATTTGTTATTGTTATTCACTAGTAGTTCTGTGAACAGTAGATCTCACGCAGTTTTCTCATCCACAAGTATCTAATGTCACCTGTTTGAAAATATCTAATGTCACCTGTTTCCAGCCATCTGTGTAATCCAATTGTCAGCTGATTTATTATGAATAGTTCTAAGGTCTGATTACTCTATCTTCAGAGTAGATGATATAATTATATAGTGATATCGGAGTATGGAGGAATTCCTTTTACTTCATATCATCCTTAAAATGCAAATTTTCAAAAAAGCCTGTGTATACATCGACGCGCAGTTGAAAAAGGAATATTCCTGCCAAATCTCATCCAATTCTATCAATGCGTTTGGCCGTAATTGCGTTACATACAGACAGACAAAAGAAGATTCGAGTTAAAACATAGACCTCACTACGTTCGGTCAACTATTCTTGAATCCTTATTTCAGGCATAGTATTATACCAATGAACGATTTTGAAAAAGTACAAAAACAAATTTGTAATTTGATATTATCCTATCCAGTACAGAATAAATCAATTAAGATAAAAAGCATGATACAATATATTATTACACGATTACAAATTCTTCTTCTTCTTCTTCCTTTCTCGGGTTAGGCATTACTTACTGCCTGTTCCGAACCTTTGTGCCTCTAGAATCAACCCGTTTGATGCAATATTTATGTATATATTGATGGAAATAACGGTAATCATAATTTTCAGATTCACTGCAAAATATCAGAATCCTTGAAACCCTTCCTAATTGAAATTAATATGACAAGAAGTTAATTCTTCTAGTAGAACCTAATCAAGGTGGAAGAGACTAATTAAGTTTACGTCGATCAAGTGATTGATCAGTGATCAAGTCTTCAATCATTTATTCACACATGAGGACAACGGGATACACCTTTTATGTCTCCTTGAACGTCACAAATACTCCTGCGTCATACATCACTAATATTCGTAAATTGAATCAGGTGAAAATTCACGTGAATTGAAGAACTCAAAGACCTTAAAGATGCATAGACTCACATGCAGCGCTAGTGTCGTACTTGGAATTGAAATCCGCCATTGAGGGGGCAACCCATAAGATTAATACATATCAATGCCAGCAATGCCTTTGTGATCTTTAGTATTACAAATATTATTTATATAATATCTCGTGCTAAAATACCCCAATGGCGGCCTTCAATTTCAAGTAAGAGCTATCATTGGGAAGGCATAGGCATTGTGGGTCTATATCTCTTTAAGGTCTTTGGAAGAACTGCAAGACTTAACCTATTTCGGACTATGTGTTATCTAATTTTGGGGAGGAATAGCCCACGTTACCTTATTTTCCCTCTCCCTATCATTTTAATAATGTACTTATTGTATGAAAAAATGAATAATAATATATAATAAAGGTAGAGTTACACACACAGATGCATCCAATCCTGTTGCATTCCTCCTCCTCAAAGGCTCCAAGGTTATTTGCCATGTTAGCTGTCACTTATAATGAAATACGCACAGCTTATTGTGTTTGTAAGCCACTTTTATTTTATAGTTGTCCTGTTGACGACTGTGCGTCTCTAAATACAGCGACCGGTGTCCATCATCTGTTCATTCATGATTTAGGGACATACGCCCACCGGCGACTGGAGTCTTGTTTTACATTGACAAACATCGCGTTCTTTGTGTGATTCTGCTGCTGCATCTCGACATCCTCTCGGCGGATGTTTACCGATTTTATTATTGGGCCTATTCATTCAAATGATGATGGGAAACCAGTTTTGTTGACAAACTGAAGTAATGGCATAGGCTTAGCTGACCGATTCTTCTGTGGATGCATAGTCAGTGACACGTGTAGGTGGGTGCAGAAATGACTGTGAAAAATAAATGTTAAGGACAGAAAGAGAGAGAGAGAGGAGAGAGAGGAGAGAGAGAGAGAGAGAGAGGAGAGAGAGGAGAGAGAGAGAGAGAGAGAGAGTAAGAGAGTGAGAAATGACTGTGAAAAATAAATGTTAAGGACAAAAAGAGAGAGAGAGAGGAGAGAGAGAGAGAGAGAAGAGAGAGAGAGAGAAGAGAGAGAGAGAGAGAGAGGAGAGAGAGTAAGAGAGTGAGAGGGGGAGTGAGTGAGAAAGAGAGGGGGGAAGTGAATGAGAGGGTGTAAAAGAGGGAGGGAGAGAAAGAGATTGATTGATTGAGTACTTTATTTATGTGTTTGCATACTTCAAATATAAATATAACATTAAAATATAATATAGTCTTTATAATGAAAAATATAACAGATTACAATATATACTGGCTTATACACTTATATACAATAGCTTACAATACAGCAAAATTATAGAGAAATTTACATAATATAGACTAAAAAAATAACTATTGAGCTATGATAATCATGAAAAAAACAATTTGGAATAACTATAGAAAATATTGTTATGCATCTACATAAATTGGCGGAGCTTTGGACAAATCAATGTCCATTCTTCGGGAAGAATATTCAAAATATCCTTTCCACTAACTCTCTACCAAAACGTTAACGTTTTTAAAGAGAGAGAGAGAGTGAGTGAGAGTGTGTATGTGAGAGAGAGAGTGTGAGAGATGTGGGATGCTAGAAAGGACGCGGGGAAGAATAGTAGTTGATGAGAGGCAGAAATTGCAGATGTAAAATAGAAGTAGTAGACAGGATTCGAGTAAAGAAGTAATAGATAGAATGCGTGAAAAAATAGAAGGTGAGAAGCAGAAATAAAATATGAAAAATAGGAGTTGTGGAAAGGAGATGAGTGAAAGAGTAACCGAAGAAAGAATGCGGGGAAGGCTAGTTGATGAAAAGCAGAAATTACTGATGGTAAATAGAAGTTGAAGACAGGAGGGGAATGAAGGAGTAAGCGAAAGAATGTGGAGAAGGTTAGTTGATGAAAAGCAGAAATTGCAGATGGAAAATAGAAGTTGAAGACAGAAGAGGAATGAAGGAGTAAGCGAAAGAATCCGGGAAAGGATATTTGATGATGGCAGAAATTACAGATGAAAGAGTAGGATTTGGTGACAGGAGTGGAATAAGGAGTAATAAAGATAATGCGTGAGAGGATATTAGGTAAGAAGCAGAGATAAAGGATGGATATAGATGTTGGAGACAGAAGAAGAGCGAAAGAGTTCAAAAGTTAAGAGAAAGAATGAGAGAAATAATAGTAGGAAATTAGCAGTGTTGAAAGATGGAAATAGATGTTGGAGACAGTAGAGGAGTGGAGGAGTAAGAGAAATAATGCGAAAGAGAACGCGTGAAAGGACAGGTAAAAAACAGGAAAGCGTAGGTGAAAATCGGAAATGACACATGACGAATAGAAGTTGAGGACAGTGTAAGGGAAGAAGTGTGAGAGGGAAAGTGTGACAAGGGATGTGTGAAGGATAGTTGAGAAGAGAAAACCTGAGGAAGAAAATGGAATATTCCTCATGTCCTCTGACGAGGAGTAGGAAAGCAATGAAGTGAGTATTAGTATGCAATGGGTCTTGCAAGAACTGGCGATAAATTAATGGAGTGAGGAAATAGGAGAGAATATGTGGAGTTGGATAGATTAGAAGAGGAGAACTAACATATAAGATGAGGAAACTCGAATCACAGATGTAGAATATAAAATAGCGAAGGAGATTAAACTTCTCTAATTTTATGCTGGAATTAATATTTCAATTGATATGAATGGCTCTAACGAACTTTTTCTAATTTGGAGATAGAGATGTGATGTTTTTAATGCTATCTTAGAATTGAATATTCAAATTTTGGCGTGGGAAGTTGGGAGCAAATGATATTTCTATAGGAAGATAGAGAAAAAAATTAAATACGTAGTGGAATAGTGGAGACCTGGGGTAGATAAGTTTAAAGTGATACTGTAGCTACAAAAAACAGAAAAATAATAGAAGCAAAGAACAAAGATCCTATTTTTGAAAAGCTCACGAATCAAATTTTTTAGACTATGATTTTCACCAATCAACATTTTCCATCAAATACATATTTATTTTCCTAACATTAAAATATATTGTTTGTTCAGTTAAGCCCACACTGAACAAATGTTCGACAAACATGTTTGTTGAAAAAGTTTGGGCAAATCATATTATGTTTGACAAACAATGTTGCCCGTGGCCAGTGTGAACGCGTCACCAAACAAAATATTTTTGCAAGTGGGGAGAACAGGTTTTATGTTTTACAGCTGAAAACACTGAAATGTTTGGTAAAACAGTAATTTTTTGTTTGACAAACAATGACTGTCTAAACTTTTTAAAATGTTTGTCCCTGAGCTTCTCAATAAACATGTTTGCCGATCATGTATGTCGAACATTTGTTCAGTGTGGAGACGGCTTTAGACATAGGGGAAATTTTCCTTGAAATTCATTTTAAATGATTCATCACATTGCATATATGCACAATTTCAATTGAAGCTATAAGAGTAGCAACAAAGCTTGAAAATAGATAATTATACATTCTTGAAAAATCCAACACAGATACTTATGGCACAGAATTTTTCATCTATAGTTGCAATCCCTTGAATAAAAACAAGGTTCAATCAAAATTCTTTTGATAGAATCGTACTGAAAATCTATAGTATATACATGATTCATATAACAGCCTGCAGATAGCAACATATATACATACAACCCAAAACAACCTATAATTGCCTAACAGACTTCAATCATGACATAAATTTCATATTTTTTCCTGTTCCAATTCATAATATTACGTCTATCACACATACATTCTTCATAACTAGGATTGTACAACTCTTGATATTTTGAGTGTAGATTGAAAAGTCACCTGAATTAAGAATAAGTTTCTGTGAGAATAGAGCGGCTTTCTTTAGAGTACGTCAACAGTGCTGGACTGACGCAGGCAGGAGGCAACACTTGTCTTCTGGTCACTGTCTCTGTCTACCCTGATGTGTCATATGATCACTGTCTCTATCTACCCTGATGTGTCATATGGTCACTATCTCTGTTTACGCTGCACCTAATTGTTCTGACAAGCAGGACCCCGTTATGCACAATATCTACAGATATACTAAGCACTTTTCAAATCCGTTATGCCCAATATCTATAGATATATTGAACATTTTGTTTTTCAAATAAGGCTATACTTTGCGCGAGATTTTCGCCTACAAGTAAGCTCAAGTGGAAATCCCTTCAGTCGATCGCTTCGACTCGACTTCACACAAACTGGTTTCAGCTCTCACAAACATGCGAAAAAATGTGCACTTTTTGCCACCTCACTACTGTTGGCTACTCTGGTTATTAGACACACGATATTTTGTAACACGGAGATGAACAGGAGATTGTTTTTATCAAAAGGGTGTGCGAAAATCAAGTCGAAGGTGGATAGAATGTGCGAAAAACCAATATTCCACCAGTGAGTATAGAATGTTATTATTAAGTAAGCACGTATTATTAGTAAGAATGTAATAAATAAAGTATTACATTCTATACTCACTGTATTCCACTATCAAAAAGCTGGAAATTTTTCTGAATATCAACAGATTTGATTTCATGAGGTTCAAAGATTGATAGATTCATGGAACAGGTACATCTATCAAATAATTTATACGAGATCATGTTTCTCATGTTTATCATATCTATCTATATTCTCATATTTTCTCATAATGTGGATATATTGAGATTGAGGAGTTCAATGAGATGCAATGATTTGCATGTCTTCAATGTTGTTTTCCATCACGAAATGATTATTATTTAATCACTTTTTGCTACTAGAAAAAACGACTAGCAGTCAGATTTTTACAAATTAAAAATGAATTAATCATTCACTGTGACAACGAGATCTTCCGGCAGGTCCGCCATCTTCTTGGTTTTGTCAAGACCTATCCAATAGCAAAAAGTTATTTTATGTGTTCATATCCAACTGATGAAAAATTTCCTTGGATACTGTCTCAAATATATATAGTCTTTATATTTTTTCATTGCCGATTGACAGTTATTTGTAGCAAAACTATTGATCGAGTTCTAGCGTAAGCCAATACATAACCAAACGAAAAGTTTTCAGAAACTCCATCGCGTACAGAGGGGCTTTTCCCTTGCATGTAAGAACTTGTAATATTAGATGTCAATACACTTTTCATATCTAAAAATATGAGTATTTTTATGGATATTGTTCCGTTAGTAAACAGTTATTGATTGATTATATTGATGATAATCAGAATAAGAGAAAACATTTACCTATTTTCGGACAATTGCTATCAAAATTTTGGAAAGGAACAGTTTTGGGCTTTAAGCCTGTTGTTCCTTTCCAATCATTCATAGTTGATACATTTATCAATGTATAAATAAATAAATAAAGATAGTCTTATGAATTCGTTTTTGCTCAAATGGCAAATATAATATAATATATAATAGCATAATATTTATTCGACCAATCAACATACATTTGTACAAAATATTTCAGAAAAAAACACTCTTAACTGATGTAGCAAACACTTTCGCATGCACAATACATTGTATATCAAAGTCTAAATGAAACCCCCAAGGTATTCATTGTGAATTCAAAATTTACATATTTTACAATTTTAATATTTTGTGATTTTTTTCGTATAGGAATTGCGATTTGCCAAGATTTTTTTTCAATTTGAATATTTTGTGTTTTTTTTTAGTATAAGTAATACGATTTGCCAGAATTTTTATTCCAATTTGAATATTTTGTTATTTTTTTCGTATAGGAATTACGATTTGCCAGAATTTTCTATTTTCAATTTAAATATTTTGTGAATTTTTTTGTTTTTTATAAGAATATTATGATTTTCCCTCTTCCCATTTACCATGAAATGCGTTCTATATACCCTGTTTACACTGTATTCATGGATCACTATTTTATGAATAAGTGAGTAGTACCATAGTTATATAGTATATTAAGATACTCGAGAGAATTTTTTAATTTTTTTGTTGTGAATTTTGTTCGATTCTTCGTTTCAAAATTCACTATTCTGTAAAAATATTTGCTTCTGTGCTAAATCAATTTGAATCAGGTTAAGCGTATTATAATTTCATCTCCTACTCCCACTGGCGAACAAGAGTCATCTTATGTCACTGGGTTTTTTCACTTACCGTTTATCATTATTATTACACTTTGGTTGGATTGTATTGTCATGTTGAGCTTTGTTTAATTCATGTACGTATATGTAGTTATGAGTGTGGAATGAATAAATTTGAATTTGAATTTGAAAATGAATTGATTTTCGATTTGAATTGCAAGCTGAATTTACTATCTAAAGGAGAATGAGGTTTGTCTGATTATCCAGCTACAAGTGCATTTACTAGTGAGTACACCATAAATAATATTCCCACTGTTACAAAGGGCAACTGAAAGTAATTCCATGTACCTCTCATAACCATCACTTACCGCTAACGATGTCATAATTAATTTGAAGTCACAACCACAGATAGCGACCGTATAACACTACTTGAACACTCTATTCTTGTAATCCACTTCAGTCCATGGTTATTTGTCTAGGCCCACGTTGCGCAAAGATAGATTTATCTAGGCTTGCCTGCGACAAGTCGGCAGTATGCGATTACACGTCTATTTTTCATACTTTGTTCTATAATTCAACTCAGCTGCTGCAGATTGTAGGCTTAATTCTGTGAATATTTCACTGTTCGCTGAGTAAAGAAGTGACTATTCATCTTGGACTACCCACGTGGTCAGATATGAGTGTCAGGACATCTCTACCATGCCTATCATGGCATTCTATATTCTTGTCGACAAGTGAGATGTGTGTTCTAATGGATTATGACATCATATACCTTGAACGCATCAATTCTTCTAATGTTGACTTCAAGCCTACACATCTAATGGGGCTGATTTTAGTTTCTCATTAAATATGGAAGATATAATGGAGATGACGAGGTTATCTGGAAAATAGTACCCATTTCAATATAGAAAATATCTAGCACATATTTACAAATATGGACGTTTTCATTGTGGAGTTTCCTTAAAATAATTCTCTTCATTTCTACATAATATCCAACGTATAAACTTATGATGAGCTTTTGTATTCTAACATCATATTCTAACTCATCATAACGTATGACGAGCTTTTGTATTCTAGCTTCATATTCTGCTGCCGTCAGTGTATCAAGATACAACGTCACAACCTCTTTCAGTTCATTATCACTGTCGAATCTTTTCCCTCCAAAACTCTCCAAGTTTCATAAATGAAAAAATCTGGTGTAGCGCACTCACACAACTTTCCTTGCCGTTATGGAAATTTATCACCTGACGCTACTGTTCCCGCGCATCTCAAGTCAACAATTCAAAGATCCAAGCCAGCTGGTGACAGGACAATAAGGCTGGAGAGACACGAAGTTTGCTATCTCTTCATAGTGAATGATTTAATAGAATCAACAGTTGCCAACAGTTTGTAATTGAAATAATAACATTTTCTCGAATTTCGAGCTTATTTTCAATTTTAGGTGAAAATGTTACTGAACATTAATTGAAGAGAATTTCATGCTCAATCTTTTCCACTTTTTTTGTTTAAATTGTATCTAAAGCCTGATAATTGGGAATCTAAAATCAAACTTTGCATAGATGGGGCGGAGCTCCTAAAATTTCTACAGATATGGGACTTGTGGCAGTTGATAGAGCTTATCAGTGACTATTTTAGGTATAAATTTGATCAAAATCGTTGGAGCCGTTTTTGAAAAAATCGCGAAAAACCCTGTTTTTGACAAAATTTTCACCATTTTATCCGCCATCTTGAATTGCATTTGATCGAAATTGTTCGTGTCGGATCCTTATTTCGTAAGGACCTTAAGTTCCAAATTTCAAGTCATTCCGTTAATTGGGAGATGAGATATCGTGTACACAGACACACACACACACACACACACACACACCACACACACACACACACACACACACCACACACACACACACACACACACACACACACTCACACACACACACACACACACACACACACACACACACACACACACACACACCACACACACACACACACACACCACACACACACACTCACACACACACCACACACACACACACACACACTCACACACACACACACACACACACACACACACACCACACACACACACACACACCACACCACACACACACACACACACCACACACACACACACACACACACACACCACACACACACACACCACACACACACACAACACACACACACACACAACACACACACACACCACACACACACACACACATAAACGTATGACGACCTTTTGTATTCTAACTTCATATCCTAACTTATCATAACGTAAGACGAGTTTTTGTTTTCTCACTTCACCTAGGGCCAGCGTCAGTATATCAAGATACGACGTCACGCCCTCTTTCAGTTCATCATCACTGTCGAATCTTTTCCCTCCAAAATTCTCCAAGTTTCATAAATGAAAAAAAGTTGAAGGGACCAAGAAATTACAGCGGGCAATACACCAATACAAAATCCGCGGTGATGCTTATTGTTTTATGGTGTCATTCTCCTCCAAAAAAAATGTCATGCCCTATGTTACTGGGGTAAAACAGTAACTTTTGCAGTAATTCAAGTGGGGAACTTTGTACTATCCTCTCTATAGCTCGGACGAGAGATTAAAAGGACCTATAGATAAAATACTATTTATGGTTTGTAGTTAAAACTACTTTCAGATTTCACTCTCTTTACAAAATGTTAATACTTTTTGGCCACAAGATACGTGGTTTAATACTTTGGAACTAGTTTAGAATCAATACCAGTGAACGTATCAAAACTCAAAGAAAATCAGTCAGTTTTGAAATTTTAAATAATACTTCAAAATCCAATACCTTTGACCGGATTCAAAATCGAAGAAAATCGACCAGCTTTGAAATTTACATGAATGATTGGTTCAAAAAGATACCAATTAGGAGTACGATCTCTCTCCTAATAAAATAATTCCATTCAGCTTTCTAGGTCTCAAGTGACGGAAATATGAGGTTTTCCTTTCTAAAAAGCTTCTGGCATCGTAAGTGTTCAACATAAAGCATACTATGTGTAACATAAATACGTTATGTCCTCTCTACTCAAATGTTGGGACTTCAATGAATACTAGCGGTTGAGTCAAAACTTGAACAACCTAAAGCTTCAGGCATCTTAAGTATTCAACATAAAGCATACTCTGTGTATAAATCAAATGCAATTATATTCTCTCCACTCCAAACTTGAAATCCTAAATAAAGTGAAGCCAAAACTTGACCAATAAGAAAACATTTCAAGAAAATCAATCCACTATCATTCATACCTAATTTTTGAACAACAATACAGAAAGGCGCTTTGGAATATCGTTAGCAAACGTATTATTAGACTATCTGATCAAATTAGAATGAAATTTCACGGCTAGTCCAGATCGGATCTGAATAGGTCAATAAACAGAATAAACAATAGCATTCGTAGTAACATTATTTTAATGCATCCCACTTGTTTCTTTTTTCCACCTCGAGGTTTGATATCGGGACAGAGAGGTAAAAGTGAACATAATAGGGAGAGACAGGTGGAGCGAGAAACAGTAATTGAATTTTCGGATCAAGCAGAAAGGACCAGCGGCCTTCGGAGATGCTATCACACTCAGCGGGGGACGACATTCCGCTACAACGCTAACGCTGCCGTAATAATAGTAATATCAACCTCTGAAAAGGAGTGCCGTGCCGCTGCTCCAACCAATTTCACATCTATTTAAACTGGTTGCTAGAAAAATTCAATCAACTAAAGTCTACATTATAAGCTCAGGCGGAATCAAAACTCAATTCTAGGGGAGGTATTCAAACAATCTAAAGCCCTGTTACCTGTGTTCCAATGATCTCCGCACAGCAGGGCAGAAAAAGAGTACCATTGGTTCTAATGGGAGTGTTCACACATCGGAAGAAAATAAATGAGTGAACACTTGAATCAGAACAAATAGTATTCATTTTCCGCCTAAAATAGCAAAAGATCATTGGAAAAACAGTATGAGATTTTTCTAAGGTTAAGAAATGAAAAACAACTAATGCAAATGAACAGTATTTGTATTAGGTGTGTTTAATTTCTTAACCTGAGAAAAAATATCTTACCTCTTTACCATACTCGAATCTTTACCATTGGCATCTATCCTCTATCCCATTATTTCTACTCGATGTATTTTATGAGGCAAGTATTTTATAAAATATTAGTGCCTATTAATCCCAAACATCCAAATTTATCAAAGTTTAATAATATGAGCTGTGTACTTATAAGTTTGTAGTTAAAACTACCCTTCAGATTCCACTCTCTTTACAAAATGTTAATACAATGTAATACGATACGTGGTTTATTACTTAAGAATTAGTTTAGAATCAAAGAAAATCAGTCAGTTTTGAAATTTTAATTAATACTTCAAAATCCAATACCTTTGACCGGATTTATACTCGAAGAAAATCGACCAGCTTTGAAATTTACATGAATGATCGATTCAAAAAGATACCAATTAGGAGTAAGATCTCTCTCCTAATAAAATAATTCCATTCAGCTTTCTAGATCTCAATTGACGGGAGTTTTCCCTTTCTAAAAAGCTTCAGGCATTTAAAATGGTCGGCAGAAAGTATACTATGTGTAACATAAATACGTTATGTCCTCTCTACTCAAATGTTGGGACTTCAATGAATACTAGCGGTTGAGTCAAAACTTGAACAACCTAAAGCTTCAGGCATCTTAAGTATTCAACATAAAGCATACTCTGTGTATAAAACAAATGCAATTATATTCTCTCCACTCCAAACTTGAAATCCTAAATAAAGTGAAGCCAAAACTTGACCAATAAGAAAACATTTCAAGAAAATCAATCCACTATCAATCATACCTCATTTCTAAACCACAATACAGAAAGCCACTTAGGAATATCGTTAGCAAACGTATTATTAGACTATCTGATCAAATTAGAATGAAATTTCACGGCTAGTCCAGATCGGATCTGAATAGGTCAATAAACAGAATAAACAATAGCATTCGTAGTAACATTATTTTAATGCATCCCACTTGTTTCTTTTTTCCACCTCGAGGTTTGATATCGGGACAGAGAGGTAAAAGTGAACATAATAGGGAGAGACAGGTGGAGCGAGAAACAGTAATTGAATTTTCGGATCAAGCAGAAAGGACCAGCGGCCTTCGGAGATGCTATCACACTCAGCGGGGGACGACATTCCGCTACAACGCTAACGCTGCCGTAATAATAGTAATATCAACCTCTGAAAAGGAGTGCCGTGCCGCTGCTCCAACGAATTTCACATCTATTTAAACTGGTTGCTAGAAAAATTCAATCAACTAAAGTCTACATTATAAGCTCAGGCGGAATCAAAACTCAATTCTAGGGGAGGTATTCAAACAATCTAAAGCCCTGTTACCTGTGTTCCAATGATCTCTGCACAGCAGGGCAGAAAAAGAGTACCATTGGTTCTAATGGGAGTGTTCACACATCGGAAGAAAATAAATGAGTGAACACTTCAATAAGAACAAAGAGTATTCATTTCCCGCCTAAAAGAGCAAAAGTTCATTGGAAAAGCAGTAAGAGATTTTTCTAAGGTTAAGAAATGAAAAACAACTAATGCAAATGAACAGTATTTGCATTAGGTGTGTTTAATTTCTTAACCTGAGAAAAAATATCTTACCTCTTTACCATACTCGAATCTTTACCATTGGCATCTATCCTCTATCCCATTATTTCTACTCGATGTATTTTATGAGGCAAGTATTTTATAAAATATTAGTGCCTATTAATCCCAAACATCCAAATTTATCAAAGTTTAATATGAGCTGTGTACTTATAAGTTTGAAGTTAATTTCTACTTTATCGATGATACATTTATAATATAGTGTTAAATTAACGTTTTAGAAGTAGTATCTTTATTGTTAGTTATAGTTATCTGGTAGGATGTTTTGTATTTTGATCTCTTTTACTGATGTAAACAATAAAACTTGAAACCTCCGTGAAACTCGTGAATGATCATGCACTTTTAATTTAATAATTTCAATTTTAGTTGTGGGAGATAGATAAGATTCTGCATTGATTTTTCATTGTGTCCGCCGTGTAATAGGAACAAGATGAATTACGATGCTATGTTGGGAAAAGATGGCCTTGTCTTTTGATAGATTTCTTCGTACTCAATAGAATCATTTTCAGTAGTCATACAAATGATAGATACCATTGGGAAGCTCGAGTTTTGAACTACAAAGTAAGCTAATAAACATGAAATTGATATTTTAATACCAATTAAATGGCATTTAATACCATTATAATATACATCATATAGGAATTGTTTTGGTATGAATAAATTAATTAATATTGAAAGTTTGAGGGTGAGAAAGAGGTGGAGGAGAAGGATGAGAAGGAGAAGGATGAGGAAGCGGAGGAGGTTATTCATTGAAATTATGAACCAAATCCTAGTAAGTAAAGCGAGTAATAGAGGAAAAAAATGAATGAAAATCATTCATGTTACAGAGGATGTGAAATTTTGTGTAGTAAGCACACGTCTACATACGGGACTTGAAATGAACTCCATAAAAGTTAGAGGGAGTGGTGGATCGACAATGAACTCTCCATTCACCAGTAGACTGGTGCAAGGTCTGACGACATTCATTGGTAAGCTTGCACTTTAAAATATTGTCGATTCCACCTTATCACACGCCTTACGCCTACCTAATAAACTCGGCTCACTCTGAATTATGATTTTGACAATAACCTTTCCGGCAAATATTCCGACATTATTACGTGATCATTCTCGCCTGAAAAATTATTGCGTCATCGACTTTCAACGAATGTGATTGAAACTGGATTAAATGGCACCCACACTTTGTCTCAATACGGTGTAGACCTATCAAGAAAATACAATACAAATGAATTTGTAATATATACAATAGGAGTCAAAAAATGGCAGAGCTGGGTTGATTTCACAGGGGAGAACTTGCAATTCGAACTAAAATAAAATACTCTTATAGAGTTCTTTTCTGTACTCTCAATGGAGTTTCAACTTTTAAACGGAGTTTATAAATTATATGTAATTCAATACTGAACAGCAATGAATAAGTTCAAACGACTTAAATATTCATGAATATTTCCCTTGATTCTTGAAGTTACAGTAATAGAATAATTGATTTCACAGGGGAGGACTTGCAATTGGAAGATTGAATAAAATATATTGTCTTGTAGAGTTCTCTTCTGTACTCTCAACGGAGTTTCAACTTATAAACGGAGTTTATAAATCATAAATCAATAATGAACAGCATTGAATTGGTTGAAACGACTTCGCTTGGTTCTTCAAGTTACAGTAATTGAATCATTTTGTGAATTGAACAACTACAAAACTTAATCTATTTCGGACAATGTGCAACCTTATCTAAATTTGGGAGAGGAATAGCACAAGGTTAACTTATTTTTCTTCTCACTATCATTTTGAAGATTTACTTATTGTATAAATGAATAAAGTATAAAGAATGAATCAATTGAATGGAGTTGGCTCGAATTGATGCTGGAAAGATATTACTTTGATTGAGGCTTGAAAGGAGCATTAATCACGTGATAATAATCTATCGTTGTGATCACACAATCTACTATTTTCTCCATTGAAAGTGCTAGAGACACTGTTTGCAGGATCACCGGACTTATGAAGGAAGTACATTTATATCGTCTCCATATTTACAATATAAACATATATTACAACTTTTCTAATTATTAATTATAAGGAATCGGTTAGCTGACGGAAAAATAGAATATTCAGTAGGCAAGTTCGATGATGAATCGTCTTACAGACGATGGTGATGAGACGGAAAAAGTAGGAACATGAATTGCTGTATCTTAAAAGATACGAAAAAGTAACTTTTGAGGTTAGTCTACGGTTTTTTAAATATTACCAAAAACGGAGGTCTTACCAAGAATCGTTACACATACGTTTCTACGCCTTGTTTCAAAGAACTTGTATACAAAATTTCATCCAAATCGGACAATAACTGCGACTGTAACTGCGGTACAAACAAACAAACAGACAAAAGCCGATCGAGTCGAAACTATGAGATAAGGCTATGAAACCCTATAATAAGGTTGAGAAAATGGCGGTAAATCTAGTGACATTAGAACCAGATCATTGAGAAAATGAAGGGGGAAGCATGATTAATAGTTTGACAAAATCAAAATGCCGCAGGACTTTTCTCTCGAGTTTTTGGGATACAGTTATCCCAGGCCCTCATGTTTCATTATATTGGGTGATACCACCACTGATACATTGGGAATACAGAAAACTTTTCATCACAGGGTTTCAAATCCTCACCCACGGACTAGTTCGAATAGTACAACCATATAATTGCACTAATTCTGTAAATTCGAGTGAAGCACAACACTATTGCTATTAAAAATTACTATTGCTTTTTTTGGGTCATATCGCTAGTCACCATGACCCAATATTAAAACACACGGTCTTTTACCAAGGCTCTATTGAAATTAATGGTCCTCGAGATTGTCAAAGTACTTCAAGTTTATGGATTGAATGAAATCACAAATTTATTAATTATCAAATTCAATATTAATCAGTACATTGAGCTTCTTTTTCTGGTTCTTACCGAATTATCTGAGAGAAACAACTCTTCTGTTTTCAATGAATAGTTATAATACTAGTAGTTCTGTGAACAGTAGACCTCACGCAGTATTCTCATCCACAAGTACCTGATTGAAACTGTAGACCTTATGGAAATACAGCAATAGACTGGCTTCTCCACACATCTGTGTAATCACTTGTCAGCTGATCTATGATGAATAATTCTATAGTCTGATTTTTACTCTAATATTGGCGTATGAAGGAGGCTCCTTTGTCCTTTTATATTATCCTTGAAATGCAAAATTTCCAAAAACCTTGTATATACGTCGACGCGCAATTTAAAAAGGGAACATACCTGTCAAATTTCATGAAAATCTATCACCGCGTTGCGCCTTAAATGCGCAACATACAAGCATTTGAACATTTAAACATTCAAACATTCAGGGCCGGTTTCCGAGCTCGGGATTTGGCCAAGTCCTAGACTTAAAACAGCTGGAGTTAGAAAATTAGCTTTCCAAAACGGGGCGTAGTCGCAGCTTTTATAACAGTAGTCGCAGTTTTCATTTTCTCATTTCTATAACTTGAAACGTTTTTCCTTGACGAAATTAAACATTTCTAAATAACTCAAAATAGCTGAAACTTTACACTATTCTCTCTTTATTTTATCAAGTGTTTAATTTTCTAGTTTTTTTGAAATATAATTCAAACGTGACTATGACAATGACTGCGACTACGCCCCGTTTCGGAAAGCCAATTTTCTGACTCCAGCTGTTTAAAGTCAAGGACTTGGCCAAATCCCGAGCTCGGAAACCGGCCCTTAAACATTTAAACATTAAAAGAAATGCCAAACCGCCGACTTGAATCTTAGACCTCACTTCGCTCGGTCAATTATAGTAGTTACAATACAGTACATAACAATTGAGTTTGGAAGACTTTTTAAAATCGTTGTGTAATGTATAATCCCTCAATGTCTGTTCTGTTCTGTAATAATGCTACTCGTAGAATGTTCAGCTTCATTTGCCTTCATTAGAAAGCATTCTTCAAGTAAGCAAAAGCAAACCATTCAAAGCAAGTAAACTTCAAAAATCATAAATCACAGGTGCCCAATCTCAGAAAGGTTGAGCTCTACTGGAGTAACAACCAATCATGTTTTCAGTCTTCATAATCAACATATCAACGTACAAGAAGCACATAACCGTGCCCAACTGGCAACAGTGTGGAGGTAGATGGTAGACACACATTTTCGACCACATTAGCATCGCGACACCAGTGCAGTGTTGGTAGCGTATCTAACTGACACGGCGTCTGGTCTCCATCTCCATATACTGTAATTCACTTCGAACTGTCAGCTCCACTTATGAATATAACATAAAAATTTCCCTTTCTACTAATACTGACAGTATATCATAAATCTCACAATAGCGATGATGTTTTCATTCTGTCAGTATTCTTTACTAATAACATCAATGCATCCCATATAACTAATACTGACAGTATATCGTGAATCTCAAAATGTCGATTACGTTTTAAAACTGTCGAAGCTTTTGTAACAAAAAATGGGAATGATTTATATCAAACTGATGGTGACAGTTTAACGTGAATCTGGCGATATTGATGATGTTTTCGGCTGATTTGTGCAGAGTGGAAGCAGCACCAAGGCACACCTCTATAAACACACCCACGGCATTCAACCTGCCGTCCCTGCTCACTCCAATTCTCTCCTCCTATCACATTCTCTTCTTCTTCGCACTATTCTTTAGTCGTCTTCATCGACTTCTCATCCACGTCTACCGATATTCTTGGATTAACACTCGTTTATTCTCCACACTCCATTTTCGACAATTCTTCATTCTCCATTTTTCTCTACCTCATTTTTCTCTATCACATATTCTTCTTCGCTCTATTCTTTAGTCGTCTTCATCGACTTCTCATCCACGTCTACCGAGATTCTTGGATTAACACTCTTCTATTCTTCACACTTCATTTTCGACAATTCTTCATTCTCCATTTTTCTCTACCTCATTTTTCTCTATCACATATTCTTCTTCGCTCTATTCTTTAGTCGTCTTCATCGACTTCTCATCCACTTCTACCGAGATTCTTGAATTAAAACTCTTCTATTCTTCACACTTCATTTTCGTCAACTCTTCATTCTCCATTTTTCTCTACCTCATTTTTCTCTATCACATATTCTTCTTCGCTCTATTCTTTAGTCGTCTTCATCGACTTCTCATCCATTTCTACCGAGATTCTTGAATTAAAACTCTTCTATTCTTCACACTTCATTTTCGTCAACTCTTCATTCTCCATTTTTCTCTACCTCATATCGTCATTCATCATTATTATTCGAACTCTTTCTTATGTTTACCTCAATCATTTGAATCCTTCAGATACCATCTCTATAGTGTGGTCCATGTTATAATGGCAGTGGTTGATTAGCAATGGTATTGCTATCCTTGTCTATCATTCAACAAAGCGGATAGCGCTATCTCTTTCTCGCTTTGCTTTGTTGTCAGATCGTCTTTTAACAATGTAGAATTAATAATTAATTAACAAAATATTTTATCTAAATTATGAAAATTCATTATGAAATTATTGAAAAATATTATTTATTGCTTAATAAAATTAATTTAATTGATTATTTCAAACGAGAATAAACCGTTAATCAATAAACCTTTATCAGCTACCGCCTGTAGAAGGCATTGACAAGACAGAGGATCGGCAACGTTCTTCTCCTATCTTTCTTCACTGTCATTAAAACGTGGACCTCACTATAGCCATACATATCTGCTTACTCAACTATCATTTTTATGCTTCTTCAAATCAACATACTTCTACTTTTCTTTCTACTACTCGCTTTCCTTTATACTGCTTTCTATTTTCCATTTTCATTCATACTTTATCTCACTATTCTCTCATCTTTTCCTACCGCCTACAGCAGGTTTTTTACCACCTATCTTCATCTTGATGGGTTCTTCGTGTCAGTCTTTTCCTCGCTCGTTTTCTTTCACTCTTTCTATCATTAACTTCCTGCAGTTTCCCATTTCTTTCCATTTCCCAGTTCTCTTCTCCCCCTTCAGTTTCATCTACGCTTTGTTTTTCCTTCTCGTTCACTCTGCTGCTTTCTTAGTGGCTCTGCTTCCTCCCTCTCCCTCTTCTTCACACCATCTCCTCCTTTTCATATTTTACCTATTCTTCTTCTTCTTCTGCTTCTTCTTCTTCTTCTCATCCTCCTTCTTCTCCTCTTACTCCTCCTCCCCCTCACGCACCTCCTCTTCCTCCTCCTCCTCCACCTCCTTCTCATCCTCCTTTACTATCACCTCCTCCTCCCACTCCCGCACCACCTCCTCCCCCCCTCCTCCTACTTCTTCTCATCCTCCTTCACCATCACCTCTTCCTCCTCTTCCTCTTCATTTTCCATTCTATCAACATTTTTCAACCTATCTTTTCTCACTCTTCACCACTCATCTAAACTACTATATTATCCTCTATACTTCATCTTCCATCTCTCAAGTTCATTAACACCACTCAGTTATTTCCTTTGTCCTGTCTCGATGCTGCTACACTAACAAAGCGATCACTACAATGTAGGCAATAAAAAATGGCTTCTGGGTTATGCTATGTGCGAACAACAACAGACTAAAGTATGCTACATATCCACAACCAATCTCCTCCCACCATATTTCTCCTCACATCACTTCTCCTACTACCACTTCCCCTCACAACCCTTTCTCTATCACCCTGCTCCATCCCCTCACACCCCTCCTCACCTAACCAAAACTCCTGATACCAATCATAATTAATCAAGTCTGCAACCTGATAATACAAATTATCTCTCTCTCATTCCAGTGCACAATGCAACATTGGCTACAGTAAGGCAAGATCAGACAAGTAGAATAGAATAAATTTTATTTCACTTGCTCAAAATGCAATACAATATGAATATATAGTACATAGTATATATTTATGCATTATACAATATTATTACAAAGCATTAAAAAAAGTATATAATACATAATTTAATTATGTAAATTTAATATTTGACGAGAATTTTGTATTATGACCAAATGAACATAAAAAACATCTTCTCGAAAATACAAATATATCAATTGACATTGCACAACCAAAAAATGAATTATATGCATATTGATGCAAGTGGAATAAATACTAGCTTGCAAAGTGAGTGAAATATCACTTGAGTGCAAGTTCAGTCACAATACTTCACATAGTTGCTTATGACGCAACACACACTGATTAGTCATTGCAATTAGACGTGTCTTCATAAGCAACTATGTGAAGTGTGATCATGTCTTGTCTTTTCTTGACTAACTGGTGTGTGCCTAGCCTAAGTCATTGCAATTAGACATGTCTTCATAAGTAACAATGAGAAGTAGTGAGACTAAACGTGTCTGATCATGTCTTGTCTTGCATTGACTAACTGGTGTGTGCCTAGCCTAAGTCATTGCAATTAGACATGTCTTCATAAGTAACAATGTGAAGTATTGTGACTAAACGTGTCTGATGATGTCTTGTCTTGCCTTGACTAACTGGTGTGTGCCTAGCCTAAGTCATTGCAATTAGACATGTCTTCATAAGCAACAATGTGAAGAATTGTGACTAAACGTGTCTGATCATGTCTTGTCTTGTCTTGACTAACTGGTGTCTGCCTAGCCTAAGTCATTGCAATTAGACATGTCTCCATAAGTAACAATTTGAAGTATTGTTACTAAACGTGTCTGATCATGTCTTAACTAACTGGTGTGCGCCTAGCCAAAGAAGAAAGGAGTGGAGTAAGATTCACTTCAAACTGTCAGAATTCCTAATGAAAAACATCAATGCCGCACATTCAACCAATGCTGACAGTTGAGAGTGAAACTGGTGATTGGACTTTTAGTAGGTACACACCTTAATTCTTGCGTTTCGGCTCCTTTTTTCATTCATTTCACATTCGGCTTTTGCTTTTGTTTCGGCTTTCACCGGAACACTCGATCATTACTTTACACTTGCTTCTTAGCAGCTCATTCATATTTATGGAGATTGTAATTATGATGTACAATCAAATAAAGTTGCAGGTAATGAGAAGCTATGTTGTAATAGAATATATGATAATCATATAGCAATTTAATAGTATCAAACATAGGCAATAGTTGAACAGCGTACTGATTTGTTTCTTCTCCTTTCGTTTCTACTTTTTCTTCGTCTTCTTTTTCTTTTTCTTTTTCTTCTTCGTCCTCTCCTTCACCTTCTACTTCTTCTTACTGTTCTCATCTTCTCCCCCACTGAATCCAAACATTTCTCATTTTTTTCAGTACTATGCACTGCAATTCCAACCATTCTTTCCAATTTCATTAAAATGTTCTGTTTCTTTTTGGTATTGTTCAATTACAATAGCTTTACTCCATGTAGTGGTAAGTTAATTTTCAAGAAGTGTTGTGAAATTTCTTTGTTTGTTATGGTGGAAATAAAATTCATTTTCATTCTACTTCTTCTTTTTATTCCTCTTCTTCTTCTTCTTCTTCCTCTCCTCTTCCTTCTACTTCTTCTTCTTGTTCTCATCTTCTCCCCCACTGCATCTCAACATTTCTCATTTATAAGTACTTTTCACTGCAATTCCAGCCATTCTTTTAGTTCGAAACAAAACGTTGCTCCTGATGCCTCTAAAATCCAAATTGAGAGTGTTCAAAACCAAATTGCCAAATCAAATCCAAATTGTAAATGAAAATATTGATTGTCAGATAAATTTCATGATTCACCAAATAAAGTCAAGTGTGTCATGAGATACATTAACGTTTTGGCGGTACGAAGTTCGCCGGGTAAGCTAGTTATCAATACTTATTGCTCATTCTGGAAGAAGTTCCAAACTATAGCATTCATTTGAACAAGAGTAGCCTAATCAAAATCACTCTAAATAATAAGCTATGATCATCATAGTATTGTCCTCTTCTCTCAAAATGTACTATCAGAGCTTTCCTCTGACTATGGTTTAAGTAACTCTTTAAAGAATCAATCATGGTGACCAAAGTCTTCGTTATGTTAAGCTCAAATCATTAAAGAAGAACAATCCTTATATAATGTATCCTGGAATGGGCTTTAGAAATAGGCTTCCACTATAATAGAAATTGCTCTTATCGATACCATCCTGGCAAACTTTACACTTTAAAATACTATTAGGGGGAAGGAATCTACTATATAATATACAGGTAAAAGGTATGACCGTACGTGGAAGTCTACAGCCAGACAATATTACCAACAACCCGGAAAGAATCATTCACAACAATTCCACTTCACCTCATACCAAAATACAAGTACAATGAGAAGTGAATAATTTCTCAAATTGCAATTTGATGTGTAGAGGGTATGGAATATCATCCAAATACAGCACAGACAAATGAACCATTTATGTAGCATTGTGGAAAAGTTTCAGCATCAAATGCCAAATGTTCAACCACACATTAATGATACAAGTGGAATGAGAAGTGAATAATTTCTTAAATTGCAATTTGATGTGTAGAGGGTATGGAATATCATCCAAATACAGCACAGACAAATGAACCATTTATGTAGCATTGTGGAAAAGTTTCAGCATCAAATGTCAAATGTTCAACAACACATTAATGATACAAGTGGAATGAGAAGTGAATAATTTCTTAAATTGCAATTTGATGTGTAGAGGGTATGGAATATCATCCAAATACAGCACAGACAAATGAACCATTTATGTAGCATTTATATGCATTGTATATTTTGTATTTAGCGGTAGCGGACCGCTCAGATAGTAATTTTCCAGGAAACAGCCCCGAAAGAAATTTTCTCGTTGGTTTTACATGTATTTTGGGGTACTGAATTCGAATCGGAAATTTGCTGACATGCCAAAGTGGTTGAGAGCTGTAAGATTATGAAGCATTGAAATAAATGATCGATTCCCGTTTGAATTATGGAAAGTTCTCCAAATAAATTTATCCTGTTACTTGTTTTATCCTTAGACCAGTTATAGAATAGACACGCTGGGAAGTCTAGCCTCTGAAGCCAACATCTACTGCCATATCACCATATCGTGACGTCAGCATCGGATAGAAAACTTTTCTGCAGAGTTTGTTTACATTGTTTTCTATCCGATGCTGACATCACGATATGGTGATATGGCAGTAGATGTTGGCTTCAGAGGCTAGACCTCCCAGCGTGTCTATTCTATAACTGGTCTAAGGTTTTATCCAGGTCATGTCAAAGAAAATATTACATCAGTTGATAGTGGCTAGCGAACTAAGTGTGAAATGTGTTTCATTAATTGGTACTGAGAGATTGAGAAAAATTGTCAATAATAATTAATGAATGAACGCTGTCTAACAATATGAGACACTTTTTTACGTACATGTTCTCAATTACAAGGGATGAAGTGACGTTTCTGGGCAACATTTATTCAGTCAAAATAGAACATGATTGTATTAATTGATTGATTGGATACCAACAAAAGCTTGGTTACAATATTGTAGTTAAGCTTGCTAGTAAGTTTAAAACTTACTACTACTACTAGTTACTACGGTACTTCTGCTACTTACTATTAATTGCTATTTACTTGTTGTAGAACAAGCTACTTAAAACGTCTTACTTAAACGTCTTACTTAAAACGTCTACTTATAATCAAAACGTCTACAATACCGACTTGGTCACAATCTTGTTGTTAAACTTGCTAGTAAGTTTAAAACTTACTACTACTACTAGTTACTACGGTACTTCTGCTACTTACTACTACTTGCTATTTACTTGTAGAGCAAGCTACTTAAAACGTCTTACTTAAACGTCTTACTTAAAACGTCTACAATACCGACAGTAATAACTTTATTCTCGCAAAGAAAGCACAAACAATAATCACAAAAAATGCAAAAAAGAAAATGAAATAATATGTTGGCAATAGAAGTAAAAGTAAAAATTAAATTGAATGTCTATATCGTACAGTACCTATTTCAAAATACAAACAGCCTCTATTAAAATAAACATCAATATTAACAGAATAGCAAAAGTAAAAGAAAGTCCATAAGTAAACCATAACCAAAGCATATTCCCAACATCATTAACACAGATAGATGAAGTTCTCATAGAAGTCACGGTTGACTTTAAAGTTTGAACATGTTCTCGGTCAAGCCAGCTCCTGTTGTACTAAACTCACTTCAAACTGTTGCACAGATTGAATGAAAAGCGTAGATGTCATTCATAAGGAATGCTGACAGTTTAAAGTGAATTTCACTGTAGTAAATTTTTTGCAGAGACCTTGTCACACACCCACGCGTTGCCATGACAACGGACACCAAGCGTCAGCAGTGACAGTACAGGTGTATGACAACAACTGAAATTTAATACTATCTGACCAATCCTTCTTCATTCAGTTCCTCTACGTAACCGGTACTGTACCAGAGATAGGACATCCACCATCTAGCAGGAGCAATCTACATCAGATCTCTTAGTTTATCTTCGTTCATCTCTTTACTCTTCCTCTCTCATTTCATCTTCGTCTTCGATTATCATACACTTGTTAAATCTACGTTCAGTTCTTTGTCCCTCTTTTTGATCAAGATAAGACAGAGTGTGATCTGGTCCTCTTTTAATCTTGTACATCTTATGTCTTTATCCAATGTGAGTTCAATCTGTCTCAAATTAAATCTGTTCAAATTTGTTTATCTTGCTTAACTTCCATCTAATCTAGAAACTGACGTTCTAATATGTTATATTGCTTCACTTCCATCTTAAAACTGATGAGCCACTCAATGTCTCCATTTTCTCTTTATTTATCTCTATGTTTATCTTCATCTCTATACTCTTCCTCTCTCATTTTATATTGTCTTCGATTATATCAAGCACTTGTTGAACCTACGTTCACCTCTTTATTTTACCAAGATAGGACAGAGTGTGATCTGTACCTCTTTTAATCTTGTACATCTTAATGTCTTTATCAAAACAGTATAAGTTCAATCTGCCTTACGTTCAATTTTGTTATCTTGCTTTACTTCCATCTTAAAACTGATGAGTCACTCACTGTCTCCATTTTCTCTTTATTTATCTCTATGTTCATCTTCATCTCTATACTCTTCCTCTCTCATTTCATATTGTCTTCTATTATATCAAACACTTGTTGAACCCACGTTCAGTTCTGTATTTCTTTATTTTATCAAGATAAGACAGTGTGTGATCTGTACCTCTTTCAATCTTGAACATCTTAATGTCTTTATCAAATACAGTATAAGTTCAATTTGTCTCACGTTCAAATTTGTTTATCTTGCTTAACTTCCATCTAATCTAGAAACTGATGGGCCACTGTAGGATCACTCTACATCCCTTTGTTTAAACGCAACCTCTTTTCCTTATCTTGTTATCTTGATTATGTCTTCATTCATTCAATATAAGTTAAACCTGCGCTATGTTCATATTCTTATTCTTGATCCTTGCTTCAACTCTGTCTAGAAAGAGATGTGACACAGTAGAACGATTCATAACTTACCTCTTTGTTTATAATGTATCCTCGCCTCTATCATAATGTGTCAAGTTTACATGTTCTATCATGTATCACACTATCTTTGTTTATTCAAACATATTCAAACATATAGTGAGTGAATCATGTACGTGAAGTACGAGTAGTACCTGATCTCGTATGGTGGTTTGATTTGATATTATAATTATTGTCTACAATCAAAGTTTTTAAATTTAAAAATTATTGTCTACTGAAACAATCACAGTGACTATATAAGTAATGTGTATCTTCCACATGAACTATATTTTTCTTTGTTGTAGTTTAGAACAAAGAAAATGTTACAGAACACTGTATTACATTTGTAAATACTGTATAAAACACTTACTTTTCTTGGCGAATTGAGGTATATATTTCACTCCTCAGGAGGAGCTTCATCAGCCTCTATAAGAAACTAGAAAAACTATATTTTTCTTACTCCACACTTAATCTCACACCCTCCATGTTCATCTAATCTGATATATTGTCTTTCATTTCTCCTTGTCAATCTAACCATATCTAATCTTCTACACCAATCATGTTTCTCTCTCCCTCCCACAGTCTCCAAATCCAATACATCTCTCATATTTCTCTTTATTACGAACATGTTACATCACTACCGGACAAGATACAATCTACATAACAAACATCATCCACATATATAGTTACTATATTTGCGAGGATCCACTACTCGTAACCATCTAGATCCACTGTCACTGTTGGTTGAATGCGAAGCATCGATGTTTTCCATAAGGAACGCTGACATATTAATATGAATCTCACCATTGTCAGTATTGGTCAGTATTGGTTGAATTAGAAACATATATAATATCCATAAAGAGCTCTGACAGTTTAAAATGAATCTCACCTAGCACACCCATTCCGGTGTCTTACGTGGGGTGTCACATTTGCCACAAGGCGTAGATGAAGATGACAGAAATTCCAAACAGACAAATATCCACTGGATGTTCTCAGAATTTTCGTCTAATTCGCAGCGATCCCACCTGGCGAAATATGCACTGACCTTCCTCCTGTTGAACGCCTTGTGGTGTGGGATGCGTGAGTACCTTGTCTGTATAGCTATATTGTGGTGTTTGTATAGCTAAATCATGATGTGTGTTTAGCTATATTCTTGTGTTTGTATATCTATATTGTAGATATTGTATAGCTATATGATGGTGTTTATATGGATAGTTTGTATGGATGGTTGATAAGATCGTTTGTCGGTGTGACGTCCTAATGTCACCTGCCACTGCCCACTTAGACGTGATGAATGAACGCGTGAATTAATGAATGAATATGGCCGGAACTGGATGTCGATGGTACGTAGAATACTGTTGAATCATGCTGGTTGATTGTGTCCGCTGATATTTATTCAAATCGACCGGTTCCCTAAAAGAGATTCCAATCTATTAGAATTGTTTAGTGGAAAGTTATTGAGGAATGAAGTCGAAGAGTAAGGTGAAATATACAATGATAATTATTCATGAATAAATTACGATATTACTATTTTCCATTTATTGAACTTTTTAAAATTATTGGTCAATCGGGGATAAATAGTGGATGATTGGAACACAAGTAAAAAATTATATTGAAAAAAATACAATGAATGTGTGATTTGTCTCAATAACAGGGTAGCTAATAAAATGAGAGTAACAGTGAGGAATGCCTCAAATTACAGTGCAAATAACCAAAAAACTACTAATATGGTTCTATCATAGTTTTACACTTTTATTAGCTCATACAGTTTGCTTTCGGCTCTTTAGTCCTTCCATTTTCAACTTGAAATTTTTATTGATTTCCGTTATTGTGTCTTGTGGATGAACCGCCATTATTATGACGTTGAATGAACCGTCAATTGTGGGAGTGCCTTATCAAACTAAGCCAATGGCTGAAGTTGTCTTAATAGGCTGATTCATCTACCAATCATAACGTTCGCTCATAGGCCTAACTGGTATCTAGCCATTTCATTTATTTATTAGGTTAGCACAAACAATACAATGATCGGAAAGAAAATACAGGCTATTGTCCAAAACTTCTTCAATTTCCTAATTTAGTTTCAAATTGTACAAATATTATACATAGGCTATTTTGATAAATTTGTGGCTGAGGCAATTCCAAAGTATTTTTATTCAATCAAAATAGGTTGTGGATGTGAAGTATTGTATTGAGGAAAATGAATCACACTCAAAAACATCTATACAGATTTCATTTCAATAGCCTGATTGCTATAAACTTCAAAATTTATCAGAGTGTTATAGATAAAAAGGTCTTCCAGCTATTATTATTTCTAAAATCTTGTATTTTCCCTCCTTTCCTTTGGAAACTTGATGCATCGATTTTTGAAAAAAAAATAGTAAATTTAAATTTGGAATATCACAAATCGAGAGTAGATTTTCTTATGAGACGAAGTTTCCTTTATTTCAACAGTTTGGTGGTATCCTCAAAATAATTTGTATATAATATTATGCAAAAATAGTTTGTATATATAATAAATAATAATTTGTATATATTTGTAAAAATAGTTTCTTCCCAATTTTCTACCAAACCTTACTTTCCAATGATCCTTTCATCGTTTACGAACAAGTCACAAAACGACAATAGACCTACCATACAATGAATCCGTAATCAAACATGAAAATCTTCCACATTTTCAAAAACATCCAAGAGAACTCAAAATTCAATTTTAATCCACATACCTCCAACCCATTTCGACACAATGTAACCATACACACTTTTCAAACTCTTTGCTTTCCAACCACTTTCTAAATTAAGAAAGGATACTATCCGTATCGAACTCAGACAATAGAGATCTAATTACGCCAGGACTTGTCCAAAAACAGTGACAACCCACCCACACTGTCACTAATAGTGATGATTTACTGTTGACAGGTGACAGTGTATAATTCGTACGGTACACTCGTATATTACACTCATTTCTATGATATAGTTATAATGTGACAGAAAATGATGTGTTGTATTGTTGACAGATTTGCGTCACTATCGTTGTCATCAACCAAACTTGTTCTACAAAAAGAACAACAAAGAAAAAATAATTAAAGATTGTAACAACGCCAGTAAAACACACGGGTGTAGGTGGCACACAGACGCTTCTCAGTCCTACTAGCCTTGTAGACCATTGTTTTCTCTTTCATGTGTTGCAATTTGTATAATTTGCGCCTAGAATTAAATTGACTGATGTTCAGAGTGAGTGTACTCTTTATAATCACACCGATGAGTCACTTCTTGTTAACTCAATCGCTTCACTGAGTTATTGACGACATAATTGAAAGATGACTTGTACTTAAATGATGCCGCCTAGAATTAACAAAAAACCGTGGGCTACGAAAATTTTGGTGATTGGTTTATCACCTCTTTTCTTGTTTTCTCGATTATGTCATTACTTTCTTACTTCTTATCCCCTCAATATGTTATTTTATCAGACCCTGTGAACGGAGCTTTATATGGATAGTAAAAGTGTAAGTGTTCTTGATAAATCAATTATTAATCATTATCATATCAAATATCGATTAATTATTATACGTGTAATGCAGTTGAAGTTTACTGACATTGTAATCATCTTTCTGTATAATAGGAGAGAGTAGGGTTGTGTTTGTTCGTGTGTTCGGTTGTTCGCATCAAAACATGTCAACTTGTGTATTGCATACCGGAAAAACGGGAATGATTTAGATCTCCAAATTTTGCACATAGATTCCAAAAATATCAATCTCGTGCACCTGGAAGCCCAAATTTTAATTTTCCTTCTAGATTTTTCAGAATTAATGTTTAAAATTTATCAATGGTACATTCGATTTCATTAAAAAATCACCAAATCATATGGTCGAAATTAAAAAAGGAACATCTGTTTCTATATTGCTTTCTACCTGAAAAACATGGTTTTGAAACTTCGTTTTCCTGATGCAATGTTTAGGCCTACACGTGGCATGGATTATTAATTTTTCATCTAGAACAATTATTCTTGAGACAAAGTGCTAAATAAACGTCTACAGTTTCATCAATGCTGTATCGGCAATATGAAAACGCATGCAGTTAATATGTCTTTGAATGAAAGTGTTGTTATTTACATGGAGAAATTATATTCTTCTATTTTTATTTAATTGAAATTTCAAAATTATTCGAGCCCTGATAGAATGACTGACTCACTGTTCAGTGAGTCGAAAATTTTAATATTGGAATGAGGGGTATTTTGGCAAGCTGAGCAAAAAAATAAGGTCATATGCACCTTTTCGTTATATCTTCAAATGAAAAATGAGTTTGTGGGTTGTCAAAACTCCCTCTGAAAGGGAAACTATTCAACTTATTCTATCTTTTAGTAAAATAACAATGACCATCCATCCATGTCATCTTCTATACTATGATAAAGGAAAGAACTGGATTATAAAAGTAGCCTATACAGGTGTAAAGTATAGGGAAATTATGTTTGACGCATCATCACGTCTGAACTACTGGACTGATTAACTTGAAATTTTGCATAATTTGCATAACTTGCTTAACCGAGGGTGGTTATAGACCAATTTTAAATTCTTCAAGATTTCATTACATCAAGTTTTCAGTTTGTCAAGTTTTCAATTATTTGTCATGCTTCCAGTTTGTATGGAAGCAGCAGAAGATGTCACTTAAAAGGGAAATTGGAAGATAGGTATGATTGGGGATCCTTTTCGAATGATAAAAACAGGTTTTCCGTCAAATCCAAATTTTTTCCGCCATTTTGAATCCAACTTCTTTTTTTAATTGGAAGGGAGTCATACTGATTTACTTGAAATGCAGCATATAAATTCTTAATCAACCGAGGATTCTTATAGGCCTATTTTGAATTCTTCTAGATTTCATTACGTCAAGTTTTAAGAAAGACCCTTGCGAAGCACGGGTTACCTGCTAGTACAAAATATATGGTTCTTTGTTTGAATAACTGATTGTACCAGAGATAAGGGAAGATGAGAAAAGTACTTATTTCTCTCTGCACGTACACACCACTGTGAATAGTATGACGAAAACGGTGACGGAAGTGAAAAATTTGGATTAATTAAAATATGGTCATTCACAATGGTCTCTATAATACTTTGAAACTTTTCCATAGTGACAAAGTTGGATTAATTAGTGACACATTCACAATATTATATAAGTTTACTTGTACCAAATTTCTCAAGCCACTGTTCGAACTATTTAGTTACCAAGAAACAACCAAATTTATGTGATTAGAAACTGAAATCAATACGTAAGAGGAGTCAAGCATCAGTAACTGGACCAAATTCGCTAATATTCAAGCAAAAGAATAGAGATCTTCATTGGTAAGATATGATAGATTCTATTCGGGTCTGAGCTCTGCATGAATAATAATATTCCGCATCCGTTTAGTAGATATAATAAGTCTTGTCACCAACACTATCGTTTCAACAAATCCGAAATGAGTAGACAATATTATCTTAATTAATTAAAATCTACCTAGAGCTGCATGACTTGTTCTTGGACCTAGGTCTGTATGACTTTTGTAACTAGATCAGCGTTCAAACTAGCTTGAGATCATTTGATTGTTATATTTTTACTGCGAAGAAAAAACCAATAATCGTGATCACCAAATTCAATCCAACAAATTGATAGCAATGGCTATGACGTCACAAAACCCACGACCTGCAATCTGGCACGCACACACACAGACTCCATGACGAATAGATCTCCAACTCAAGTTGTAGCCAGAGAGTATAGAATATAACATTCTATAGAGTAGACTAGATTATTCTATAGTGATATATAACATTCTATAATCTCTGGTTGTATCCGGATCACAAAACTGCCAGACAAGACAAATGGTCGTGTCAAAGTGTGACCCATCAAAGTGGTAGTGCTTTTCGAATTTCGCGATTGCCCTTGAGCGCCCAGTAACGGGTGGCCCACCTTCATCATTTCACTCCAATATTATTGTTTTTCTCCGATCAAAACCAGAAACGAAGTGTGGTTGTGACTCTGACTCAGAAAACATGACAACCTGCTTGTATAGTCTGCATGTACTTTCCAATAAGCTGTTGTAAGGAAATTCAAATGGGAAAAAATCAGTCGTGACTTGGTATTGACAGTTGTATCAATTGATAAGAATGAATGGGAAACGAAAATCTGATGGGAAATAGCGCACAAAATTGAGGTGATTGATTGATTATTCCAACTAGAAATTCAATAGTATACATACTACACAGATATATCAATATTAATAATAGTTACAAAAGAATAATAGCATAGAGAAATAATAGCGTAATGCTAATGTTTTTAATGTTAATGCTAATGTTCCTCTATGGTAATAGTAAAATTGCACAATTGTAGTAGAAATGACCAGCAATATGAATCAGGAATGATTTCCAAAATACAGATTTCTCAAACTCCCACTTCAGATTCGAAATAGACTACTCTGAAGCTCTGAATTACAGTTGAAGTTCCTGCAAGAGTCCTCAAAATAATTTCACAAACCATTCCAACGTTTAATAGGATTAACAAAATTCACAAAGCAATAGAAAAAAGTTGAAAAGCAAGTATGCTTTTCTAAAATATTATATTAATGATATTGAAATCGTTCACATGTCTATGTGTATGATATGTTTCTAAGTGGAACTGGTGTTATCCCATTGAAAGTTGAATGAACAGATGAATATAATTTGCCGATCGACAATATCATTAAAAATGCATTCAACACTGAATACAGAAATTATCAGTTCCTAATTCTGTCACTAGATGTGAGTAGCTGTTGGGTGTAGTACTCAACTGGAAACCAATTGAAAATAAACACGCCTACACTCTCTCCTGATTGGTTAATGATTTACAATGAGTTCATTCATAGATTCTACTGCTAGATGGCAGTAGCTGTTGGTCAAGTACTTCACACTAGCAGAACGATTGATAACAGGCAGGTCTACTATCTCCTGATGGAACACTATTAATTGACAATGGATTAGTTTCTAAATTATCCATTATGACACTAGATCACAGTACTGTATGGTAATGTACTTGTGATTGAATAGATTTAGAATGAAATAGTTGTAAAATAGAAGTAAGATAGATTTAATCCATATAAAATCAAAATGTAAGATCAAATTTAGGCCGCGTAGATGCAAGTCCCGCACAACATTTAGTACGCCAGACTATCTGAACCAAAACAGTGCACAATCTAAACCAGTTGTGAGACAAAGATGTATGGCCTGCTACATTTGGCAACCACGCGCGGTGCATCCCACATGACCACGCCTTGACACACACACACACACACACCACACACACACACACCAGCACACGTGTGACATGACACACTCACACGTCTGCAGTCAGCACCAACATATTATACGAGTCCAAGTCTGTCCTGTCGATTTGAATGAATGACTTAGTACTTTGGCAAATCGTCTCCACTGTGAAGACAAATCACCCTGTGCCGAACCGTTCATGATCATCGTCATAAACTTCATCATCTTCATCATCATATACGTCATCATGAAAAAAAAATAATCATCATCATCTACGTATCCCTCATTATCTTCATCATCATAGTAGATGTCATTATCATCATCATCTTATCAGCAACCCGCCCTACTATAATGATATTCCTAAGCACCTACGATTGACAATTGGATTTGATTGATTTAGTTTGAGTGTTTAGTTTCACTTTTGTCAAGCTAATACATTTCCCAACTTATCATTCCCATTAGACTTCTAAAAATATCTGAAACATTTCATGATAAATTACTGTATTTTGAGTCACTATCTTCGAAGACTAAAATCAATTTAAATAATTGAAAATTGTAGGATGTAAGCGCAGTGATTCCTTGAGGCCATGAATTCAGAAGTCGAACAGAGATTGATGAACTGCTACGGAAGTCAATAAAACTTCAAGATAGAAACTGATATAATCTGTCAGATTCAAATATATATCAGTTATCAAATTCAATCAGTTATTCAGATTCAAATGTCAGTTATCTCTTGTAAAAATAATAAATAAAATAATGTAAATGTATGTAACAACTCATTAGTAAAGTTCAATTACAGACTGAACAGATCTGTGGTTCAATGTACAAATTAATTGAAATGAAAAAATAAATTATCAGGTACGACGGACATGGCAGATCAAACGAATTGAAACGGATCTAGTCACTCTGTATATTTTGGATTGAAGAATATACCGTAATGATTCATGATTGATCAAGTAGATCCCAGGTATCAAGTTGATGTATGATAATAAATGATTAATTATTAATTAATAAGTCAGATGCAGCCTTCGATTCCCACTGCGCGAACATGAAACGACCTTGACAAGGTTGACTGTTGACTTCTTTCAACATGCCAAGCAAGCTTCGACGAAACAAATAACTATGTAGAAATCACTGCATAGTTATTACAAATAACAATTTGAATAACTGTGTTGTAAGTAGCTTCGTTCATTAGCATGATTTACTACAGAAGTTGTTCCACTAAAAATATGAACAGGAATGATGATTACTAGAATCGACCTTAACTAATTCAGATGCGTTGTTTGGATTTCAAATTACCGTGTTAACATAACGAATTTGTTGATGAGGAGTCAATGCAATGTTACTAGTTTTTATGCAGTTGTAATATTAGATTTAATGATTTGTTTACTAGTTATTGCAAGCCGTTGAAATTTGAAGGTTGATAAATTTGTGTGTAGTGTGACAACAGGAAAGACGTTTGGCAACTTGTTCCACTTGGTATCAACTGAATGTACGTTTTATCATTCCCGCATCTATTGTACTAAATTTTACAGTACTCATATTATTCTTGAATATTCTGGATTCATTGGTTTTTGCTAATTTGGAAGGCTATTTTTGGAATTCATTAATTGTTTTAGAACTTAAAACTTAAGATTGATCGGGGCGCGGGATGAAATTGGAGAACTACAAAAAGACAAATCCCCGAAAAATGTGAAAAATTGAAAAACAGATTCTTGTTCAATAAGGGGACTGAATAGGTGAGCTTTGAGAAATTACCAAATATTAACTAAGTAACAATAAGGAAATAGCGTAAATCAATCAGGAATGTTCCATTTCATTACATCCAGAACCCATTTCCTCCTATAACAATTCTTCAAGAATGTTTAATCTCATTCCATTCAGAACCGATTTCCTCTTATCAAGAGAGAGTACTCAGATAAGTTGTCAAAGCTTCAAAATACAGAGGAGACCTTATACAAGAATCATTAACAACAAATCACTACTGATATATCACAAACTAACAGAACTTACCACCTTTTTATGAACGTTTTCACGAGAGATATTCTTCAGGGCTTTACTCACCTGGAACAAGAATTACAATGTATTAGACAAAATGCAATTGCAATGAAACAATAAAGAAAAGTAATAGTATGAAATGAAGAATAGATTATAGCAATTTGAGAGAACTAAGTTAAGGAACATTTTTCCTGAAAAAAAAAGTTTCCATGAACAGCAAGCATTATTCATTCATTTAGAAATAAGAACCTGGACACACAGTAACTTTTTCTTCCATATCGACTTATGAATCTCGAGATTTCTGCTCGAACTACTGTTTGAAAGGAAAATTCTTTTTGATACATTTGTTGAAAGTGTACTCGCTTACAATTTTTGCATATTTTTTCCTACTTTCTTCTCCAACTTCTTTCCTTTTCTTCTTCTGTTCACCATTTTTTCCTTACTTTTATACCCTCTACCTGCCTATCTGCTATACCTAGCCAACTATGGTTTCCCATGTAGAAACTGTTGTGGAAATCTATAGGACATAACCTTATTTGGACTTTTAATGTTACCTAAATTTGGGAGAGAAATAGTACAAGGTATTCTTAGTTTTTCTCTCCCGATCTGTGCTCCATTTTAAAAAGAATAAATGAATGACTAGGTATTTTTCCTCCTTTATTAAATTTCTTCTCAGCATACCCCACTATGAAGCCTGTTTTTGTATTTTATTAGAAATTTATTTTTGATTGTGATTTCTTTTATGTTTCGATTTCTTTTATGTATATTGTATTGTGTTGATTTGAATAAAATTGATTGATTGATTTATTCAATCATATACAAATCAAATATTGGTACACCTGTATTAATCATTATTGAGGAAGGAATATCAATAAGGGACAAATCACTCAATATAGATTATTATAGAAATGTTTCCTCTCACTTCATCCACAACCCATTTTCCTCTCATTAGCATTCTCCTGACCTCATCCTAATTATCTTGCAAATGTCTATCTCTGCATGCACACACATCCAAGAACCAGGACATCTCTGCTTATTGACTGCACTTCAACACCAATCAGTATCAGGCATCAGACATCAGACGACAACCAATACAGTTTGAAAGTTGCCAATCAGATGCGACCTTTCGAATTATAATTTTTGTAAAGATGACGTCCAAGTCCGTTCTCCGCACCGGCGACCTCCACTGTAGTCTGCACTGAGTGTAGTAATGAAGAAGCAGACCTCGCCAGCTGTTTTCCCTTACTATCTATGGAAACAGATTCACCTCCACACACTTCAACCTGTCTCTTTCTCTCAATGTCGCTTTCGTCAGTCGACTAACTGATATTTCTGCGTCTATTGATCACATTGCGAAAAATCAAACTATATTATTTGGTTCGATGTTTCCTGTACTCTAGCTAGGACTGTAGTACTCTAGTTTCCTGTAGCTGATATAGGAAGCTATATCGTTGAAAACTCAAAACCCTATAATTTATATGTATGCTGTTTTGTGTACTGAAGCTTCTAATCTCATAGAGTCAAAAATCTATAGTTTTTGTTTGCTTCTTCCTGGGTTCAAACTTCCTAATTTCATTGAGAAATCTTAAAATTGTATGATTTTTGTTCGTTATTTGTTCGCCTTGATGTTCTTCCTAATATAATATGTTTCTATCCTCTGTTCTCTGTTTCACTCTTTACTTATCACTCTTTGAAATACTCATTTTAGAACGATTCAAATAAATTTCTACCCATTTTTTTTACACGTGAATACGTGTACACTTGTACCGCAATGGCCGTATATTACTTTGCTTAATTTTTTAAAATAGCAACTATATAGTATTTAATTTATGTAACTAAGATTCGTGACACTTCCTATACATAATTATTGCTGCCAGCTTAATTCTTAGAGAAAGATTGTTTGTAAAAGATGTTTGCTATGCAAAAGGAGAATTAATTTCATTTTCATTTTCAGTTCCATCAATGAAATTTACGAACACAACTATTGATAAGAATATTAAATAAATTAAAATTGATAACCTTAGTGGAACTGGAAGTGGATATTCTCCACCAAATCAAATGAAATTGATGAACAAAACAATGACCGATGGACATTTCAATGGAATCGAAATTGAGACAAAAAAAATATTGTTGGTAATTTAGCCTAAGTGAAAGTGGAAGTGGGAATTCTCTTGATTAAACTACAAATTATATTTCATGCAGCCTTTGTTGACCAATTGATTTTCCTCTCTCAGTATAGAGAAAATTGAATGAGCAAAATTAGTGAGTAAAGAGAAATGGATAGAAGGATACGTTATAGAAGATCAATAAATTGATTTTATGATTGATTAATTGATTGACTCATTCATTCATTCATTCATTCATTCATTTTACTCGTTCATCCATTTAACGACAAAAATAATAAAATTCGGGAGGAACCAACATGCATTCGCCGAAAACTGTTTGAAATAATCAATCCATGATTTGAAATAATCAGCTCAGAGGATATTATGCAATATTCTCTTCAGTGGAATCCATCTTGTTCAGTGATCTATATTCCATCTTTCAAATTCCAAATTTTGATCTCTATTCCAAATTTCAAACTCAAAGGCAAAACAATCTCCTCCAATTTATCCTGTTCAGAAAAATCAAAAGCATCCAGCCACCAAGTTCAAAATCATTCCAACATCCAGCTACCAACTTCAAAAACCTCACAAGTTTCCTCCTAGAACTACAACACCGATCACCTGCATCGAAACCATAAATCAGCAGCAAACTAGTTTCGGCAGTCACTCCACGTGTTGCACACAAAATAAACGAAGTTGAACTTTGTTAAATCAAAGTTGAGTTATGTTCAGGTTAGCGCAGGCGAAATATAACTAACTCAAAAGAAGACACTAATTCTCCACCAGTGTGGTCGAAATGAGCCACTACAATATATAGAAACTATATAAATATAACTAACATATAGGAACTAAAAATGGAACTACAAAACAGGTCTCCAATTATATCATAGTATAGATAATATATAGTAGCACAGAATACAAGTATATAGTAGCAATATATAGTAGAAATATATATAGCAATATATACAATATATAGTAGCACATAATTATAGGAGTTTTCTCTGATAGTAGGCTATAGCTAGCTAAATAGCTATCAACCGTTGGCGACTTTGAAGTTTATACTATGTAGTATACAACTATATAAAACTCATTATATCACTAGGGGCGCTAATAGAGGAAGAGGACGAATGACTACGGGCTGTGGATGATTGGAATTCATTTTGAGAATATTCGGACCTAATAACAAGCTAGGTGTGTCCCCGATGTCCGGATATTGGAAGCGGCAATAGTGATTAATCACACTAGTTATGCAGCCTGCAGCCTGTGGTCTAAGCATGTTATCACACTTCTGCCGTCTCGTGACGTCACAAGATAAACATCGGCAAGCAAAGAAGAGCGAGAGTGACCTAACCGGCTTGCCGGCAGATGTCTGAGATTCACCTTAAACTGTCAACATTGGTCAGCATGGGGAACCATTGATGTTATCTATTAGGAATCCTGACAGTTATCAAGAAAAATCCACTCTACAGGATTCACTTTTAACTGTCAGCATTGGGTTGAATGGGGGAACATTGATGAAATGAATGGGGATTGCTGACAGTTTAAAGTGGATTACAGTGTAGATTGTGGTCATCTTTGCCCTGGTATGCATCAGTGAACATCTGCAAAAATGGATCTGAACCACAGTGCGGGTGGTACTGGTATCAACAGGTTGAAAATTCATCCATAACAAAGTATCTTGCTAAAACAATTTACATTTTGCATCTTTGCAAGAAATTTTGTTCTCCAGTTATTGTTGTAGACATGCTTTGAAAATCTCTGTTGTTGTTCCAACGTGTTGTCATTAACACGTGGAATAAGAAATTTCTCATTTCCATAGGTTTTCATTCACAGATGGATTTTTCAAGAATCAAATCAAATCAAATAAAGTTTTATTCAATGATATCACTTACATGGCCAATTCCATTATAAAAATGATATTACAGATCATTGAATACAATACTGTTTGCTTAAAGGTGCGTACAGATATTTGCGCCTCGCACTCGTTCCGCAATCGCTCCGATCATGAACGTTACGCGAGATGTTACGCAAGGGTTCCATAGAGGTTAGAAATATGTTCGAAGGATGATCGCTCCGCTCTTTTCTTATTGTTGACTTCGCTACAAACTAACCTCACAAATGTGATACGTTCAATCCAGCTGATCGGGTGACAAAACTGAATAAAATATTCTGAACTGGGGACTGCTGGGTAGCCTAATAATACATTATGTTTTTATAATAAATTGATAATAAATATTATGATTATTGCATTTATTTTAATGTTTTATTATGAAAGGAATCTGTCAATGTTTCAAAAGGTGAAAGGCTTGGTTGGGAGTTCGGCTTCTTTCTTCTAAATGCTAATATGCCGGTACCTATTATAATGAATGCTTTTACAACTTCATATTATTTAATTTAATGATTAATTTTGATAATTTTATTTGCTTACACAGAGATCAAAACATTACAAACAGTAACGTTGACCACGCATGCGCAATTATTGGTTCGACCTAGAAGCTTGCCAAGCTCGACCTCTGTTACACGCTCTTCTCGTGTTCCACTCTTGCTCCACCTTCGATCATCAATCGATCTGCTCGAGTGACGTTCGATTGCGGAGCAGAGCGAAAGTCTGTACGCACCTTAAGAATAGAACTCGAGCATTGAGTGTTCAATTATGCAGTCTCTCACAGTAAAACCATAAACCAAATTGATACAAAACATACATAAACCAAATTGATACAACATTTGATTACAAACAACATACAATATTACAGTATTAACAGGTTCTTCGAGAGAATTTCGTTGATGTTTTATTGATTGAAAAGGATTTTATTTGTTATGAAATGAAACTTTGAATGATAGTTGTTTTATCAACTAGGAGTCAATATGCTGTTCCTCTTTTCATTACTATTCAAATACCCTCAAAACTTGGATTTTCAACTATTTTATTCTATTGGAACGATTCAAGTTTTATTGAATAATTCCTCAATCATCATACTTTTTGATACAGGAAAATTATGAAATTTAAATTTTAATCTCAGAAATGAACGTTCATGGATGATTTTATTGTCTCAAACTCAGAAGGTCAACTCTCTCTGTGTTTGTACATCAGCTGAAAAAGGCGGCGTTCCTTCTGTTTTTTGTATCAGTTCAAGCATCGATACATTTCAACATCTTACATCAAATGTTCGCCAAGGGAACACTCTTTTTGGCTTCTTCAAGACTGGACCCTCCAATTTTCTAGCAAATATAATCAACTTTTGATTGAATATTCCTTGATTGAAAAGGACTTTACACACTGGTAACGCCTCAATTCCAGAACAATGTAAGCAATAACACTCCTTTCAAATTCAAACCGCGTTCAAAGCGAGCTAAATTATTAATTTTCTCAAGATGCCGATGATTGATTGTTCCCTAATTGGGTTCTAACTAATCGAAAGTTTAGCTACTAGCTCGATATCAAATTGATCGATTCTAATCAGAGGCTAATGGTGATGGATTCTGACATTCAATCACACACATGCTGTGACTACTAATTCGAGTCTAATAACGATAATTTGACTCCATCTTATACGTTATCACTGGGTTACATCATATTCAATACAGTTTTATTACGATGTTGATCAGTACTAGCTAAATTAGCATATGTTTTACGTGCTTTGAATAGGAAGGTTCCCCTGTATGATCCAGTTTATAAGTGCAGTAGGTTGGAATGTTCTAAAAGAAGCTTTTGCATTTCAAGGATAGGCTTTTGATAATATCATATCCAATCAGCCATAGGGCCGGATTTGGGCATCAATAGGTTTAATAGAGGAAATCTTTGGTCAGTTCACCCCTCTAGGCAGTTTTGTGAATTGAGATATACTGTAATCTTATCTAAGAGATCATAGACTTACAATAATAGGTGCCGGTTGCACAAAAGCCGGTTGAGTTTTAACCGTGATTAATTCCACGAGAACCAAACAGAAGTCATCTTTTCAAAAACGCCTTCTCTGATTGGGTTTCATGAAATAAAAACGGTTAAAGCTTTTGTGCAACCGGGCCTAGGAGTTTCAAGATAAAAGCTCCTAGACAACAATTTCTCATCTCTTTGTAACGTTATTTTCTCTATACGTCGTGTGCCCTGCTTGTTACCAATCCTCTGATCACATTTTAAGCGAATGCTATTTGTATGCAACTAAATTTGCCACAGGTGTCTGGCTAATTCTCAATTTATACGGCTTGACCGATTATTTAGGTTACCGACCAGTAAGTATCATAGAACCTAACCTCAAAAATTTATTATTTTATATAATTAAATAAATAGCAATAATATTCTCTTTTCATTTGGCTGTTCAAAACTGTAGCCTGGATACCCGTTATTATCTAATCTCTAGTTTGTTGATATCGCACCCGGCGATAGCAATACAGCTGTTTGCTTGAGACCTATAAAATCTTTTCATTTAGTGATTTTGATAGCTATTCAAAATTATAATCTTACATCTCATATCAGCTTCTAATACAAACTCTTCGATTGACAATGCTTCCATGCATTATGAAGTTGCGCAATATGATTGATTGATTGATTGATTGAGTACTTTATTCATGTAGATTACAATATATACTGGCTTATACACTATATACAATATATTACAATACAGCAAAATTATAGATGAATTTACATAATATAAACTAAGAAAATAATTATTGAACTATATTTGATATGGAAAAAGCAATTTGGAATAACTATAGATAAGAGATTCCTCGAGTAGATTCATTCATTATAGGCTCTTCCCTCATGATCAAAAGGAATGCATATTCCTGAATTCTTTCCTCAAAACCCAGATTTAAGAATTGAGATACAATCTCATCAAAAAGGTCTCATAGACTTTAATTAATGGGAGCTTCAAGATAAGAAGATTCTCGGAAGATAACAATTTCTCACTTCCAATACCCGCTTTCAATAGAAACTCTTTAGCTTATTCTATTAAATTTGTGATCCAGAAGTTTCAGAACTGCACTAAATTCCAATAATAAATCACATTCCATTCTCGTCACTCGGACTAGTCTCTCTTAGAGAATAGGATTATACTTATTTATTTTTTTATTTACAATCAACTTAAGGACAAAGTAACAGACTACAATCCAAAACTTCTTTTCATCCTAATTTCATAAAATAAAGGTTATGTACGACTAATTTTCAATTCTTCACTAACTTCTACATTGAAACAAAACACAAACACTTGAAACAATTAATTTTGAATTTAGAAAGATTAAGATCCGAATTTATAACAAAATTCCTTCTACTTATCACTCAAAACTGTAAAATAAATATTAATTTGAAATATTTTGTTCCGAAAGTTGAAACAATCTTCTCCACCAGAAGCACAGCTGTAAGCCACTGAACGAAGAGTCTTCACTTTTGATTTCCTTGACGTTTTCTTCTTTGAAACAGTCATCAAACTCAGAGGTTCACAAAAACAAATTATAATTGATAATGCTATAACGACTTATACAATATTGATCATAAGAACAACAAATTATGATATGATATCGAATAAACCACATTCAAAGCCCCTGCATCTTCCAGCTATCTCCCTTATGTAATTAAAATGCCGCCAACGCTCTGTGAGTAAATGGCAATGTTAAACAAGCGGACACATTCCCCCAACACTTAACATCTTGTTTGTTATTAATATTTATTTGCGGCTTGTTTCCTGTACAACATTGGTACAGCAAAGATAACGCTTATCTATGGGGGTACTGCACGCGAACAAACCTACCGTCTTGCAGGGAAATAAACTCTAAAAAATAAAGGATTGTTACCTCCTGAGGAAGAACGAATATTGTTGCTATAGTCGGATTCACACCATACTATCAGCATTTTCTATATATTATAACATAGGTGCTTCCCATCCAACAAAACTGCTACAGTCTCAAGTGAGTATAGGATTCTAGTGAGTATACAGTGCTACTACAGTCTCAAGTATATCTACAGTATAGGATGTAGTATAGAAACCAACAAGCAACCAAGATGATCATTATCACATAGGGAATGGTATAATTTTTTAATTAAAAATCGCAAATCGCCCAACAAACCTATCCAGTGTTGTAAAGAATATCGTTGAGGAAACCAACTAATGTATTGTCAAATGAAGCCAGAAAAAACCTGTTCTCAAGTTAGCTTTAGTGACCTGTAGCGTGTTGATAACATGGGAGGCCGCAGTAAAAGACCGCTCGCCGGAAGGTTTTTAATGTTAATGGAAATTGAGTTTTCTTGGAGGCGCATGCTCCATGAGAGATGCGCGTAGGCTGGCAACAATCTAACAGCACAATTTATGTAACTAATGAATGTGGAATGAGCAATAGTTGTGAGCCTCTACCAAATTAATCGAATAATTAGTTTTTATAGTGATGGAGTTGTCTTAGTACTGTTATTTGTACAAGGAATAGCTGTAGTTGGGGACTATTTCTTGTAAACTCAAAGTAAAGAACACGAGTATAATTTGAATGTGTTCGATCAGAGCTTACTCTGAAATTGGCTGAATCGTCCTCATCAACTGATCTGATCAAAGTAGATCAGTCTCATCACAGAATGATCAAATGAATACAATTGAAGAGACTTGAAAAATTGTCAAAAAAATGTGGAAAAATCCACAAGATTCACTCTACAAACTTAATCAAATGAACTGAATTTTACTTTGATTTTCAAATGCATTTGGAACCCATTTGAAAGTAATTTTAGGATGTAATTGGGACTTGTATTTGTGGAGAAATTGATAAGGAATAACAAGTTAGTATTTTAGGAGTAAAACAACTTATTCATTATATTTTTACGATACTGTATTGATTACGGTTGTTACATCATTACCAAACTAGAACCAAATTATGAAGAGTAGCAAAATATATCGTATTGAAGGAGCGTTATTATTGGAGGATAAATGTCTGCCAATCAAGGAGAACGTCTGCCATTGGCCGAGGTAAATCACTCCCACAACGTCACAGCAATGGCGGCATTTATGAATTGCATTGTGGGAGTGGCTAATTTCGGCCAATGGCACTTTGTTTCGTTCACTTTGTTTACCAATCACAGTTATCCATGAAACCAATCTTATCTCTCGCTCAATACTCCACATTCTGCTTCCCTTAATAATTGTGCAAATCTTGACTCATTCTAAACATGTGTATTAAGAGTTTATTATGAGTCAGTATTTGTTCAGTATATTTTTCATTTTCAGTTTATCTTTTTAACTATGTTTGGTGCACCATATGAACAGAACCAAAAAAGTTTAAGAAGATGTAGGAAGATCATTTCTCTTCTTGTAGATTCCGAAATCAAACTATCCATTATTCATAGTCTACTATTCCTCTATTCCAGAACCATGGTTTAGATAGGCAAGAAGATTTCATAGAGAAAAGTCATAATAGCCTACTTGTATTATTGTGGGAATCAGTTGATTTCATCACACATAAAATATCCGAACAATAAAATTTTCAAAGAGGGTAAGGAATGGATTGTCAATCCAAATATAACTTTATCACAAAATACTCTGAATTTCAATAATAAAAGTGCATTTCAAAGTAGGTCAAGGTACATGAAGGACTGCTATCAAAAATTCAAAACTTCGAGTCTCCAGACACGAAATTTCAAAGCAAACCAACAATTTCCCAATCCAAGGCAGAACTATAATGAATAGCTTTCAATTAATAGAACAATGCAGCATAATAGATGCAATTAAGTTATCAATCAGGTCGTTATTGCTAAAGACAATAATCGATATTTTAGATCGATGACAATCAATCGCCAATCGTTACATTACGACAAATGGGTTTTGCTTTCCAGTTGAAATTGCCAATGAACCAAGTGCTGTAGCATTGCACAGTATATTTATAACGTAGCGATTTATTACAAATGACATTTGACACACCGCGATCGTGACTAATAGAAATGAAAAGTTTGTGAGAGAATTACGACCGTTATTTATGCTCAGACGATGTGAACAGAATAGTCAATTTTTAATGGTGCGCCGGGTGCGGGTTTCAATGGCGAAGGCGAACCTAGCAAAACGTGAACTTTGCTATGTTTTCCCTTGAGAAAAATTATCATTCGCAAATAAATCACGTGCTGACGGAATCGTGAATGATTCTGCTGAAGGATAGCCAGGTGAATAGGATTTTGGCGACTTTTGATTTCGCCTGTCAATGACAACATTTGAAGGTTCTTATTTTCTCTCTACAAAGAAATTTCTGCACAAAATACTTGGATTTTCGACACTCAATTATCAACAATTTATGTGTGATTTATGTACGGAGCAAATATCTATCTATCAACTGGTGTCACTTGTTAACGATGTGGAAATTAATGGTCATTTACATAAATGATTTTCGGGATTTGCATGGAAAAACAACTTTCAACAATTCAAGTATTTTTTTGTAAGGTTGATGTACACATGAGCTTTCCAAGACCTCTCCACAAGCTTGCTTGTATAATAAAATTGGGCTATTATTTGAATCATGCATTTTGCGAGTGAGCCTTATGATGTAAAATAATTATGTTAAGCTGATAGAGACTTGCAGATTGTCATATTTTTAATATCATATCATTATAAATTACTTCATGAGCAGTTCACAGCATTTCTCACATCCTACTATCATACTAATATTTCCTGTAGAAATGGTTTTAATTTATTTTAAAAATAGTTGTTGAAGTTTTCTCTAATTAGAAATTTTCAGGAATAAATTCTTTGAAGTTTCCTATGTTCAGCTACTGTGACTATACTACAGTATGGAAACTTGGCTAGTACCCTGACGCAAAAATCCGCCATCCTGTTAGGAAGCGCCGCATTGTAATAGTATTGATGGTAGGTTCTGATCACTTTAATGATCCGGATCAATTGATCTCGTTCACTGCTACGAGCCAATCAGAAGACCAGGATTGGAACTTCCTAAGATCACGTGATGTGTCTAGTATTTGCGTCACGTAAAAAGCATTGGTTAGATAGGCGTTTTATTGACAGTTTCCATTCTGTACCTATTCTGTGACTATACGTCTGACCCCACAATAACTTAAGTAGCCTACTTTACAACCTCATCATCACTACCACCACTATAGGCCAACCTACTCTAGAACATGGTAGGCCATAGTGGAGTAAGTCAATTTCCACACAGAAAACACTAAAAATGTGGAGGACACATTATAAGAAATTTTTATTGTAACTAACTATTGTATGTAATTGTAATTTATCTAATATTTTCTGTAATTGATGTAGTAGTTTCAGTTTTTTTGGGAAATAACCATTTATTTATTTATATAGGCCTTATCGAAGAAATTATAAACTTTGATTGTAGAGAGCCATTGCAGAAAACTCTCATAGCTCACTCCAAGGAATAGCTCTCCAATCCATGAATATATTAGAAAAACTTCAATCCTTATCGAAAACCAATATAAGATATCACATTTCTACTAAAAAAATTATCAATTGACAGAAACTGAGAGTTCTAGGCAAGCCTACCAATTAACCTTGCCTCTAATCGTCATGCAGAGAATCCACCATGTAATTTGATCCCAGATTCAACCCGCAATTTATTTACAAATAACTAAGTCGCTGACAACCCTTTCCAATTCCTTCTTCAATTTTCAACACCTGCGACCTTAAATTCAGCCTTACACCTTCAAGGTCGTCACCTACAGAGACTCACACACTAGCTCAAAACAAATACTGTGCATTGACTCAAAGATCAAGAGGTCATCTTCCTCCATATGTCTGCAAACAGCTGATTAATAGCTAGTAAATCGTGGCTACCAAAAAAGGACTTCTTTTGGTGCAAACCAATGAAAGGAAGATGACTAGTGACTGTCACACATACAGAAATAATAACTACGTAACCGTTCTGATTCATTCTTTGAACTCTAATTTTTATATACTTCCACTCACTCTTTCCTCCGTAGTCTGTTTCCAACGAGAGAATGTGATCGAATCCAGCACGTTGTCTCTCTCCATCTTCAACTTTATCAATAACTCCTTCTCTCTCATTCCAAGTGGCTATTATTTCTAAGCTTTCAGTACCTCCAACCTCCTCCTCTTCACCCACATTTCATGACAATCACGACTCACTCCTGGCCTGACAGTGACCTCCATAAATTTAATGCTCTGCTACTACGAATTGATGAAGAAAGAAACAAGCAGAGGAATACGAAGGGAAAGGGAAAGTGATAGAGAGTGAGATGGAAAAAATAGAAGACAGGATATAAAAGTGATTGAGGAGTGAATAGACGAATAGTTGACGTAGCTAGGCTTTATTATAAACGTTATTTCTCAATAAACAAACAGTACAAACAATAAAAAGCTCATAGAAAATGAACAAAGGAATGCATAGATATGGATGAAGATGAGCGAGAAAAAAGGGAAGAAAAACAGTAGTTAGATCAAATTTGATTCTCCATTCATGCACATAAGAATATTATAAAGATTGGAGAGGTCACTTATGCAGATTATTTATCTATTTGATCTGATTTAGGGCCCGTTCCAGAGCTCGGGATTTAGCTAAGTTCTAGACTTTAACTGGCTTTCAACTCTGGAGTAAGAAAAAGGGCTTTCCGAGTCAGAGCGTTAACGTAGTCGAGGACTTAAATAGACCCTGGAGTTTAGAAGATAAACCCGTGACTCAGAAAGTCGATTTAGACCCGAGCGCTTATTTTAGTTCTGGACTCTGTTAATCCAGAACTTATAGATTCCGAGCTCGGAAACCGGCCCTTAGGCAGATTATTCATGCATATTGGGAGAGATAAGAGTAGCGATTTATAAAAAGGAAGAAGAACAATTGCAATAGTCGATGTGTACTTTATCGACTCAATCAGAAGATAAAGCGAAAAAGAGAGAGATAGGCCAGAAATTGAGAAATCCAGGATAGAATTGATAGAACTATGAAGCAGAATAAAATGTAAAATAAATGGAAATTAAAATAAATGTAAAGCCGTTACTGGGAGAAAAATGTTAGAGTCTTGAAACGCTCAATACAAAGATAGGATGATAAATGATAAGGTAAGAAGTAAGTAATATGGAAGGAAGAAAAAAGAAGGAAGGAAGAAATAAATAACGAGAACAGCATTGATGGTAGAAGAAAAGAAAGAGAGTGATACTGAGTAATAATGAATGAGGGGAGACCCGATCAGCTGTTCTTTCTCGCCTGCTTTACCATTTACTTCAAGACTTCATTGTAAGTTACTTGTCCTACTAACGATCTAATAATCTCAACAGTGAATGCACGCTCAGGTACATATCGTACTTATTCTAACTTATAGCTGGTCTTATGTATATACAACTGTAGAAAGGTGCTAGAGTAGATCTCAACTGGCGCCTGACGTCTATTTAAAGTCCACTGCGCATTGTAGGGCGCAACTAGATGAATACATTAATGCTCGTAATATCATTAGTTCAGTAATGTCACTGATATAACTCAAATGATGAAGATTACTATGGAAATCAAATGTTTGTATTGAAAAAGTGACATAATCCTCATTTGATAGATGTGTAATAATAGAGCGGTAAAAATGTAGCAGTTCTTTCTAGAACCTTGGAGAGGCCTTCAGAGAATTACCAGAAGTAAGTCCAGTGATGTAAGAGAAATTAAAAGTGATGAATTAGTGAGAGAGACTTTAGGGAGAGTACTGCATTCAATGAGAAAGACTAGATATTTCTTATCGAGCCTTGGATATTGTAGATGATAGAAATAATGAATAGGCATCATTTGATGTGTAGATTCACGGTAGATAGATCAAGTTTGATTTCGACCTTGTTACGCCTAGTTACTCATTTCATTTCATTTGACTTATGACGATACATTCAAAACTCAGTTCATGTTATTTGATATTTCATACAAACATCTTATATAAGTATTTGGGATAATTGTACTCAAACATGACTTATGGGTCGTATGATGTAATTATTATGAGTGTGAGTAATAAATTATTATTTATAGGGTGATAATAATTATTCATTAATTAGTATTTGAATAAATGCAATTTCTCATTAATTTCCATCTGATGATGTGTTGATGTGTATGAAACAGTTCAGTCTCCAGTAGAGCACAGGGTTTTCTAGAAAATTCCATATTTCATCATGAATTGTAATATTGAGAACTTATTCTCCTTGAGAGGAACATTGCAGGGGGACTGAGCTTCACTTCTATTGGAATAATTTTGATTTTGCTCTTATGTAAATAAATGAAATGAATAAGATATCATTGATGGCTCTTCAATGAAACTTTCCACACCATAGAAATACTATCTATCTTGTATCAATATTCATTTAGGGACGGTTTCCAAGCTTGGGATTTAGCTAAGTTCTAGACTTTAAACAGCTGGAGTCAGAAAATTGGCTTTCCGAAACGGGGCGTAGTCGTAGTCTACGATTGAATTAAATTTCGAAAAACTGGAAAAATTTATCACAAAATAAAATAAAGAGAAAATGGTGTAAATTTTCAGCTATTTTGAGTTATTTATAAATGTTTCATTTTGTCTAGGAAAAACGTTCTCAATTATAGAAATGAGAAAATAAAGATTATCATAAAAACTGCGATTACGCCCCGTTTCGGAAAGCCAATTTTCTGACTCCAGCTGTTCGAAGTCTAGAACTTAGCTAAATCCCGAGCTCGGAAAACGGCCCTTTAAGTTGATTTATTGCGCCAGAGTATATATCACTACACAAAATATCAACAAAGAATTACCACATCCTGACAGCTTGACTTATCAAAACAAACAATTACATAACGCAGATCTGTCAAAGTTTGGATCAATGTATCCGATTTTGTAACGCCCGAAAAGTCTATTACGGTACCTAGGCAACACTTGAGCATCTTTTGAAATTCCTTTGGATATTTCAAGAAGAAGAAAGTGACAACAATGACGACCGATTGATCAGAGCCTTCGATCGAGCATCAATATTACTATAATGTTACAAGTCATGCATTGACACGTACTAGGCCTATATAGTGAGATTTACTTCGGCATTGGTTGTATGAGAAGCATCGGTGTTATTTGAAAAGTATGCTGGCAGTTTAAGGCGAATTTCACTTCATGAGATTCAATCAGCATCTTTGGTTGAATGGGACGCATTCATAAGAAATGCTTGCAGTTGAAGGTGAGTTTGCAAGAGCGTGAGTCTGAAAATATTCTCACCGAATGTGGCCTATTACCAATAAGGACTTTTATCGGTGAACGTAGATTGAGAAGTAAACGGCCAAGATTATGAAAGCAATTCGCTTCGTTCAATTCTTCCGACTTTCCATCTTATGCTCGTTGTAGATGTAGACATGCAACAGTAGAGTGAAACAAAATGAAGAGTTTAGAAGCGCCTATGCTACAAATATTCATTTAACAGCTACCTACTACCTTTAACAGACTGATCGTTTCAGAGATATTGCCAGTTCGATTCAACCTTCTTCAACGGTAATCATTTTTTTGTCTGATATTCAGTTAAGTGGGGATTCACATACGAGGTAAGAGTAACCTACATACGGGTCAAGACGAATAATAACTCAGTGATTTAATGAGAAGGTTGGAAGATTCATAAAGGATGAAGAAGAAAGGGTTCGTTTCGATTCAAGGGTTGTAATTTGATTGCTTGAAAGTCAATCAAATAAGGTACATCAGAAATGAAAAAGAATGAAGTGGAGACTTAAGAGAAAGTGAATTGTAACTTATAAAGAATGGTTGAGGAGGAGATTCTTGAATAATTGATAATATTCATGTATAATTTACAATAACAACTCAAATAGAGGGACTCATAATGATGGGAGAGGATGATACAGAAGGAAATTGAACATTAGAGGAATAGAATTAGAAAGAATATTACATTGGAGAGAATAGAATTAGAAAGAGCTGGGAAAATGTGGAGAATAGAGCACAGAGATGAAGACGACATAGCATTTGGAAATGAAAATGAGATGAAAACTGGCAAAAAAAGATAAGGATAAGGGAAAGGAGGTGAAGGAGTAGAGGGAGGAGGAGAATGAGTAGGGAGAGGAGAAGAATGAGCAGGAGGATGGGGAGATGGAGGATAACGAGGAAAAGGAGGAGAAGAAGTTGAACGAGAAGAAGAAGGAGGAGGAGGAGAAGAAGGAGGAACAGGAGGAGGTGAATGAAGAGAAGGAAAAGAAGAAGTAGCAGATGAGGAGAAGTGTTAAAAGGAGAGAAGAAGAAGAAGAAGGAGAAGAAGAAGAAGAAGAAGAAGAAGAAGAAGAAGAAGAAGAGGAGAATAAAGAAATAGGGAGACGAAGAAGCAAGAAAAAAATGGAGAAATAGAAAGACGGAGGAGGGGGCGGATGATGATGAGGAGGAGGATGTGAAGAATGATGAGAAAGAGAAGAAGAAGAAGAAGAAGAAGAAGAAGAAGAAGAAGAAGAAAAGAAGAAGAAGGAGGAGAAGGAGGATAAGAAGGAGGAAGACGAGCAGGAGGATGAGGAGAAGAATGTGGAGCAGGAGAAGGAGGAGAGGGAGAAGGAGGAGGAGGAGAAGAAGGAGAAGGAGGAGGAAGACGAGCAGGAGGATGAGAAGGCGAAGAATGAGGAGGATGATGAGGAGGAGGAGGAGGAATAGATGGTGAAGGAGAGGAATAAGTAGACGAAGAAGCAAGAAGATGCAAAAACAATGAGAAAGTAGAGTACAGAATAGCTCAGCTTCAGTCAGCTCATAAAAACCAATCGGGACTAGCCCTATATCACATATCACTGCTTAGTGCTTACTGTCGGAAACATCGTTCTGAGATTACGAATTAAGATTAGCGATAGCACAAATCTCCAATACCCTATTGCACCCTATTGCACACGAACATCAAATCCACATAACAGATAACAGCCGTGTCTGAAAATCCATTGTCTATTTACGCTATCAGGTTACGCAATTCACATGAAAAATTATCGTGAAATATCCTTCATTCGATCAATCAACTTCTCCAATGCACGTGCGCGAATATTAAGGTCGAAAGGTTGTTTCTTTGAAAGCTATGCGCTCAAATGGGATGAAATTCCATTTACGGGCTCAAAGGGTAATCAACTTTATGAGAGATTGGTTACTATTGTGAGTGAGTCGGTTTCTCGTCTTTAATATTTCTGGAAAAGTGGTATTGTTATTGACTTGATAACCTAGTTTCAACGAGATTATGGTAGACTATAACTATAGACTATATAGGATTTGTGAGTGATTGGCAGGGTTGAGGTGATAGGTAAAGGAAAATAACCATTCTACTACCAACGTTTTTCACATACACGAAATACCAAGTGGGGTAACTGGGTTACCCCAACAAGATTTCTGTTTTATATAATTATTTCATATTTTTTCCATTAATTCATCAATCAAATGCATTACAAAAAGTAATAAGTTTCTTCCGTTTATAATCAGGTTTTCAATTAAAAACTGACAGGCCAACAAAATTGAGCATTCTATTATATTGTTGTAGGGGAAATGATGTCAAATAATTAAATTATGGTTATAGCGAAGTAATATTTTCTAATTTAGATTTTAAGTGATTATTATGGATCAAGTTTGGCAATAAAATAAAAATTGAACATCAAATTTATATCTCCTGTATTCTGATAATGGATGAGATATACCAAAAAATTGCATGACATGGAATACTAAGTGGGGTAATAGAGTTACCCCCAGGATAAATCTGCTAATAATTCCAAAAAAAGAAGAATGGAATGATTCTATGAGATAAAATAACTAAAGTGATATGTTTTTAACAAGTACTCAACTTTTCAATGAAATACATCAACATTATCTACAAAAAAATGGACAAAATGTGGGTTGGGGTAGACCAATTACCCCGCTTGGTAGTAAAAGGTAGTAACTAAGGTGGGAGAACTAATGCTAGGCACAATAGGCTTGAATGAATAAAATATCAGAGAATAAACAAAATCTTCTTCTTTAGCTTCAATTATTAGATTGGTAGGCAGCTTTCCATCGTTTTCTGTCCAGAGCTGTACTTTTCAGTTGGATGTAGCTATGGATCCCTAGATAACTTGCTTTATATATTGTAGCCGGGGTCTTCCACGAGCCCTTTGTTCAATTATTATACCGTCCAGTATTCTTAACGTGAATTCGTTGTGTCTAAATACATGGCCAAGCCAAGAATGCCGTCTGTCCTTTAAAATACGCAAAAGAGATCGCCTTTCCTCAACCCTTTGAAATACTTCATCATTAGTAATTTTATCAGTCCATTTCAACTTGAGCATTCGTCTACAACACCATACATCAAAGGCATTTAGTGCTCTTTCTTCTGCCTTACCAACAGTCCAGGATTCTGAACCATAGAGTACAATATTCCAAATGCAGCTTCTTTAATCTTTTTACTTTCCTTGCCCTATTATCATAGGTAAGGAAAGTATTGCCTTCCGAAAAAAATTAAGGTATTTGTGTGTGTGTGTGTGTGTGTGTGTGTGTGTGTGTGTGTGTGTGTGTGTGTGTGTGTGTGAGTGTATGTGAGTCTGTGTACACGATATCTCATCTTCCAGTAAACGGAATGACTTGAAATTTGGAACGTAAGGTACTTACACTATAAGGATCCGACACGAACAATTTCGATCAAATGCAATCCAAGATGGCGGCTAAAATGGCGAAAATGTTGTCAAAAACAGGGTTTTTCGCGATTTTCTCAAAAACGGCTCCAACGATTTTGATCAAATTCATACCTAGAATAGTCATTGATAAGCTCTATCAACTGCAACAAGTCCCATATCTGTAAAAATTTCAGGAGCTCCGCCCCATCTATGCAAAGTTTGATTTTAGATTCTCAATTATCAGCCTTCATATACAATTTGAACAACAAATTTTAAGTGGAAAAGATAGAACATGAAAATCTCTGCAATTAATGTCCAGTAACATTTTCACCTAAAATTGAAAATAAGCTTGAAATTCGAAAAAATGTGATTATTAAATTGCAAACTGTTGGCAAGTGTTGGTTCTATTAAATCATTCACTACGAAGAGATAGCAGACCTCGTGTGTCCCCAGCGTTATTGTCCTATCACCAGCTGTCTCATATCTTTGAATAGTAGACTTGAGATGCGCGAGAACACTAGCGTCAGGTGATCAATTTTCATAACGGCAAGGAAAGTTGTGTGAGTGCGCCACACCAGATTTTTCTAATTTGAAACAAAATATCAGTAGTAAAAAACTTGTATAGTGAATTCAATGCAGAATAGAAATGAAACCAGATAACTATATTTCATAATGAGATAGACAAGGTGAGAGGTGAGTTTGACAATAAGATGAGATTATATAGAACAAGGTGAAAAAATCATGAGGTGATAGATGGAAAAAACTATGGCCTTTGTGAAGAGAAGAGATAATAAAGTTGAAATAGTAAAATTCGAATAAAATCGCCAGATGAAGAGATGTTTAAAATTCATGGATTGATTTATTTGGGAGTACATATAAAAGAGAAAGAAACAAGGTAATATCAAATTTATATAAAACATGAAGGATACGATATTCAGGAGAACGCGAAGGAGAAAATAGAATAGAGACAAAAATATTTAAATAAAAACAAGGAGACACGATGAAGAGCCAATTCACGATGAGATGTTAAGGCAATACTAGGAGACTGAATAAATTTCAAATCTCCACTACAAATAAGAATATCGGTTTGTGTCAATGACATTGGCTTAAGGAAAACACAAAATTTAACGGGATAGAGTGGAGTGAGAAATAATAGAGTAACAAAGGTCTATAGACTACTGACAAGGCCTACAAAGCTTGTTAAAAACTATAAAATAAAGACAGCATCAGAGAGTACCACTAAAGTTGCCTACATATTTAGATAACGGGGCAAAAGCAAATTTATCGGTTGAGAATAGTCAGTCCAAAAGATTCAAAACTGTCGCAAGATTCACTTTAAGCTGTCAGCATTCCTCATATAATAACACCAATCCTTCCCATTCAACTAATACTGACAATTTAAAGTGAATTTTACTGTAGTATAGTACTTACTATAACTGACAGTATCCCTGATAAATAACATCAAAGCTTCCTATTTAACTAAATGCTGACAGTTGAAAGTGAATCTAACTCTGGTCTGAAAAAAGTCTACGGTGGTCTGAGACACATTTGTACGTGTGTGTCAGTGTCAGTGTGTTTGCATATGTAAAATAAGACACTGGAAGAGTGCCTTGGCTGAAGGCAGGAATCGAACTGATTTGAGAAGGTGCGGCTATTGTAGTTGTCGCGTGTATGTGCGTGTGTGTAAACATCGATGACACGCCCACAAAAGGTGTGAGACACGCGTGTGATATCAACGAGCCCTAAACTGTATCGATCACTCACTGATTTTCTTGTTAGTATTGATGAAATCGACGTGAGGATTATGATAAAAATGAGAATAGTAGAAAGCCTTGGGAAAAATCATAGAATTACAAACTGATCGGGAATAGCTTACAATTTATTACATTCAAAGTAGGTAAGTTATAACGGATAAAGAATATTCATATTCGATATTTCAAAACTAATCGATTTCTTCCACTGAGAATTGAATTAATTGGTTACGTGATACATGTAGTATATAAAATTCGACATCCATAATAGTTCTAAGTTGTATAGTGTATATTTTTTTAGCATACAAGAGTTATAAATGTGAGAAGCTTATTCTATTTCGGATTACATTTCTCTTACTTAGAGAACTTACTCAAGTACAATATTGATTTGATAAATTACAATATAGATCAAGGGTTTTTTCGAGGATGATAAGGAAAACTTATGATAAAACTTGATAACGAAATGATAAAATTTATTTTTTTATTTTGTGTAGTTGAGAAGTTGATATTGTGGTAATTATTCATATTAAATAAAAATACTTTATAGAAATTGACAACAACCACAGATTCATTGATACTTAGAAAGACCAGTTTCGGTTGTTCCACCACTGTCAATCTCTGATAAACAATCAGAGATCACCAGTTTATCAGAGATTGACAATGGTGTGAAAACCGAAACCGGTCTTTCTAAGTGTCATTAAATCTCTGGTTTTTGACAATTTCTTAGTATTTTTATTTTATAAAATTTAATATTGAGTATTTAGTCTTTAGTATTTGAGTAGGCCTACCTGAGAAGATTTGAGAGTATTGCATCTCATTTCGATGTAAATTTTTCTGATAAATGAAGATTTTTCAATTTTATTCACTTCTGAATTATTCTGACACCGAAGGAACGATAATACAGTTGGATGATATTCAATGACAAATTAATGCAGATGATTATTAAGGTGCGTACAGATTTACGCGTCGCGAACATGAGCAATTCACTTTTAATCAGCTGATGCCCAGCTTTTTATTTATCTGTATCTTACCGTTTCTGTTAAAATACAGATATAGTCTGCTGATTAAAAGTGAATTGCTCATGTTCGCGGCGCATATATCTGTACGCACCTTTACAGAAACAACACTACGAACTTGTAGCCCCATGAATGATTCAAGAACATTGTAAAACATTCAAATCAGTATACAAACGAAGTTTATTATTAATTGGTACTTAAGTAAGAAACAAAATTTCAATTGAGATATTACTCAGCGGGAAAATAATTCTACCCGTCGTAAATCTTATCTAAGATGCCTTTTATTGTAGCGTTAACAAGAAAAAATTTTCTTTACAACTGACACTTTAACGTTCAAAAACTGGCGGAGAATTCAATTTGGACTCCGAAGAAGAGACTAATGAGCAATAAATAAAAAGCCGACCACTTGTAGCTGAAATGTTTCCATATAGAGGCTGCACAGGATTCAATTTTCGCTGCATACATTTATTATGTAGCACCTTCGTAAAAATCCTGAATAACGTTCATTCTAGAATTCGCAATAAAAGTTTGTGAAGTTTATGAGGTCATAAACATTAAGCAAACTCACTTTCTGTTGTGCGGAGAACTTGGACTTATTATGGACTTATTGGGACGAAAAACGTTTAGCTTCTATAAATAGGACAGGACTCAGGTTGAAATGCAGTGATCACAGATGTAGTTCTGTAAAAGTAAACAATTCCTTTTTCGGAGATCATTCTGCAAATATAGCGGGCATGACTTGTTCTCTCTCACTCTATCATTCACCATTCCTTGCTAATCATTGCTCACTCTCTCACTCTCGCTTTCAATCGCTCTCTTCCTGAGGACTTCGTGCAGATTTGTCGTTTGCAAAAAATTGATTCGGTCAGTCTCCTTTTACAGTGCTTAGAACGGCGACCGTGAATTACAGGAATGTGAAATACTCTTCAAAACAATCAAACGTTTTTCAGGTACCAGAAATAGCCTGGATTCTTAAACTGGTTGGATAATGGAAATGAAATAGAGTCCCATGTGGAAAAATGTGAAGAGCTTTTTTTCATTTTTTTCAATGTATTATTGCATCTTAAGAACAATAGCTTTAGGGAGAATACAAATAGGAAATTATTAATCAATCATTGAAATACCGAGCATTATTTCACAGAATGATTCATGAGTACATAGAAATAAATAGAAAATATGGTTAGATACATGATAATAAAAATAGGAAATTCTCAATCAATCATTGAAATATCAAGCATCGCTTTACATGATTAATTATGAGCGTTTGTTTTTCTACCTAAAATAGTATTCTGTATCTAGAATAGTAGAAAACTCAAAAATCAGTTGAGAATCCTAAAAAAAAATTTCACCAGGATATTTAAACAGCAATGTCCAACCCTTCATCATTCCTGCCGTCCATCATGCCACAGCCACAAATTTTCCTGAAAATGCTCTGTACTAAATCCAATCATATTCTAAATAATGTCATAAATAATCATAACAATTAATAATTGTGTCACGTGTATATTACAAGTATTATCCGACTACGTCCTGTTTTACCCAAACATATCCTAAACAATATATCACGATTGTAAAACACGATCTCAAGTACAATAACATAGTGACAAATCTTTTATAGGGTGCGTTGAAATAGGCAGACAAAAAATTCAACAATCGTTGGAGCAGCTAGAACCTCTCCATAGTCAATTACACTATGTAAACTTGACAGTAAACTTGAGCGCCTGGACTGGGCTTTACAGTAGTCTACAGTGTTTCCTGTTACAAATGAAGAGGTTCTCAGGAGAATGGGTAAGAAACTGCAACTCATTGGTGAAATCAAGGAGCGCAAATTAAGGTACCTGGGTCACATAATGAGAGGTCACAAGTATGGAATATTGCACCTCATTATGCTAGGCAAAATAACAGGTAGGAGGTCAGTGGGGCGAAGAAGGATATCTTGGTTGCGCAATTTAAGGGATTGGTTAAAGTGCACCTCAAATGAACTTTTCAAGTCAGCTGTAAGCAGGGTAAAAATTGCCATCATGATAGCCAACCTCCGCCATGGAGACGGCACATAAAGAAGACAGTGTTTCCATGGTACAATGAAAAATTGTATTTTCTATGGTACAATGGTAAATTTGAGTACTCGATTTCTTATGGAAAAACGTTCCTTGTGCTCTTGCGTATCATGTACTGGCATCTATTGATCAATTTTAAAATAGGTCACAGGACCTAGAATATACATTGTGTGAAAAAATATCCAAAAAATCAACATTGAAAAGTTTTATTTTAGTTCTTGTAAAATTTTTAGAAATGGCGCTTGTAAAGTTTTTCCTGGGATCCATTCATTTTTGTTTTTTCATTCATAATAGACAGGTGTTAAAAATCTAGAAATGCCTGAATTAAATGTCATTTTTTTCAAAGAAACAGTTGAAATTTATCAGTAATTATACTTCATTGCCAATATACATTATGCAAAACAGCAACCCATTACTCAACACAATAGATAATATTTAATCCATTAAATCAGCCCTAAGCGTAGAATGACACTATTTAAGAATATTGATCTGTTATGCAAGTCCTAAACCAAAAATCATTGACGAGATCAAAGATCCATCAAGATGCCAAGATTTCATCAAATCTATTCAAGATTCAATCCATTATGCCAATCCAAACTAACAACAATCCATCACCTTCATCACTATTCCAGATCTGCTATTCGCCCAAATTACACACAATCCGGCATCAACAACCAACAACCTGACCATCAAATGCGACCTGATGTTGTTGAGATCTGCCCACACAGTCCGTGCGATGACCCCAGCCCTGCACTGCTTAAAATATTCAAGGACAATTTTCCAGTCCCATTAGCGTCGGCAGAAACAAAAACGGCTCCATTTTTATACTATTTTTATCAAAGCTCAGCCGAAATACAGCCCATAAAACCAAGCCATCAAAGTCATGCTGCCTGATGCAAAGATGCAAACAGGTTCGCGGGCACACTTGAATATTTCAAGCGCTTAAACTGCAACAAAATGCGACTCTAATTGGGGAAAACCGTCTGACTCTAAAGGAAGATTCATTTCAAACTGTCAGTATTTTCTTGAAATAACATCATTACTCCCCCAATCAACTAATGCTGACAGTTGAAAGTGAATCATCCATAGCGAGATTCATATTAAACTGTCATTATTCCCGATAAATAGCATCATTGTTTCCTATTCAACCAATGCTGACAGTTTAAAGTGAATTCTCTATAGTGAAATTCACATTAAACTGTCATTATTCATGATAAATAACATAATTGTTTCCCATTCAATCGAAGCTGTCACTTTTGAGTGAATCCTCTATACTGACAATCACCTGAAAACTGTCAGAATTCCCTTGGAATAGCATCAACGCTAAATGCTGACATTTGAAAGTGAGACCTTTATAGTGAAACTAGATCTAAAATTGTAAAAATTTCTTATAAATAGCAGCACACTGCTAAAACCTTCCCCCATACAGCAAATGCTGACAGATTAAAGTGAATCTCAGATTGGATGATCTTTAGCCATACTCGTAAATAAAATAAACTGTCTGAATACGAAATCCGCATCCAAAGCAACGAATTTCGCCCACGAACTGAAAGCTAATCTTATCCTTCAAGATTTATCGACTTCCTCGTTATCACAGTCTGAGTCTGAATTGAATGCAAAACTTGGTGGTGACATGGGTAGATTTAGGTGCGGGGAGAGTTAATTAGGTGGGAGGGTTGGATTATGGGTGGGGAAGTAGTGTTAAGGGGGGGGGGGTGAGCGGCACGTGTCTACTCTCAAGTTTCACAAAATTTATTGGATTTTTTTTCAATAAACCTCTCACCACTTGGTAAGCTATTTTCATTGTATTCGTGGACATGTGGATTACGTATTTTCTATTCACCCTTTTCCAATGTATATGAATTGACACATTTTTATTTTGTAAAAGTGATAATCTGAATAAATGAGACGTCATCTCAATGATCGAAGTTATGCATTTAGATTGATGAAGATGTTTCTTGTAGATTTCAATGTTTTGTATTAATCCTCTTTTCAAGCTTTTCGATTGGAAGACTTTTCCAAGATATAATTCAAGGTCTAGAGAAATCTGATATTACCTTCTTATAGGAGCTATTGATTGGGATTGAAGATTCAGTTCAACTTTTTCAAAGATAAAATTGATCATTCCGCCCTAAAATGTATTAAATGCATTTTAATTGATGATGCAGTTTAATTTTGTAAAAGTAATAATCTGAATAAATGTGACGTCACTCACTGAAAGAAGTTATGCATTTGAATTGATGAAAATTTTTCATGTAGATTTCAATATTATGTATTAATCCTCTTCCCTTGCATTTCAATTGGTTGACTTTTTCAAGTCTAAAGAAATCTGATATCACCTTACAAACCTTCTAATAGGCTATTGATTGAGATTGAAGATTCAGTTCAACTTTTCCAAAGATAACATTGATAATTTCTGATCAAATTCATGACATTTCTGAAGAAATAAATTATTTATTTCTGATTTATAATTCATAAAAAGTCTCACGTTAGCTTTCATATATTTTTTAATGGGAGGTATTTTGAATACATTCACTCTCTTTTAATCTCTATGAATTTGATTTCATTATGGTAGAAGCCGAAAATAGTCCAGATAACAGTGTAAATCCTTAACGGTAGTTATCTTTCAGTTTTCAAACCACAAAATATGACCTGATACATTCTCAATTCCAATATTTTTCGAAAGAGTTATACAACTTAATGTACAATTGATAAATTGATGTACTTTCAAACAGAGATTATCAATAAATCACTAGAAGTGTACCATAAGTGTTAACTCCAAGTAAACTACTAGTGGGAACGTAATTAGCCCATTATCACCTTCATCTTCAACAGTTCATCAGCTCCGTCACCATACAGACGCCAAATTCATCATTATCGTCAACAACTATCATCATCATCATCATCATCATCATCATCTTCAAAAACACTTCATCAACTCTGTCACCAGGACACCTAATTCATAAACTTCGAAATATCCATAAAAACTTCATCAACTTTGTCACCTTGGACACCAAATCCATCAACTTCCATATAGTCACATCCAAAGTCCAGTCAATCACCAAATATTGAATTAGAATTTAGTAGCCTTCAGTAGATATGCTTGTATTATTTCGTAATAGGCTGAATCGCGCGACCAGATGGTCCAACACAAACTCATGCTGCATTCAAGGTCATGGTAAGTGAGATTAAGGTCAAGTTCGGGTGATTCAACTGTACAATCAAGGTTACCTACAACGAGATTTACTTCAAGCATCTGTTCAATGGTAAGCTCTGATAAGGAATGATGACGTAGAAATATTTTCCTCAAACTGTCACCATTGGCTGAATGGGAAGCATATATTTTACATTCATACAAATGCTGACAGATATTAAGTGAATCTAGCTTTATACACCTGTAAAAAGACTTGCAAATGTTTGGTTAATTTCATAATGCTCTACACATAAGGATTTGTAAGGTCGTTTGCATACGTTAAGCAGTATAAGAACCAAGTTTTGGATCATTGTTATCAACAATGTGCATATTTATCATAAAAGATTGATCTTAATATCAGATTTCATCGAATCTTTCCAAATGGACTCTTAGTTTAGGTTGGAAATTCGATATTTTTGCCAATAGGATTGCCATGCTCCTGAGAGTTGTATGGGGGTAGCTGATGTTAATTTCCCAATGCAGTTAGATTGTTGGGTTTAGTGGTTGGTAGCTTCAAAAACGAATCCAAACTTTATTTCAGTGAATAACTGAAGGTATCAATAACTTTCACTATGTATTGAAGAGATAATCAGATAAACAATGATTTTCCTCACTGTACAGTTGAAATCAATTTATTAGGGAAAAGAGAACTCAACATACGCTCTTTATTCATTCGTTTATACAATACGTACATTATCAAAATGATAGGGAGAGGAAAAATTAAGTAACCTTGTGCTATTCCTCTCCCAAATGTAGATAACACATAGTCCGAAATAAGTTAAGTTAAGTAGGTTAAGTCTTGTAGTTCTTCAATTAACAAAATTTTTAGTCCTCAAGTATTTTCACAAAGTAGATTTTCAAATTTAGATGCTTCAAAACTAAACATAGAAGAAATAATTCACATTATTATAACTAAAATAGGAAATATCCACATATTAAAAAATATAATTTTGAAGAATTACCGAAAAACAAACTTAATACAAACGTGTATGGGAGATGGACTTGAATTTCATTCATTATCCCAAATGAAGGAAGACTTTCCCTTTGGAATATTAATCAATGAGAAGATAATTTATATGTTGGTGAATAGGAACAAAAAGCATGTTGTATCGTAATATTGAAGGATCTACCAATGAAAATTTGAGAAATTTCACACAAGTTAGTAAAGAAAGAGGAGCAACAAAAAGAGATGAGAAATAGTAGAAGAGGATAAGGTTTCAATAAGTTGGGAAAATCCAAGGAAATATCTAACAACGTAACAAGTGAAAGACATGGATTTGAATGTAGAGATTGATGAAGTTAAAGTTCTCATTGAAGAACTTTGATTAAGAGATTGATCAGAATTGAGGAGGATTAAGAAATAATATACGAAGGATACATCAAGTTGAAACAAGAATTTTCTCACAGAAACGTGGCATTTAGATGATGGGAAAGATCAAGGAGAATGTAAAAACTAAGAATTTATCCAGAAATATACTATTTGTTTAAGAATGAAGCATGCATCTGATACCATGGAAGGTCTTGTCTTGAATCACTCCAGAGGAAAACACTCTCTTACCTACTAGTTCTATTAATAGACCTCATCAACATTCATCAAATTGAGATTGTTTATCGTTGAGATTGACAATTGATGATTATTAGGACTGACTGCCAGTTGGGAATGAATCCTTTGAATTCTCAGTCATTGATTTATCAACAAGTTAGATGTGACCACTGAATGCATTCACTTCTATCAGCATTGGTTGAATGGGGAGCAGCTATGTTATTTCCAATGAATGCTGACAATTAAAAGTGAATTACACTATAGTATAGTAAATTACCTTCTCCTCCTTGAGCTTAATTGACCAGCCATCGAGCTCTGAATGGACTTATCCGCCAGTATCCGTTTTGAATATGCATTGAATGCGACGAGATAGCTCAAGAAAAGCTAATTCTGTTGGCGCCTTCTTCGATTTGTAATGATTTAAAGACAAACAAATCACCACTTGGAGTCTGCTAGCATTGATAATGAGTATTTGCCCTTGAGGTATTGCAAGTTCTATGCTATTTTTACACCTATGGAAAATAGATAAAATTTGTTGAATGCTCCTGAGATACAATCTAAGATACAACACTGCAAACAGGACTGGCTTCCTCATTGACAGAGCTTGAAATCTCTTGAATAACTGAAATATCAAGAAGTAATTGGAAAATGTAAAAACACTTCACTCACATGGACTACTTTGAATAAATAAATTGTTTTAGGAGTAAGTTTCATCTTCTTTTCAAGTTAAAAAGCTTCTAATTGTTAATACATTATTTTTCAGTTATCAGTGATGATTTAGTGAAGTATTCTTATTTAATTTGGTTTTCAACTTTTCTAAATTCCTAGTTTATATATATTTTGAACTCAAAATTGGACGAAAATCATGAAGTGTAAACATAACCTATTTCTGGACAATTTCTAGCTAAATTTGGGAAAGGAACAGTATTGGGCTTTAAGCCTGTTGTTCCTTTTCCAATCATTCATAGTTGAGAATGATATTGTATATGTATCAATGTATAAATAAATAAAACATTTCAACTTGAAAATGACCTAAGTTAGGGTCGAAACTAGTTTTTGAACCATTTAAAGTTTTTAAAAATAAAGGGTACTTCAAGATATTTACATTGTTTTTATTAATTTGGAAAATGTAATACATATCGAGATATTCTATTCTATTTTCTTTGTGTTTTATATGATATTATCAGGCTTATCAACTGTCCCGTAATCAGATTTCAATAATTTTCTTGATCCCTGAGTGTGATATGAGACAGGTGGTATATAAATAATTTACAGGAAACTGTGAATTTCAGAGCTCTGATAAATTTCTTAAAAGAGAACCAATCAATTCTTCCGTTGAATATTTATCATATTCATGCTGTCACAATAAAAATGAAGGCTGAAACCAAAAGGCTACAAGCATTTGTGAGCCGATTGGACGGACAATTTCTGAGTTTCATTTCACTAGTTCACTAGTTCATGACATGAATTTGTCATGTCTTGGATCTTCTACTGCCGAAGTGGCTAGGAAAACTCATTAGTGACGGACATAAAAAAGATCCTCCACTGTACACGCTTGTTAGAGGAGTGGTGACTGGGAAAATTCGCACCAAAACAACATTAGTATTTGGGCTTTTTAATTCATTAAAAGTATTCCTGAATAGAAGATCATATTTAAGAATAATTGATTATAAGAGCTGTGCCTAGTGGAAAGTTGTGTGTATATTTTTGGCTTCAAAATTTTCTGAAAAACCTTAATTTATTCAAAGTGCGGTGATATTAAGTGCAATATTCGACTGTAATTTGGTATTTTAATAATTCCAAATTCAAAAATTTTAGCTCATATATATTTGGACAGAACTTTAAACTTTAACTTCCTTCAGTAAGAACATAACCTTTTTTTTCGGACATTTTATTATTTATCAAAATTTGGGAACCGAATAGTTTTGGGCTATGCCATAGCCTACTTTTGATAGATTATCTAAAGTAAGCCATGGCTATGCCTGTTGTTCTATCTTGATCATATTCATATGATTTGTAATTGTATCAAAAAATAAGTAAATAAATACGATCTCTAAGAATATGAAGATTCTTCAGAATAAAATCTCACTAATCATTTGCCATCTGAATTGAATTGAAATGAATTAATCTCCAAGAATATGAAGATTTTTTAGAATGGAATCTCATTTCTACTCAGCCATCCCCCATCTCTAATTTTGAGGTGATTTGAGAACTGTTCAAAATGAATTCAGAAAATCAAGGATATCTTAAAAAAAGTGAGAAAAAAACAGAAGTCATTCACACCTCTCATACGAACACGGAAATAAACTGTAGTCTATGTCATTCATTAGAATCACTAAAATACTCGAAACTTGTGCTTTCAGGCCTCGGTTCAAAGCAATTTCGACTGTTAATCGATTCACACATGCAGTTCATAACTACAAGAAGCACATCACAAAGACCCAGCCATGAATTAAATGATGAAAACACGTCACCTGTTACGTAATACGCGGTGCATTATAATATCTAATCGTTTCTCGGCATCCATTTTCATCTCGAGAGAAAAATTTCAAATTCAAATCTGTCGCCAGTTAATTGATTTGTTCGCTCAGAATTTACATGTGAAATGTTGACTAATTTTGTCATTTGCATGTGGCTAGTGTGTAATTATTTTCTCGACTTGTGCGACCTTTCAAAAGCCTTGCCAAGAACGCGGTCGCCATTTTGTTTTCCTTCTCACTCCAATTTCCCTAAACTCATCCATCGGCTCTCTCTGTCTAATGTGTGTCTTTTGTTGTTGAAACTCATAGGCGTTAGCCGCGTTTTATGACCATTTACTTGCACTGTTATTGTTCAGGTTGAATTACTTGAACAGCAACTATCCACTTCAGCATTAGTTAAATGGGAAGCATAGTTGGAAATGCTGTCAGTTCAAAAATGAATCTCACTTCTTGTAACACAATAAACTCCAACAAATCGCAGCAATAAAACATGAAATGCCCGTAAATCAACTCGTAGATCTCCTTGAAGATTATCACCTTATAATGATGTCAGTCTGTGTCAGTGGCGGCATATTGATTATAGAGCCTTGTTCCTCAATCAAAATCTTTATCCGGAATATTTTATTGTTACATACTTCCATATTCTAATCTAGTTCAAGGTTGATCCAAATATAGTTCATCCGATATTACTGAAATTTAATTATCCTCAATTACCTGAAAATTTTACGTACGCATCTTAAGGTCACCGACATTGATACGACATTTTTGAATCATTATTCCAAACAATAGATACTTGAACTTCTCATTGTAATCATTATTGTTCAAGTGTTAGTACAAGTTGATTGCCGTAACTTAGTATCTGAAAAATTTAAACATCAGATTGTACATGGAATAATTGAGATCTTTCAATTATTATATTGATACTGTTTCAAATTCATGATTATTTATTGAATGAAAATGTTATAAAATAGTTTTGTAGATAAGGATGGTCGTCAGGAGAGAAATTCAGCTGCCCTAAAGCTTAGCACACATACATAGATTTTTGTTCGTACAGTATTTTGCCGTCCTCATAAATTCTATCCTATACTAAATGAGCAACTTCTGTTTATATGTTTAGATGTTTGGATGTTTATATGTTTGTATTACACCGGATCTCGAAATCGGCTCTAACGATTCTCACGAAATTCAGAACATAGTAGGTTTAGGCTATAATATAAAGCTTCGATTGCACTAGTTCTCATCCTTGGGAAAACTCGCTGAAGGACATTAAAAGGATAATTATTATTCATCCTTGGGAAAACAGCTGATAAGATTATTTCGTCTGTTGGTGATGAAAGTGAGTGAGCGAGTTCATGTGTGTGGGACTGTGTCAAAATTATGACTCAGCTGTTGAACTTTTGTAATCATTCAATCAGGTACTTAATGCCGGTTGCAAAAAAGCCGGGTTATTTTCAATTATGTTTAATTCTAGTAGATCCATCATTTTGAAATGGTCTTCTCTGAATTGGTTCACGTGAAGCTAATCAGGATTAAAATTCAACCGGCTTTTGTGCAACTGGGCCTTTGTGAGGGAAATTTTTGCATTCCTCTGGGAATTAATCTCAATTTACTGTGATTAGATAGAACAACATTTCTGTATGAATGTTATTATAATTTCTTCTTTTGTAATACATTTTTCATGCTTTTGTACTCCAGAGCGAAGCTCGGTCCCCGATATTTATATTAAACAGATTATGTTTGTCAAGTTCCGTTTACTGTGATATAATTCATAAGGACGGCAAAATATCCTACCAACAAAAATCGATTTGTGTGTGCGGGGCTTAACGCTGCTGCAGTTTCAATTTTTTAGTGAACCATCTATATAATATCTATATCAAATACCCTGAATACTTCCCTGAAATTAATCGAACAACTCAATAACCGAATCAACTCACATCGATTAACAACCAGACAAACATAATGATTATAATTCAACACTTTACACGACTTCTTGTGTAAGTTAGCACAGTAATTAAGTTCCAAGTCCAGCTATTTAGACATGTGAGGCCCCCTTTAACACATGTCTACTTGTCTTACTGTTTGCGCATAATTGCGCTGTTAAAATTGAATTTTATTTGATAGCATCCGACAGGTAGAGAGATTGAGGAGGAGTGGATGAGGAGGAGAAGATGAGGAGGCAACACTCAACGGAAGACGTCGTGTTCTATCACGCCCAACAACCCACTCACAGCTAAAACTACAATTTATTTATTTATTTCAGCAATACTGGTTGTGTATGCAATGAGACGGCAGCCAACCTGTAATCCCTGTCACTCTAGCATCTCTCATCTATGCAAAATCCACATTTTATTGTTTGGTAGATTAGTCGAAAGTTCTTGAGTGGTAAAAGTGGAGTAGCGAATCAGTGGGATGTATTAGTTCCAAGATTTAGACAAAGGAGAATCATGTTGAGGAAAGTATCCTTCACTTTTCATTATGAATAGCATGTTGAAACTAATCACTTATAGAAACTTTCTCATGTCAGAGAGATAAGCAAGACTACTTACTGTCTGGCATAGAAACGATCAACAGTATTGATCTCTAGTAACATATCAATCTCTAGTAATTAGAAGTTCCTTAGTAAAAACAAGAATTGGATAGAGATAAGGAATGGCCAAACATTTTTATACCTTTTTCACCTTCTCAAGGATTGGGAAGGTTTTTTAACCATAGTTGGAAAACCCTTCAATCCTCCACCTTTTTGTGCACCACATTCTTGTTATTTTGTTTTAATGCGTATTGTTGTTGTTTGCATGTATTCTTTTTGTTAATCTGTGTCAAACTTGTATGTGTGTGTGAAAATAAATTGAATTGACTTTCAGCTAATTGAAATTGATATTAATCATGTCTTCCATGTGAAAAAATGAAAAAGTATACCAAAATGAATTGATTGGGAGAGTTTATAATAATTCTGAGGATGAGTAAACCTACTTTAATCCTTCAATGGAAATGATTTTAATCTCGCTTTGTCTAGTCGATGTGCTTTATTCATTTGTTTTATCTGTGTGTAATGCGTTCTGTATCCTGTATCTAGTGAATTGTATGTTTGGATGAGTCTATAATTTCGAATGTCACTCATGATCAATGAACAGACCCAAAATTAATTACAATATCGGAAGAACGGTTTCGGTTTTAACAACTTTGAATTAAAATTAAAGTAAATAGCAGAAGAATAGTCCTACTGTATTATAGTAGTAAGCAAACGATATGATTGATAGATTAAGATCCTACCAAGAAGAACGTCTGTCACTCCTATGAACCGCCATTGTTGTGACGTTCGTATGGATCGCCCATTGTGGGAGTGGCTTGCAGCTAGACCAATAGCATACGTTCACTGATTGGTCGTTGACTACCAATCGTGTTGCTTGCTCACTTCTCAGTGCATTCTGCTGCTGTTTACTTCAGTTCTAGTTTACCAGAGATTGATAATCATGTAACGACTGAAACCGGTATCTTGATATTTCAATAAATATATAGCTGTGACAACTTGTAGACTTTTCATTCAATCTTATTCTCCTATGCAACATGTCACATCTTTTCATTATCAGATTTGTACTTCTAACCAATTTTTTTAGAATTGTTTGCTATTTTTTCTAATGGTAAACACTGGAATACAAACCAGTACAAGCCACTACAATATCAGATTGAAGTAACTTTTTTCTGGACTTATTTCAAAACAATTAAAAGAATCAAATAAAACTAAAATATTGATTTCTCATTTGATTTTTTCGCCCGTCCAATAATTAATTCGGTATTTAGATTACAAGACGTAGATATGCTACAGGAGGGAAAAAGAAATATCGAAGACCATCAAAGAGATGACAAGAATCAAGTTCTCATTACAATATTGATCAACAATTTTTATAATTATCAATTGTGAGGCGAAACAGGCAAATATATATAATCTTGAAGGGGGAAAAAGAAAAAAAAAGAAATAGATTCTTCTTCTTCAGGTTTATTGATCCCCATGAATTCTATCAATGAGTAGGAAACCCGTAAATTAATTGAGAAATATTTTCTCCATGATCTTTGAGTCCAACAAGAGAACTGCACAGATCACTCTACAAAACACTTTCAAAATAACGATCTGAGTACAAGCCTTTTGTCACGGTACACATTCCTATTACGCAAGGGCACTCCTTCTCAAAATGCATTACTGAAATTGATTTGAATATCTGCGGCCAAAGTACGAAATATTTAAAACAATTCATGTGCAGACAAAAAAGGCTGGACTCAAATGCGATCTAATGCTTGTAAATTGAATTTATAAGATGCCTATCGTTGAAATTATTGCAAACCGGGTGAGCGGCGCGAGGCAACCAAGCGTGACGAAACGTGAGTCTGCAGCAGATAAAAAGTGGCGCGCACACCATAAACACACCTTTAAACAAATTGAATGCAGCCGGGAGGGGATGAAGCATTCTGCTGCTGATCGAATCGAATACATAAACTGTCTCGTTATTGTTTTAATAGACTTTATTGGTTCAGTGGGGTATGTATTGTTTGTTTTGCATGCAGGTAGTTCTCAGCACGTTAGGATTACTTGTATAAGATTCTTCAGAATTTCCCTATCTTCAATGATCTACACTACATAGTCGGTCTCCCATACAATCTATTGTTGAATTTTGGTTAATTTATTGTATATGTCATGCTAGACTTTATTTGATTTTCTGTACATGTACTGTATTTATGAGTGTGAAATAAGTTTGAATTTGAATTGTATAGTTAAATTATTATTTATTATATTACTTGATCAAATTATAGATTCTTCATTCCTATTATTTTATCTCTTGATTTATCCCATTCCTTATAATTTATTTTATCCTTCCGATCGATATGAGATTTGAATGAGAACTTTGGACCTGACCGCGAATAAAGAAGTATTGTGAGTAGATATGATGATTTCCTATTGATTCAGAAAGTGGTTCATTCGAGCAAAAGAACCAGATACTGATGCATTTCAATCCACAAATAAATGAGACTTTATTTTTATTTTCACAAGAAAGCACTGATCATGAGAGAAAAACTGAAGATACTCCTTGTACTTTCTATCTCAATTTTAGATAATATTAGATAAGTCCAAAATAAGGTTATGATTACACTTTTCTGAAATGTAGTCCTATTTCACTAAGAATTTAGAATTTTGACGGTTGAGAAACTGGATAGAAAACAAAAATATTACACTCGAGTCACTATTAATTATGTCTCCCGAATTGAAAATCTGAGGTAAAAACTCTCATCTATCCAAAACTATTTATTGTATCCTCTACACCCTAAAGCCCAAGACTATACACATATTAATCAAATAAATTGATTCATCAATCATTACTTGCTTTATTCTCGTCAACTATGACATCATTTCTTTCTCTTGAATATACTCGATTATGATTGATTAGATAGATACGAAATTCTCCCCCTGACGGATTTTATCCATGGGGAAAATTAGCTGACAATATTTATTACATGATCACTTTGTATTATTTTTTCTTTCAATAAAAGCTCTTATTATTATTATTAGATACGAAATTCATTCCAACATCAGATTCTTTCAAGAGATTTCGATTTTTAAAAACCGCACTATTGCACTTGGCATTGAATATTTGCTCCACTTAATGAAAAACCGTAAAATCTCTAGTAATACTCTAGTAATCTGCGGGCAAAGACGAGATACAGACATAAAATAGCAGCAATGAAACTGATACCAATGCAGATCAACTTTATTACTTTATGACTCTCAGTCATTCATGATTTCATCACTGGAAACCTTGACCCTTCCTTCACTTGGCCTTCTTATCTCCATCTCTAGTCTCCTTTTCTCCATCTGACTTCATTTTCTCCTGCTTTGTTCCTGGAAATAGAGTCGAATAAAGTCTCCATTCTTACCTATATATGGTATAGTCCGAGTACCAGGCTACGTTTCCGCTTAATCTTTCGGTATTTGATCAAATTTTCACCTTGATTTAAGAATCTTACAAATATGGACCAGGGTCGCAATCGGAATGAATTGTACTGAATAAATCTAGGAGAACCGTACCGGATGAAAAAATATGGAAGAAAAATTATGCGAAATGTTCAATAACCTCCTACATCCTATTCCTCAATAGTCAATAACAAAATCAAAGGTCTCCTTTCATGAGATTCATCATGAAATAACAGCATACAGGTACATGAAATAACAGCAATTAGGTACAGGATTTGTACCTAATATACAATAATTCAAAGAGAGCATCCATTTTCAAGTATAATTTCCAAGTTCTCGTGAACTGAGTATCCATATTCCTCCTCAGTGGTAGGTCTGATTGGCAACTCCTTAATTGACAACTTTTTGCCAGGCAGCTGATAACACATGCTTCTAGGAGCTGGATTTGAATCATCAAAGAATCCCGGCCATTTCTTCCATCATATCGCTTTATATGGCGAAATTGTTGGAGCGATTGTACCTTAGGAATCATTTTTCAACATGCTTTATTCAGAATTCAAAATGTTGAATATCAATATTGGAGTATTATATTAGTATTATTGGAATAATAATATTGTGAGTAACAAAACAATATTGGAGTAATAATATTAATATACAATATTGGATACAATTATTTATTACCAATCAAGCTAGTCAATAGCTGGCACAATTATCGAATAGTTCATCGGATAGGAATTAACTGGATAGTTTGTTTCATTAACCAAACTCCGCATTGAGAAATACCAAGGGATTTAGCAAGTCTTTATATGTGTGCGAGCGTGATATTGTTGTTTTTAGAAACGAAATACTGTGCTGAAAAGTAAAAGTTGAAAAAGCATGCTAAAAATTGGTGGATAATCCAATAACGTGCTTAATTAACAACTGATAATACTAGTATAATAGGATTTGCTTGGATGGATGACTCACCAGAAGCAAGTTTTTTGGTGTAGTCTGGGTTCTCGACGATATAGTCGAGGCCTATTCTTGACTCCATCGCGCCACATAACTTCTAAGTCACCTGAAAAACAGATATACATTCAAATCATAAAATATATAAAATATCAGAGGAACTCAGTTCCACAGACAATATGAGCTAGGAAACAGGAGTAAATTATCACAAATTGAATTCAAAGAACGAGAGTAGCATAAATTAAGTAAAATACCCTAAAAACTCTGCACACTTCACTCTGTCACATTTTAGTATAAGAACATTCTGTTCCCAAAAAAATTAGCAATTAAATAATGAATGGATTGGAAAATGATTGGGAATTATCATGAAATTTCCAACCCTCTTGTTCCCCTGAGCAATTACTTGCTTTATTGGCTCGGTGGTTCGGAACATACCAAAAGCTTAGCCAAAAAGTCCACTCATCTCTTATCATCACCCACTCACAAGTCTAGAGCCAGAGAATAGCTAAATACTGTATAGTCCGTACAAAATTACTTCAGAGAAATTGAGGGAGATCAGCCAATTACAGTGATTAATAGAGTAATAGGCAGAAGCGCAGTTGCCAATTTGTCAGTCGTCTGACAGCTTTCAGACAGGAACTTCGCATGTGTAGCATGAGCACATGAACAGTCACTAGAAGGTAGAAGTTGGAGATCGCTGGCCGCTTCAAAACGGCAACATCGCGCCTCTGTATCCCTCCCGCTGTATGCTTTCTCTGCTGCGCATGTCCATCCCAAGTAAGAAGTAATTTTGCACAGAGTATAGCTATACATCTTGATTGTTTTTCTATGCTAGAGCACATAATATGGGCATCATCCTCAGTAAAAAAAAACTTCCCCTACTAATCAATAGATCCTACTCGAATTGGTCACCACTAGGGATGAAATTAATATAGTTCTGAAAATAGATATTTCTTTCGTCGTAACAATGAAATATTGCTATTAATTTACAACAGTATGGATATCCAACTATCCATCCATCCAACTATATAGATATATTTCTGTCAGAAGAATAAAATGTATTGGCAACGAGAACGAGAATTATTCAAGAATCATCTTCTCTTTCCTCAATATCACGCTGAGGACACATGGATCAGTGTAATCTGTGATGTCTTCATTGTTTGTGTACAACATCAACAACATCGTAATGGCATTTTTCCCTTTTTATTCATTTTCCCCCGCTCAAAGCAGATAGATCTTTGGCGCCACCAGCTGGAAACCGGCTCAGGCTTCACTGTTGGTAAAACATTGAATCAGTATTTATGTCAAGTGCTGCGGTTTATAGCTCAAGACCAACATTATATACACACACTATAACTGCACTGAAGCCTACTGCACTGGCTTCTTTGCAAGCATTGTCATAATATGCATGATCAATAATGGTACTTGAAATTTATATGCAATACTGTTATATGAGTGGATGTGGGAGTTGGAGAAAGAGAGAGAATGGAGGAGCAGGAGTATGAGAGAGAGAAAGAGAGAGAGAATAATTGATTGATTGCCTATATAAAGGGCAGAGTTAGGACTCCAGGCCCTCTCTGCCACACAACCCTTAGAGAGAGATAGAGAGATTAGATTAGATTTCTTTATTTATGTATGTTACAATATTTACTGACTTATACACTAATTTACATTAAATGACGGTAATGCTGATCATTCAACGAATTTTACAAAGTATAGATAATTAATCAATGAGAATAAAAATTGAATGCAATTAGAATAACGATGATATAATATTGTGATGTAACATCATAAATCGGCGGTGTTTTAACAATAAATAATTGTCGATTCTTTAAGAAGGATAAAAATAATATCCTTCCCATCAACACACGACCGGGTTGTGATGGAATAGAGCTGTTGGGAATATTATATTATAACAATATTATAACATGTGAATATGTGATTTGAATCTTAGAAATGGGATGAATGGATAAGATGGATGATATTAGAATCAGTAATAGTGAATACAATATTGCATTGATGATTTAAAATAGATAAATGGAACAAACGTTATAGGGTGTGATTTAAATAAGATTTTAGAAATTGATTGAGTACTAATTACGATATACAATACTAAAGAACAGAGAATATTGAGATGAGATGATGAATATGTATTATGGATGTGGGAGGTTGAGAGAGAGAGAGAATGAAGGAGAAGGAGTATGAGAGAGAGAGAAAGAGAGATTGATTGATTGCCTTGATTGAGGGCGGAGTTAGGTCTCCAGGTCCTCTCTGCCACAGAACCCTTAGAGAGTGTGTGTGAGAGAGAGAGATTGATTGATTGATTGAGTACTTTATTTATGTAGATTACAATATATTATACTGGCTTATACACTTATATACAATAGCTTACAATACAGCAAAATTATAGATGAATTTACATAATATAGACTAAGGAAATAATTTTTGAACTGTATATGATATGTAAAAGCAATTTGTAATATAATAACTATCGATAATTATATTGTAGATTGATTGATTGAGTACTTTATTATGTAGATTACAATATATACTGGCTTATACACTTATATACAATAGCTTACAATACAGCAAAATTATAGATGAATTACATAATATAGACTAAGAAAATAATTATTGAAAGTATATGATATGAAAAAGTAATTTGTAATATAATAACTATGGATAATATATTGTTATGCATCTACATAAATTGGCGGAGCTTTGGACATATCAATGTCCATTCTTCGGAAAGAATATTAAAAATATCCTCCCCAGTAACTCTCTACCAAAACGTTAATTTAATTAATTAAGCTAAGGATTTATTTATTAATGGAAATTTTGTAAAAGTTTTAATTAATATAAATATTAAGAGAAAAAAAAACAGAAAATTGATTAAGTAAAATAATTATATAGGTAGATAAGATCAAATTATTGATTAATAAAATGAAGTAGGCTGAAAGTAGTAAGGGTAATCAACTTTCAGTGATATACAGCAGTATGCAGTGGATAATTAAAAAAAACATGAGTTTATATATATATATATATAATATATATATATATATATATATATATAATATATATATATATATATATATATATACAGTTCATCCTATAACAGGTTCAAAGGTTTGTATTTGTTGGATGGGTGGGGGATGGTTGTCATGTGATCGTTCTAGGGCCGGACAGTTTCAGTCATTTGTTCCAGAAGATGTTTTTTTAAAGTCAGGATGAAGCTCGCTCGGCTCTCGATGGACCTGATAGAAACAGGAAGTGCATTCCATGCACGACAGGCACTGACTAAGAAGGATTTTGTGAAAATAGTAGTTCGATGATTGGGTATCCTTAAAGTACTTTCTCCGGTTCTAGTATGTGAAGCATCTATCCTCCTACCTTCAGAGACAAATTTGAAATCATCTTTAAAATAGTTCGGATTACCGTATTTCAAGATATCTCTAACAAGCTTGACTATTCGAAAAAGCTTTTGATCGGGAAGCTTTAATGTTGAACTAGCAATGTGGGCTGGGGTGATATGATCATGGCGTTGGAGAGAGTAGACGAAACGTAGACAATAATTTTGGCAACGCTGTAGTTTATCATTCAGAGTGACTTGCATATCGTTAAGAACAGAATTACAATACATTAAATGTGGGAAGATGAGAGATTGAACCAATAATAATTTAATGTTAAGAGAGAGAGAGAGAGTGAGTGAGATTGATTGATCGATTAATTACCTCTATTGGGGGCGGAGTTAGGACTCCAGGTCCTCTCTGCCACACAACCCTTAAATTAATATATCAATTAACGGAGTGTGACTTGATAAGACAAGTAGAGTGGGAGAAGGGTTGAGATGAGTAGAAGAAGTAAGTCAACTAGATCTAGAATTGGGTGTTATTGATTTTGAGAAATCATTGAAATTTTGAGAAGTTATAGATTTATCAAAGAAAATCATAGTGGAGGAGTTGAAGGAAGAATGAGTGCATGATGAACGATTGGTTTCATTTATTTATTGATAGACAATAGATACAATGCAGGTGAAAACAACAGGCATTCGTCCATTAGTTGAATAAACATAATGAAGAGAAAGGTTATCCTGAGACCTGTCACAATTATTAAATAATGAACACATCATGAAAATATTTCTCAATATTTTCAACATAATAAAGTTAATGAGATTGAATTGAATGAGATAGAGAAGAGTAATAAGTGATGAAGTAAAATGAAAATGAAAAAAATATTTAGGCGGAGTTACGACTCTCAGTATTACCGAGTATTGAAGTATATGAGAAGTATTGGGTGTCGTCATGAGTATAAGTTTAGCCATATACAAATAAGACCATATTAAAAAAGAGAATTGAACCTGATACATAATAATAAAATACAAAAATTACCGAAGAGATTCGTCTCATGAAAGGGAAGGGTTGGGATTTCTAAGACAAAATCAAGGATTAGAAAAAGACTTGACAGATAAATCTCTCTTAAAATTGTATGTCATCATGAGTATAAGTTTAGAGACAAATTGATAACAAAAATATAATTGAACCTGATACATAATGATAAAAAACAAAAATTACAAAAGAGATTCGTCTCATGTTGGGGGAGGGTTGGGATTTCTAGGACAAAAATCAAGGATTAGAAAAAGAATTGACATATGAATTTCTCTTATGAGTGAAATCAATAAGAAAATTTCAATTTTGAGAAAATTTGTGACGGAAGCAAAGTAACAAAGAATTGAAGCATCATATTAGAAAGGAGAAACAGGACAGAAAAAAATGAGAAGAGGGCAGGAGAGGGGATGACTTAGTTCAAGGACTAGAAAATTACTTGACAAGTACATTTTCTTTTTCAATCATTTTCACTAAGAAAAACTATTATTATATAATTTAAAACTATTATATTATAATTTTGTGTGATTCGGAAAAATAACGAAGATTTATTGAAGCAACAAATGGGAAAGGTGAAAGAATGTAAGAGGATAGGAGTAGAGATGACAGAAAAATGAGTCATAGGGTATCGAAGATGATAATGTGGTTTAGAATAAGTGAGTGTGGTCAGTTGACGGGCCTCTCGCAAAATAATTATGTACAGCACTGTTTTCTTCGCTCTTGACCTTGTCTTTTTAGTTTAATTCTGAAGTTAGTGTACTCTGTAGTCTGTAGAACTTGCGGTGTGCGGTTTCTTTTTTACGGTCTATAAATACAATATTGTTCTAACCACGTTGACTCTTTTTTACTTCAGACCAGTTTACTACTGAATGGGGAGATATTTGGTGGAGCCGCTACTGTTGTAAGTTATCACCTACTGGGCCTACATGAAACTTGCATATTTTTTTGTGGAATGACTGACAAAATACTGGTATGTCTCACCCTGATTTTAGCAGGAAGCAGGCCTTCATAGTCTTTCACTATGTTTACTAGAGAGTAATACAAAGATAAGATGGCTTGAACGATAAGTAATATTCTATTAAAATATCTTTATGAAACACAATAGAAGTTATCAAGTAGCCTTTTTAAATTTATCAAAACACAACTAGTTTAAAATCTCAAAGAGTTTGAAGGTTTGAAGAGCTCTTGAGGTGTTGATATTTGAGGATAAAAAGGGTGCAAGATAACGTTTTGTGTGTCCATAATTATTCCAGTAACCCTAGAAAGGAAAGTGAGAATTTCTCTTTATTCACAATACATAACTTTCACATCGAATTTTTCAGTAAAGAGAAAAACAGTTTGTACAGTTTTCCAATTTAGTAGATCTATTTGAGTTTATTTGAATGGTCTAACTAATCAATTATCATCCTGACAGCTAAGAAAGAAGTGATAAGACAAAATATGCATCAGCGAGGTGATAATATTCATTAACATTACCAGATTCTACTAATCACGATTTGGAACTACTTTGTCTCCTCTAGTACTTCCTCATCAAATATTGACAATCACCAAAATTTATTTCATAGTTCCGTATGAAATACTCACAAACATAGCTTCAAATCACTTGGAGAATTAGAGATTAGCCTCCCAATATATTGGAAGCTAAATGATCCTACATCTCACTAAATGCTCAAAATTTGACAATTTTATTCATGCGCCCTTTTCTTAATTAATTCCACCTTCAAATCTACCTGAATTTGAAATTGTTGTTTTATAATGATTTGTAGTTTCAGATTGATGATTTGGTGTAGAAATTAAAATAGACATAACCTACATAATATTTGGACAATTTGAGACAAAATTAGGAAATTGAAGAAGTTTTGGGCAATAGCCTGTTTTTTCGACTATTGTATTGTTTGCTCTATCCAATAAATAAATAAATCCCTGTGCTCATTACCCTCAAATTTTCACTTCATTAATCCTCGTTAATGCATTGACCACATATATAATTCTTATTACTGTATCTATATCAGTCCTATCACTGCATTCTTATCACCTGTTATCTAATCCCAAAATATTCTTCATGAGATTGATTGATTGATTGAGTACTTTATTTATGTAGATTACAATATATACTGGCTTATACACTTATATACAATACAGCAAAATTATAGATGAATTTACATAATATAGACTAAGAAAATAATTATTGAACTGTATATGATGTGGAAAAGCAATTTGTAATATAATAACCATAGATAATAATTAAATTGTTATGCATCTACATAAATTGGCGGAGCTTTGGACATATCAATGTCCATTCTTCGGAAAGAATATTAAAAATATCCTCCCCACTAACTCTCTACCAAAGGTAGAGACAGAGGCGGTAGAATTCTATTGTCGATTGATTCAAGTGAGAGATCAATGTCAACAATTAACAAACCCCCTAGGGCATTTCTTAACAATAATCAAGCTCCAGGTAGTCCGCATACAAGATATTAATTAGCGTGTGAATGAACGTAATTCTAATCAACTAAATCACAAAAACACTACGGAAGGGAGAAATTAATAACCATACTACAACATTCTATTACGTAAAACATTTACAGCCAGAAATAATTATTGCAAACAACCAGAAGACATAAAAATTACGAGATTTCAATTACGGGACTTGATATCAATTACGATAGGACTAAGTAGCAGGTTTCAACCTTCTCATATGTTCAAGTGCACTAAACATGGCACTACTGATCCCAATGGTGCAAGTTGCAGGTGAAACGAGTTATTAGATTTTCAGAGAAACATAATTTATTCTCTTTTTATTTCAAGTTCACGTCTTTCCCCAGGTAGCAAGCGGTTGATGTGAATCATTAAAACACCCACAGTGCGTAATTTTCTCAAACAGGAATATACCTACCTGAATTATTAGACCGATATACCTATAACTACACTGCACACTAGCTAATCCTTTTCGAAAATATACCCATAGTTATTCATCAGCTATATCATTCAGCTAAACACCGTGTGTACGTCTCTGAATGCTGGCAAAGATCTATAATTTTGTGGCGATTATTATACGCTTTTAACATGGACATAAATACGATGCAATTGGTCGGACACTTCTTGGTTCATATTGGAGTTCAGGAAAAACAACATGGTGGGAGTTTAATAGGTTATGGTGATAAACAAGTGTGCTGGACTGTCGTGGGAATAGTCACTGTATGTTACGTCATGTCGGATTATAAACAGAGGATGTGATTGGAGCTCATAGCGCCTTGCATTGGATTATCGTGTCCAGATGGGAATATTTCCTGAAGGACATCCAAGGAGAGAAGAATCGAGAATAGATGAAAAGAGTTTTTTTGAACGAGCATTTCTTTGGATTGATCAACTTCTAGTTTTTAGACTGGATTAATATAGAAATAGAATATTCATTAACAATTATTATTAGTAGTTCAGAGCTCATTCATGATTGGTAGCTTTTAAATTGTTGCCAAACGATTAAGAGGATTTTTTGTTACAAAAATTTGTCATAGATTAGCTCATTCTCAGAAAATCTTATATTAAAATAAAATAGAATTAATCCTCCTACTCCTGGAAGGAGCCATTCTATTGGTGAGGCGGCAGAAGAATGCTGGAAATCTATATATGTGAAATGTTTATTTTTTATTTGGTGAGAATGATAAATAATCACTCATTACTCATGATTCATTGAAACAAACATAATAAAACATTATTTGAATGGAAAAAATTCATTGATACTGTTTGGAAAACTAGAAGTAGGTTAATATTATAAAAGTGATCAAAGTCCACCCGTTTGTACGGTACAAACGAATAAGAAAATTATTGAGATTATCAATTATTCTACATAAGAAAATTATTGAGAAGAACAATGATTTATCATTGTACATTTTCAAGTATGTATGAAGTATTAACGAAGAACAGTTTAGGGCTGCGTCTGTTGATCCTCCCCAATTATTATTTTAATTAATCATTGAATTAATTAATAAACTATGAATTATAAATATTGCTCTCCAATATCAAAAGGGACATAATATTATGTTGAATCCATGAAACACTAATGGAAATTATTAGATCGATCAATATATTGTCTTTTTTCTTTAGAGCTATTTTCAATATAAATAGAAATATAATTCTGAGTTCCCTCAGATTGTGACGAAATAATTTAAAAGGGTACACAAATTAATATTTTTACTAGCAGGTAACCCGTGCTTCGCAAGGGTCTATTTTAAAACTTGACGTAATGACATCTAGAAGAATTGAAAATAGGCCTATAATAATCCTCGTTTGATTAAGAATCTATAAGCAGCATTTGAAGTACCTAAATCAGTGCAGTAATTCAGACGTGATGATGCGTCAAACATAATTTTCCTATCCTCTACACGTTTTTAAGCCAGTTCTTTCCTTTATTATAGTATAGAAGATGATTGAAAATAAGCTCGAAATTCGAGAAAATAAGATTATTCAATTGCAAACTGTTGGCAACTGTTGATTCTATTAAATCATTCACTATGAAGAGATAGCAGACTTTGTGTGTCTGCAGCGTTATTGTCCTGACACCAGCTGGCTCAGATCTTAAAAAAGTAGACTTGAGATGCGCGGGAACACTATCGTCAGTTGATCAATTTTCATAACGGCAAGGAAAGTTGTGTGAGTGCACCACACCAGATTTTTTGAAGATACTGTATAATGAAAATGTGCATATGACCCTACTATTTTTTCGCTCAGCTTGCCAAAATACCCCTCATTCCAATATTAAAATTTTCGACTGACTGTACAGTGAGTCAGTCATTCTAATTTCGATTCTTAATTTCGACCATATGATTTGGTGATTTTTTTATGAAATCGTATGTACCATTAATGGAATTTGAACATTAATTCTGAAAAATCTAGATGCAAAATTTGGAGATCTAAATCATTCCCGTTTTTCTGGTATGCAATCCACAAGTTGACATGTTTTGATGCGAACAAACGAACAAACACAACCCTACTCTCTCTTATTATATAGATTCCAATCTTGGGAAGTCCAGGTAGCCTGGAATCCAGCCTTCCAGTCTGCAACTTCATTTTACCGTCGTTGTCATTTAGATACAAATTCATCCCTGATTCTTACGATCATTTCAAAATTCCTGGTTTCAATTTCTATATAGAACTGAAGACAAAAATACATCAGCAACACCCTTCCAAGCATTACATTCTATCATCATTGATTCTTTAATTCTTTATTGATTCTTTAATTATTTATTGACTCTAATTCTTTATTGATTCTTTATCACAAATGACAATTTATTGCCAGGTCTTGCAAGACCCATTGCATTTGCATACAAACACTCTTCTCACTCAAACACTCTTCTCTCTCAAACACTCTTCTCTCTCAAACACTCTTCTCACTCAAACACTCTTCTCTCTCAAACATTCTTCTCTCTCAAACACTCTTCTTACTCAAACACTCTTCAAATCACAAATAATCCAGGTTACTATTTTAAACGAACACCATTATGCCATCATGACATAACATGCATCCCGTATCCACCAATAACTCATGTACATACAACACTATTACACATACGATTACACAGACGGCAGGCAAACACACTAATAATTAATAACGTAATGTGTTAATACTAATCCATTGCGGTCTGCGGTTTAACTAACGGTGTGAGCAGGAGCAACTCGCTCTATTCACTTTCAACTGCCAGCATTTCTCTCAAACAACACCTATAACTTCTCATCCAACTAATACTGACAGTTTTAAATGAATCAAATTTAGTGAGATTTCAATCACACTGTCAGCATCCTTATGAATATAAAATCAACATTTCCCATTCAGCAAATGATGACTGTTTGAAGTGAATCTCAGTCAGTAAAGTAGTATGCGGTAAATAATCTGCACTTTGCTGCTGTGTGTTGGTGTGGGTGGAGAGGTGCAGTGCAGTGAAAGCTATAGTGAGGTCCACGTTATAATGGCAGTGGAGAATGATAGGAGAACAACGTTGCCGAACCTCTGTCATTTCGATGCCTTCTATAGACGGTAGCTGATAAAGGTCTATTGATAAAAACACTCCACTCACATGGACTACTTTTCAACAAATTAATAAAAACAATTATACAAATCTTGAAGTACCCTTTATTTTTTAAAACATTAAAAAGTCCAACAACTAATTTCGACCCAAACTTGGGTCATTTTCAAGTTGAAACATTTAATTTTCATTTTTAACTTGAAAATGACCTAAGTAAGGGTCGAAACTAGTTGATGAACTAATTTATAGTTTTTAAAAAATAAAGAGTACATCAAGATTTGTATATTGTTCTTATTAATAGGTTTATTGATTTAATATTAACTGTTCATTCTCGTTTAAAATAATCATTTATATTTTATTAAGCAAGAAATTATATTTTTCAATAATTCTTTTAAGATGAAATATTTTGCTAATCAATTAACTATTCTAGATTTTTGAAAGACGATCTGGAAACAGAGCAAAGCGAGAAAGAGATAGCGCTGTCCGCTTTGTTGAATGATAGACAAGTCTATATAATAAGAGAGAGTAGGGTTGTGTTTGTTCGTGTGTTCGTTTGTTGTTTGTTCGCATCAAAACATGTCAACTTGTGGATTGCATACCGGAAAAACTGGAATGATTTAGATCTCCAAATTTTGAACATAGATTCTAGAAATATCAATCTCGTGCACCTGGAAGCCCAAATTTCAATTTTCCTTCTAGATTTTTCAGAATTAGTGTTCAAACTTCATTAATCTATACTTATAAATTCTTATCTCACTGACTCACTGACTCACTGATCACGATTTCTGGAAAACTACTGGATGGATTGCAACAAAACTTGGAATATAGCTTCCTTAAACGTCCTAGGTGCTCACTAAGAAATCTTTTGGCGATATTTCAACTCTAAGGGTGGTTTTTAAGGGTTTAAAGTTCGTCTTTTAGCATGTATATTCTTCTTCTCCCAATCTCCTTATCTATATATATAAAGCGAAATGGCACTCACTCACTGACTGACTGACTGACTGACTGACTGACTGACTCACTCACTCACTCACTCGCAGAACTAAAAATCTACCGGACAAAAAAGGTTCAAATTTGGTAGGTATGTTCAGTTGGCCCTTTAGAGGCGCACTAAGAAATCTTTTGGCAATATTTCAACTCTAAGGGTAGTTTTTAAGGGTTTAAAGTTCGTCTTTTAGCATGTATATTCTTCTTCTCCCAATATCTTAATTATAATTGAAATTTCCATATCATATGTTACTATAGAACTATAATCTAGATAGAGTACCTCTTCAAAACAGTTGTTAACTGGCAACTAAATTAATAATTTTGTCAGGTTGGCATTAAGTTGAGTTGACTATGTTAGGTTGGCACCAAGTTGAAGATTGAAATCCATTTATCGCGGAAAAATTGATTGGGCACTGCTACTTCAATCCTGGGAATATTATATTACTAGCCGTCAGGCTCGCTCGCTCGCCATATCCTTTTAGCCAGACGATTAGTCTGGACCCCCGACTGGATTGTCCTAACATATGATAAAAATGCCCAAATGAAAAATGCAGGCGAGCGAAGCGAGCTTGCTGATCTCATTCTTGGACGATCCAGTCGGGGGTCCAGACGGATAGACGGATACGGCGAGCGAAGCGAGCCTGACGGCTAGTTATAATAGAAATGTCCATATCATAATTATGTTATTATAGATCTATAATCTAGAGGGAGTACCTCTTCGAAACAGTTGTTAACTGGTAACTTAATTAATAATTTTGACAGGTTGGCATTATTGAGATGACTTCATTAGGTTGGCACCAAGTTGAAGAACGAATCAAAATGCATTATTGAGAACAAATGATTGGGCACTGCTGCTCCAATCAGTGCTATTCCTGGAGATAGTTTTTTATTTTCATAAAACAAACTTTTATGACGGGAGTTGCTTCTATCAATTGATCCTATTCTATCAAGACTAATTTAATTTTGTTTGTATATCCGATCGCGATAACTGCTTAAACAATTTCGATGAAATTATAATAATTCAGTATGATATATGGAGGGTATTTTCAAAACTTCAGAAGTGTCTGTTGTGGAATCTGTTTGCAAAGAATGAGGAAATTTGTCAAAATTTAACTTGGGCGGAAGAAAGGGGTCATTCATTAAAACGGCCAAATAGCTGTTGTTCCTTTTCCCAATATTCTACAAAATTCGCTGCAATTGGACTACTATTCTACAGAGCACTTCCAAAAAAATCAATGATTAATCGAATGATTTGACTCAATAGTTTTCATGCCAAGTTGTGGCCTAATCTCAAAAACGATTATAACAATGTTGGTAGAATTTAGATTATAAATGGTTCACAAAAATAATCTTATCTTTCAATTCCCGAAGCGAAGCACGGGTGCCCTGCTAGTATAGAAATAACATTGCTAATCAAATACTGCAACAACGTGGTCCAACGACGTCCACAACGTGGACCTCACTATGGAAAAAAGAGATTAATTTGAAAATTCCAACATTGGTTGAATAGGGTACATTGTAGTTAATAATGGGGGAATGCTGCCAGTTCAATGTAAATATCTTCTTCACTTTCAACTGTCAGTATTAGTTTAATGAGAAGTAATGAAGTTATTCATGGGGGAGTACTGCCAGGTAAATGTAAATCTTACCACAGCAAATGTGATGGTATACGCTTTAGTTTGTCAGCATTGATTGGATGTAACGCATTAGAGATGTTAAAGGAAGAATACTGCCAGTTGAATGTGAATCTTACCACAGCAATTGTGATACAATTCACTTCATTTTGTCAGCATTGGTTGAATGATAATTTCAATTTCAATGAATAAATATACACCCCACTATATATTATATGTGAATGGAAAGCATTAAAGATGTTGAAGGGAGAATACTGCCAGTTGTATGTGAATCTCAGTGTAGCAAAATGTGATATGATAGCTTCAGTTTGTCAGCATTAATTGGATGGGAACGCATTGAAGTTGTTTATGGTGAACGATGCCAGTTGAATGTGAAACTCACTGTAGCAAATGTGATACAATTCAATATAATTTGTCAGCATTGGTTAAATGGCAAGCATTGAAATAATTCATGGATGATACTGCCAGTTGATTGTGAACCTCACTAGTGAAAAGTGATGCTATCCGCTTTTGTTTGTCACCATTGGCCATACAAGGAGCACTGAAGTTATCTATACAGAAACACTGCCAGATAAATATGAATAGCACTAGTACAATTTGCGGCTACGGTGGCTGCGGTAATAATGATCGTAATTAATTCAACAGTAGACATGAAGCGCATGCGCAGTTCAGTTGTGCGAGGAGGTTATCACGTTTTCGTCGCGCCGGCGCCTAAGTACTCGCGCCCCTGTGCGTGTGAGAGAGTAAAAGAAAGAGAGAGAGACAGAGAGATTTTGCTGAACCCGGTCAAGGTGTCTTCTGGATTGGGATGAAGTTCGTCGGGACAACTAGTACAGTAGTAGCAACACCAACTACCCAAGAATAGTGTACAGGTCTAGTGTATAGCTCTATATACCATCCTTGCCAACTACCAACCAACTTCATTCCGACAATTGTGAGATTCACTTTCAACTGTCAGCATCGGCTCCAATTAGAATCATTGATCTTTTATAGGATGATATTTTATTACTTTCCTTACCCTATTACCATAGGTAAGGAAAGTATTGCTTTCCGAAAAAATTAAGGTACCCCAATTTCTAAATTTCTATACGTTTTAAGGGCCCCTGAGTCCAAAAAAGTGGTTTTTGGGTATTGGTCTGTATGTGTGTTTGTGTGTGTGTGTGTATGAGTGTATGTGCGTCTGTGTACACGATATCTCATCTCCCAATTAACGGATTGACTTGAAATTTGGAACTTAAGGTCCTTACACTATAAGGATCCGACACGAACAATTTCGATCAAATGCGATTCAAGATGGCGGCTAAATGGCGAAAATGTTGTCAAAAACAGGGTTTTTCGCGATTTTCTCGAAAACGGCTCCAACGATTTTGATTAAAGTTATACCTAGAATAGTCATCAATAAGCTCTATCAACTGCCACAAGTCCCATATCTGTAAAAATTTCAGGAGCTCCGCCCCATCTATGCAAAGTTTAATTTTAGAATCTCAATATTATCAGGCTTTAGATACAATTTAAACAAAAAAATTTGAGTGGAAAAGATTGAGCATGAGAATCTCTACAATTAATGTTCAGTAACATTTTCACCTAAAATTAAAAATAAGCTCGAAATTCGAGAAAATGTGATTATCCAATTATTGCAAACTGTTGGCAACTGTTGATTCTATTAAATGATTCACTATGAAGAGATAGCAGATCTCATGTGTATCCAGCGTTATTGACCTGTCACCAGCTGGCTCAGATCTTTGACTTGAGATGCGCGTTTACACTAGCGTCAGGTGATAAATTTTCATAACGGCAAGGAAAGTTGTGTGAGTGCGCCACACCAAATTTTTTTATATTATCTTTTATAATAAAAAAAAATCAAAATCATTTATTTGCTAATTATAAAGATAAAAATAATGAATAAAACAAATACTTCATACTTATACACAATAAAAATAAAATTTTAACTTAAAATTTAATTGGCGTTGCCAGCAAAACCTAAGTTTGTGTGCTAGCAACGAGTACCAAAAGATTTCATTTAATTTAACATAAACATAAAAGATGATTGAACATTTTATTTGAATGGTAGTAATAATAAATAAATAAGTTAAATAATAATTGTAGTAATATAATATCTGAAAAAATGTAACTTAGTGAAAATAATATCAAAGAAAAAAGTTTTTTTTTTAATAAAGTAGATTCTAACTGAACATGAGGCGAAAAACATTGTTACTTCTGATCCATCTCTCTATATTTTTAATGGCTGATTTATTAAATCTATCTGAAATTAATTGGTCTGGCAAAATATTCATCAATCTATTACTCATCTATATGAACTGCCTGCGGCATACTGTTAAATTTGTTCTAGGAATACGGTAATGAGATGATGAACGGAAATTATACGACGGAATGTTAGTTTCAAAGAGATTTTTATACTCTATCATTATTTTATTCATAGGGGGGTAATGCTGACAGAAGTAAATGTCACTTTAGTATTCAAAAAATAACTTTAAACTGTCAGCATTGGTTGAATTAGAATCATTCATTTTAATCATAGAGAATGGTGATAGTTCCAAGTGAACCACACCATAGTGGGAATCATGCTATAAAGTCAGCGGAAATGAAAAGACAACAGGGTTGCTGATTCTCTTTTGACTCTCTCGAAGGCGTTGGAGCCTTCTATTCAAGATAACTGTGATTCAATTCAAGTTATTCCAGTATATCTGATGTACTATTAATTGTTTATACAATACATTAAACAAAATAATTGTTTGTAACAATACATTTTCAAAATTGATATAGAATATTTTGGTATTTCATTTCCTCATGGCCAAAAAACGATTGGATACAGTACCCATTTTACGAGATCAAAACTCAACTAACTCCAACTTTTCAAGAGTCATTTTCAAGTATAAAAAATGCGAATACGATTTAACAACACCGTGGAGGTAGAAAAGGATAGATCTATCTGCTTTGTCAAATAGCTTACAAGGATAGCAAACCAATCCTGCAGTATCAACAGGACCTTGTGAGTTCAGTTCCAAGTATTTTATGAAATAGATACAGATGAAATTAGTGCATTTATTAACGTTTTATTAGTTTGTAAATTTATTTTTTTGTGAAACACTGCATTCAATTCAATGTTAAATCAGGTGGTGACTCTATAACGTGGATTTCACTATATCGTAAAGGACGACGCTACACACACACATTCACACACACACTACTACAATGACAGAAGGCGCAACAGGTGTAGAACGACCTTGACCCATTTCTGGCGCGGCGACCACTTAGGGGAGGCGACGAACCCGGAACCGGCAAGTTCCCGGTGCCGTGAAGCCATTGCATCCCTCGGGAGCGAAGGGCCGCCCATCCCGGTGGAGCAGCCGGGACTCAAAGGAGCAGACGGTGGCTCGGTGGTCCGTTTGGAGAGCAAGGTCGCGACCAATAGACTCTCTCCGCTGAGTGGCGCAGTGGCGCATATAATCGTCGTAATAACGCCGGCGATTTGTTGAACATCACTCTCACTATCATTTCAGCTCAATCTACCTTCCTTGCTTTCCATCATGTGCAGTCTTGTCCATTTCATCTTGCTCATTTCATTTCATCAGTTCAGTTCATTTCTTCCTGTTCATTTCATAGTCTTATTCATTTCATTCATTTGTCTTGTAGCCTAAACAGCGATTTGTTGTTCATCACTATCATTCCAGCTCAATCTACCTTCCTTGCTTTTTATCATGTGCAGTCTAGTCCATTTCATCTTGCTCATTTCATAGTCTTGTTCATTTCATTTCATTTCATTTGACTTGTCAACATCAATTTGTTGTTTGTCACTGTCACTATCATTCCAGCTGAATCTACCTTCATTGTTTTTGTCTTTATTTCGCCTTATCTCTTAAGCCTTCTTAAAATATATCTCTTTGTCACTCTACCTATTGCATTGAAAACATTATTTGCATCGCAACTCATCAATTCGATTCAATCATATTGTATTCAATCAAATCAGTATTCTGATTTGTTAACCCCTATTTCTGAGCTCAATCTAGTTTCCTTGATTCTTATCATGTTCTCGCCCCCTTACTATTGTATTCCCCCGAATTTCTCACCAAGTCCAGTTTCCTCGCTCCCTATGAATATCATACATTGTAGCAAATTAATAAAAACAATATAAAACTTGTAGTACCATTTTTATTTAAGATAGAATTGATAAAGTTATGAGCTGCAACTATTTCCATTTCAGTTGGGTGAAATGAATGTGAAATAGATTTGCTACATAAAATCACTTAACTCATATGGGCTACTTTATTCAAATTAATAAAAAATAAAAATAAAAACTTGTAGTACCCTTTTTATTCAATAAACTTTAAAACAATTAAGTGTTTTAATTAGTGTCGACCGATCTTAGTCCGTATCTGTCTCTTTCTCAACCTATACAGTTTCTTTATCTCTTAACATGTCCTTACTCCAACACTACAATAGGCTACTTCCTATATAGTTTTCCTGACACGATCAATTTTCCTTGCTTCTAATCATGTCATTGCCTCTTTTCATTTCATATCATCAAACTATCTTACTCTATCTACTCAATTTATTTATTTATTTATTCGTGGACAGAATCACAAATCATATAAATATGATTAGGAATTTGTGCTGATATCAATAAAATAATCGCTACTTCGCCATAATCGCTAAAGATATGCTAACTCGTAGCACCCCTCTTTTTCATCTCACTAAAATAATAGTTTCCTTACTTTCCACATATCACTAGCAGATCTGCTTCTTTTGAAGTTGATGAAGATTTGATGAAATAAACCTTATGTTCACAATAATATTTAGAAGAAAATAGTATTGAACTGTAATGATCTGATGATGCACTACAAGAGATTTAAATGCATGGTGCAAGAACACGTTATCTGGGGTGGCATTGCTCCTCTCTAAATTCCACGATTCCAAGCCATAATCTTGTCATATTTATCACCATCAATGACTCTCAATACCTCACAACCCTCTCCCAACATCTCCACTCCCCTCCTTTTCAGTTGCTCAAGTACATCAACCACTCCAGTTGCGAATCACAGACCTTCACTCGGATCTCGACTAACATTGTAAGACCTAATGTTTGATTCAGCGCTCTGAATTTATTTATAGATGGAGTCATGAAGAGTCATGGACACATTGAGCACGCGAACTCAGGTATTTCAAAGTGGAGGACTCCACAGCCATTGAATTGTCGCCTGTGAGTCACAAACTGACAATGCTGTTTGCAGCCAATTGCCAATTCCTGTCGTTCTGCAGTGTGCACCACTTCAAGATTAATAGCTTCACCTGGCAATCGTAAAGTATACCACATTACGGCCATGTACTCTGCACTTGATATTCTCGTGCTTTACTTAATACTTTGTAGCACTTTTCTGAAGGCAAAATATAAGCGTGGGCCTACTTACTTTATTCATCTGTTGCAGACCATTCATCCAGTCCTACAGAGCTTCATATAGAATATGTAAGGATCAAGTTTTTGATGAAACATAAGTTCCTGTTGAAAATATGTTAGATGTATAAAGTTGTATGTGTATTGTGACAATTTATCCAGTTCTACAAAGTCCTGATATAGGGAATATGTAAAGATCAAGGATATTTCTTTTTATGTTAGATGTATGAAGTTATATCATAGAGAAACAATAGCGTAAGTAGATATCCCATGGTATAGGGCGTTTATGTCGTAACTTTTACTGTTATCTCAAGCCGATTACTGTTGATTATTGTCGAATTTTACTGTTCTGTTGTATGAACGGCACAATATGAGAGACTACCAGTGTCACACAGCTTCACGGGAAAGAATTACATGAACTATCGGCTTGAGATAACAGTAAAAGTTGCGACATAAACGCCCTATACCATGGGATATCTACTTACGCTATTGTTTCTCTATCTTCTATCTATATATATAAAAGCGAAATGGCACTCACTCACTGACTGACTGACTCACTCACTCACTCACTCACTCGCATAACTAAAAATCTACCGAACCAAAAACGTTCAAATTTGGTAGGTATGTTCAGTTGGCCCTTTAGAGGCGCACTAAGAAATCTTTTGGCAATATTTCAACTCTAAGGGTTGTTTTAAGGGTTTAAAGTTCGTCTTTTAGCATGTATATTCTTCTTCTCCCAATCTCTCAATTATAATTGAAATTTTCATATCATTATGTTACTATAGAACTATAATCTAGATAGAGTACCTCTTAGAAACAGTTGTTAACTGGCAACTAAATTAATAATTTTGTCAGGTTGGCATTAAGTTGAGTTGTCTTTGTTAGGTTGGCACCAAGTTGAAGATTTAAATGCATTTATGGCGGAAAAATATTGATTGGGCACTGCTACTTCAATCCTGGGAATATTATATTACTAGCAGTCAGGCTCGCTTCGCTCGCCATATCCGTTTAGTCTGGACCCCCGACTGGATTGTCCTAACATATGATAAAAATGCAGGCGAGCGAAGCGAGCCTGCTGATCTCATTCTTGGACGATCCAGCCGGGGGTCCAGGGGGGGAGCCCCCTGGCTAGACGGATATGGCGAGCGAAGCGAGCCTGACGGCTAGTGGTTATATATGTGTATTAGATTCTATGCATTTCAATGTCTGTATTGAAACAGAATAGTAAAGCCGCTCAGTAAGCAGCTGATAGGTACCCGGTTTAATTCTCGTTAAGGGCACGATTTTTTGATAGTTTCACTCAACGAATTCCCTCCTGGTATTCAGTTCTTCGGTCAATATATGGAGTAGCAAAACTCCTTATGGTTTTATTTATAAAGCTCTCATTGGATATTCGAATTAATCATAATTAGAACAGAATAGTAGGCTACACCAGACAGTTAACAAATACCAGTTCACATCGACTCTTCAAACAATTCCTGAATGATAGTCAAAATATACAGTTCTCAATACTTTGAGCACTAGAAATTGGAATATACAGTACTATCTGTACTACATATTCAAGTACTATCTGTTCAAGATTATTTGTGAAGTGTGAATCGTTGAAGCATCATAACATACAGTATTATGATGAAGTTATTCAAGTACTTCTATCCACATAAGATATCTACTTACAAGATACTATAGCTAATACTATGGATCACTAAGAAAATTATATCGAGTATCTTCTTGAGTAGTTCCTATCTTCTCATCATTCTTCTTATAATTTCAGTACGTTTGAGTGAAAAAAACAAATATTGAATGAAAAAGACTAAGAAATTGTCAAAAAACCACTGATTTATTGATAATTAGAAAGACCGGTTTCGGTTATTACACCATTGTCAATCTCTGATAAACAAACTATGTAAATCTCTGATATGTTTATCAGAGATTGACAATGGTGTAATAACTGAAACTGGTCTTTCTAATTATCAATAAATCAGTGGTTTTTTGACAATTTCTTAGTCTTTTTCATTCAATATGAATAATTACCACAATATCAACTTCTCAACTACACAAAAAATGAAAAAACAAAACTGACAAAGAGAACCAGAAATAAATATTTGTACTATTTGAAACAAAATAAAAAAAATATAAGTATTGGGTAATAGACTGTTTCTCCTTTTCTGAATATTGTATTTGTTTACATCATCCAATAGATAAATGAATGAATAGAAGGATGAGACAAAAACACTTATAAATATCAAAATCCACTCATTTCAACAAATCTACTAATCTTCAGATGATCTACAACAGAAGATATTAGAGTACAAAAATCTGTGATCAATCTTGTAACTTGCTCAGAATGTGAGCTACTTATTATCACACCCACAAAGGAGAGACCAAACACCACGATATTAATTTCATAAATTATTGCTACGCTAAGCCTGGTGGCTGGGAAGAAGCAGCCAAGGGCAACGATGTATGCTGTCAGCAACCGGTCCTGCGAGTACTAGTCCACTGCACCAGTATTGCCTCTTGTTTCTACTGTTTTTCTAATAACACATGCAGATTTGACAGTGTAATTCACTTCAAACTGTCATTATGGTGAGCATTGAGGAAACCAATGTTGATTGTTTGATGTAGGTCTCACTGTAGTAGGTGAGATGCTGTTGGTTCATTCCAGCTTCTTATGTAATTTAGTATTCTATTTAATAATTTCGTTAAAAAATTGATTTGCTTTCCACATTTATCAAATCACAATCCTTGATTGTGATACATTGATAGGGGAAGTGGAACACTTATATAGTTTGAAGATCAGTTTTGATTTTTTTCGAGATTCAATCCCGATTTCACCAGCCTTTTTGTAAAGACTGTTATGTTCTCAGATTTCAGGTAGTCGAAAACTTGAAGATTTTATTTAAGATCTTCAATAATCTCAATAATTGATCTTAATAATTTCGTTGAAAAATTGATTTGCTTTCCACATTTGTCAAATCACAAGCCTTGATTGTTATACCTTGATAGGAGACATGCAGTGAACACTCATATATTTTGAAAATCAGTTTTGAGTTTTTTTCGAGATTCAGTCCCGATTTAACCAGCCTTTTTGAGACTGTTATGTTCTCAGATTTCAGGTAGACGAAGACTTGAAGATTCTATTTGAGATCTTGAAGAATAAATTGATTTTAAAAGTTGGAGAACTATAAAAATTGAAGGATTGATAATTTTGGCATCAAATTGCCTATAGTTGGACATCAAATTTAAGCCTATACTAGGAACATTCTTCGAGAGGGTTCTCGGGATCCAAAAGGAAAACAATTATGAATTCTAGATACTGGAAAGTGAAGAGTTTCTAAGAAAAATTAAGAAACTACCTACCAGAGGGAAAACTACTTCTAAGCATTTTCTCTATACAATATAAGGTAAATTTATGATCGGAATTGTTGCAGATCAATCACTCCAACAGAAATTTAAAGATAAATACAATGAATGAATAATTTTATCATCAATTGATATTAATTTCCTGGAAAGCTGCAACTACAATACACATTTATCAGAACACAACAATTTTTTCAAACTCTAACCTTGTTCACACCCTTGTTTCAGAGTTTACACACAACACACAAACCATTCAAGAAACTCAAATAGAACATAACTGAAATCCAGATCGCACGCGTGTTTTTTCCAACAAATTATAAGCTAACGTTTAAATAAAACATCTTACAAGGTTGCTGGACCCGCCTCTACAACAAAAAAATGTTTTTTTTAATAATTCAGTATGAGGAAAGGGACGGTCAGCCATCATTCTATTACATGCAGTCGACTAATTTCGGTCGACTAACTTCGGTCGATTAAATTGTTGATGGTACACAGGACAGGTTGCAGACCCATACAAAGCTTGTAACAATATTCTTCTCCAAGGCAATTTTACAAGGATGTTGACCGCTATCGGAATATCATATAGTTCATCCATCTATGTTCACATCTGATCTGATAAGTTACCAAATACGTAAATTCATTCCAAATTATAATAATCAAAGTGCGTTTTTCTCTATTTTTATGTGGATATTCAGCTCGCGGCCTCCTCAGAGTGCGTGTTGGCTCCAATGTTTGAATTTATGGTCTTGTGCGTGCAAAATCGGAAACTAGATCGTGGCTAGAACCTGCTGTTTCCTTTGATGATTTGCCGAATACGCCGGTAGATACTATGCATGATAATGTATATTTTTTATTGAGCCTGTAGATTCATGTTCAACGTCTCTCCATGTGCATGAAATCCATATTTTTTAGTGTATGAGTTTATAGATTCATGTTTACCATCTCCCAGATATAAGATTCCCTATCACTTCTCCAGTAGATAATAGTTATTGAATTAGTCCCTCTCAATTGCCTTATCGAGAAACATTCGAAAAATACCATTGGGAAATTGTTTTACCACAGATAAATAGAATATGTTTTTCAATATCTATAGCACATAGCATTATTTTTGTCTTTGTTGAAACCCAGGTATACTAGGTTATACGGGTCGCTGTCAGTATACACCAGCGTCAAACCCAGATAACATCCATCCTAGCACTGAAAATCAGTCTTGGAATATCACATTCACATTGTGTACAAATACTTAACATGAGGAAAGGTACAAATACTTAACATGAGGAAAGGAACAACAGGCTCATGCCCAAAACTGTCCCATTTCCAATTTATACTATACTGTCCAAATCAAAATGTTGGTTATGTCACTTTCACTTTTCAAAATACAATTTACGCTCTTCAATACTCAGATAAATGAGCAGATTTTGAATCAAATAGATAATATAAGAATCTAGAATCAAAAAATCTTGTACAGTAACTTAATAACTATTCAAAAAGTCTGAATTTTGAATAAAACTAGAAATTTTTGAGCTAAAAACTTCACACTTTACAGAAAATCACAGCTGTTTTGACTGGAATGGCGGTTGATTTCTCTTTGCTGATTTCTCGAAGGTAGCTCTACAGAATAAAGTTCTACAGAATGCAGTTCTGTAAAACTGGGAGTATTACATTAGTTATTGTAGATAAGAGTTTCCTTCAGAACTCACCAAACCTCAAGCTCTTCCAATTATTTCTTTCTGTAATCTCTTGAATCCCCCATCATTATCCCCATAACACCACTCCAATTCAAATGACGGTGACGACAACAATTGAAATCATTCAACATCAGGATAAAAATTATCGTACTCCTGTCGCCATCAAGCCAATCCCAAAAGTGTGCACAAGGCTCTAGTCTAGAATGCATAATATCATCAAAATATTCAACTCAAGAAGATCTTCATCGTTGTGATAATCATCATCATCATGGGCTAGGCTTGTAAAGCCTGTTCCGGTGTGAAGGTTTTTTATTCACCTGCATTTCCACAGCTTAAGTGCCTCACGCCATAATAAGTGAGTTCTTTCCATACGGAACATCAAGTATCTTCTTCAAGACTGATGAATTTGATAATTATTATACTATAGTTCTTCATCGGGATTTTAAAAACAATAATATTCTATTTTTCAGAGCATACAGAGCAAATGATCACCAGTATAAAAATACGACTTGATACAAAATAACTAAGCATACACAAAGTCAACAAAGTCGAACAGTATCAATGAAATCTGAAAGGCGTCGTAGGAGCTAAACATTATTGTTAGCGAACAATAGATCTTCTTCCAAAGTCAAGGATTGAGGTTATTGCAGGATCAGTGTGATCCACGCCCTATTACGCATGCGTAGTAGTCACATTGTTCGCAAACTATAGGCGCCATTCACAACTACCATCTACTATTATACTGTCAGCATTGGTTGAATGGGAATCATCAATGTCATTCATAAGGAGTACTGAAAATTAGAAGTGAATTTCATTAAATCAAGTACTCAACTCGGGCATAGGCGTGGAATACGTAGGCTATTTACTCATAGCAGATTTATTTCAAACCCTCAGCATTCCACATGAATAAAACCACTGCTTACTAATAGCTTGCAACCAATGCTGTCAGTTTGGAGTGAGACACTGTACAATGCAACAGAAAATCATTGGACAGAGAGAGTATGATTGAGAATTGTCTAGTAAGGTGCGAGAGAGATAAACATAGAGAAACTGATTATCTGGCTATCAAAGTAAGAGCGAGATAAAGAAACTTGAAAGAGCGATTGATGATGTGAGTGAGATCTAGTTCAAAAGCGAGCTAAAGAGAGAGAGAAAGCTATGCAGAGTTAGGGCCAAGCCACATGAAGCGTTTTTTTCAGGCGGACGGGTCGGCAAGGCAGGAAGCTCTCCGATTGACTGATTAGTTTAGTGTTCGGGAATCAGTTGATAATCAGCCAATCGGAGAGGGGTTTGGGAATCATCTGATGATCAGCCAATCAGAGAGTTTCCTGCCATGCTAACACGTCCGCCACCGGTGTAAAAACGCCTAAACATCTTGGTCCCTCAGAGTAGGAGAGAGAATAGAGAAGAAGATACTAGATAATAGTGTGAGATAAGAGAAAATAAATTAGGAAAAAGTAATATTGAAATTAGGAAAGAGTATTATTAAAAAGAATCTTGGGTTTTGTAAAGAGGATCATATTATAAAAGATTAGAATTCTTTCTTAGTTTATTTATTTCTGGACTGAAAAGTGGACTCAAATAAATTCAAGTGGATAGCATAACCTATAATTTTTCTTCATTCATAACAATCTACCTTCATTGATCTCACCATCATCACCTAGGCTTAAAATACTTCTAGAAAGTCGCCTTTGTAAAATAATAAATAATATTTGAGTAGATTGGAATTCTCCATTTGAATAGATTACAATATATTATGATGACTTATACATCAAGTCTCAATAAAATAACAATGATTTTTAAAAAATATACCTGAAGAATTATTGTTAGTTAATTTTAAGATGAGATAAATTAGAAATAAAATTTCATAAAAATATTAGCTTCCATCTACATAAAATGGTGAAGGTTTAAACAGATAGGCCAATCATAACAATAATAACCATTCCAAATACACTCCTGAGGACAAACAGAGTGAGAGAGTGATTGCAGAGAAGCAGTTAAGGAAAGGAATTCAGTACTCAGTAGTCTTGAAAATAATTAGAGTTGGATAAAGAGAGGAAAGAAAGTGAGTGAGAGGAGAGGAAAAGAGACCGATTGAAAAGAATTTCTATTTGAACTTGCACGGGATTGAGAAAAATTAGGGCAACGACCTTGAGGCTGTACAGAAGCTGCGTGACCGAATGCCATTACAACTTCGTGTCAAACACGCTTTGACAAATAGGATAATGAGAGGAGAAAAGAAAAAGAGAAGACAATGTTCCCTGATAGTCAAAGTCACACGTGCAGTTCACATTAAAACTGCACTTGGTAGTATGCAGATATGCAAATGATCCTTATGAGCTATGCTAGGAAGCATTTAAACTATAGAGCCACAGCTAGTGTATGAGATAAGAGCTGTAATAATTATTCCAGAACAGTGATTTTTGAGAATGTTTATTGTAGATTGATTTTATTTCAAGTTGGTGTTACCATATCTAATATGGTGTTATACCATAAAAATATCATCATAGATTCCAATCGACACATAGGTTCTTAAACTAAAAAAATCTGGTGTGGCGCACTCACACAACTTTCCTTGCCGTTATGAAAATTAATTACCTGACGCTAGTGTTCCCGCGCATCTCAAGTCTACTATTCAAAGATTTGAGCCAGCTGGTGACAGGGCAATAACGCTGGAGACACACGAGGTCTGCTATCTCTTCATAGTGAATCATTTAATAGAATCAACAGTTGCCAACAGTTTGCAATAATTGGATAATCACATTTTCTCAAATTACGAGCTTATTTTTAATTTTAGGTGAAAATGTTACTGAACATTAATTGTAGAGATTCTCATGCTCAATCTTTTCCACTCAAATTTTTTTGTTTAAATTGTATCTAAAGCCTGATAATATTGAGAATCTAAAATCAAACTTTGCATAGATGGGGCGGAGCTCCTGAAATTTTTACAGATATGGGACTTGTGGCAGTTGATAGAGCTTATTGATGACTATTCTAGGTATAACTTTAATCAGAATCGTTGGAGCCGTTTTCGAGAAAATCGTGAAAAACCCTGTTTTTGACAACATTTTCGCCATTTTAGCCGCCATCTTGAATCGCATTTGATCGAAATTGTTCGTGTCGGATCCTTATAGTGTAAGGACCTTAAGTTCCAAATTTCAAGTCATTCCGTTAATTGGGAGATGAGATATCGTGTACACAGACGCACATACACTCATACACACACACACACACACACAACACACACACACACACACACAACACACACACACACACACACACACACACACAACACACACACACACCACACCACACACACACACACACACACACACACCACACACACACACACAACACACACACACACACACACACACACACACACACACACACCACACACACACACACACACACACACACACACACCACACACACACCACACACACACACACACACACCACACACACACACACACACACCACACACACACACACACACACACACACACACACACCACACACCACACACACACCACACACACACCACACACACACAACACACACACACACACACCACACACACACACACACAACACACACACACACACACACACACACACCACACACACACACACACACACACACACACACACACACACACACACACACAACACACACACACACACACACACACACACACACACACACCACACACACACACACACACACACACACACAACACACACACACACCACACACACACACACACACACACACACACACACACACACACACACACACACACAACACACACACACCACACACACACACACACACACACACACCACACACACACACACACCACACACACACACCACACACACACACACACACACACACACACCACACACACACAACACACACACACACACACACCACACACACACACACACACACACACACACCACACACACCACACACACACACCACACCACACACACACCACACCAATCTACAGTGACTTGTGGATTAGATACATTGTTTCAATGACAATACTTGCTTCTTCAAGCATCAAATTGACTTGAGAGTTAAGACTTTTATCACTGCATCACGGCCACGCAAAAGCGAAGTTAGAGAGAAATGATAATATCGAAAGAAATAAATATTATAGTAGAATTTAACATACATAGATATATCATGGATTATGTCAATAAAAGGAATTATTGGACCAACCATGATTGTACCAATCGAAGTCAAAAATCACTGTATAATAATTATTTCAAATATCCAATGAAAGCTATATAAATAGAACTAAGGACTGCCACTGTAATTATTGACCAACGAACTGAATGGCAGAAGGAAATTTCTAATAGAATCTTCATCGAAATCAAAATTATATTTTATTGGATCAACTGACCATACCTACTTTCTACTTAGCACTAGGGATGGGTATCGAAAGACAAAACATCGATGTTTTGAACATCGATGTTTTTTTCTCCTGAACATCGATAAGTGAAAAACATCGAACAGTAAACATCGAAGTTTGATGTTGAAACATCGATGTATCGATACCCATCCCTACTTAGCACAGTGCTAGTCCAGGATCCTGAATCTTCATGTTGAGGAAATGTTTGAAATATGAACTTGAAAAGGAAAACTATATGTGAGATGTTGTAGCTTTCAATTGAAGTTGCTCTTATCCTACATTTTGATCATTTTTACAACAAAACAAAGAATTGACCACAATAAAACACATAGAAGTTCGAAATATGTGAGATGTTGTAACTTTCAATTAAAAATTGCTCTCATTATCTTACACTTTGATCATTTTTACAACACAACAAACAATTGACCACAATAAAACACAAAGAAATTCGAAATATGTGAGATATTGAAATTGTTCTCATTATCTTACACTTTGATCATTTTTACAACACAACAAAGAATTGACCACAATAAAACACAAAGAAGTTCGACAAAAAACGTAGTTGACATTTCAGAAACTACCGACATTTTGAACAACCGTTACTTACGCCTAACCATTAATAAATAATTGAAGAACACTGTCATCCCATGCATTGTGTTGAAGTGAAAAGAGGTAGACCTTCCAGCCTACTACTTAATTCTAGAACAATAACTCTATAAGAATAGCCTGCCATTATAATTGTTCCAAAGCGTATTCTAATTATTTGAAAATGTATTCAATTCATGCAACATACTCTACGCAAAATCCACCGTTGTAGCAGCATTTAGATACAGATCTATTCGGCCGGCGAGATCCCCATATTCTGACAAGCATGTGACAGAATAGTAATTGCCCATTATGCAGCCTATAATATACAGCATAACAGTTCTTAGTTAGTTGTACTTTGACGTTCCTCGCATAACTAGTTACCTAAAAAGGTAACTATCCAGTAACTAGATTAGTAGTAAATTGTTACAAGTATGTTGAAACAGTGGCATTGGAGAAATGATCCCACAAACCTGATAAGTTCATTGATTTTTCGCCCTGAGACAATTTATTGACCGAGCGAAGTGAGGTCTAAGATTCAAGTCGACGGTTTGGCATTTCTCTAAATGTTTATATGTTTGTATGTTGCGCATTTATGGCAAAACGCGGTAATAGATTGTCATGAAATTTGACAGGTATGTTCCTTTTCTAATTCCGCGTCGACGTATATACAAGGTTTTTGGAAATTTTGCATTTCAAGGATAATATAAAAGGAAAAAGGAGCCTCCTTCATACGCCAATATTAGAGTATAAAAATCGGACTATAGAATCATTCATAATAAATCAGCTGACAAGTGATTACACAGATGTGTGGAGAAGCCCATTGCTGTATTTCCATAAGGTCTATAGTTTCAATCAGGTACTTGTGGATGAGAATACTGCATGAGGTCTAATGTTCACAGAACTACTAGTCATTCATCATTAAAAAAAATTAGGCTGCTCCCTGAACAATAAGTTGATCATATAGAATTATACATAAACTGATATTATTCTTAATTATTATTAAAAGAAAATCCACCAAATTAAATTATGTAAATCACCCCGAAGACTTCTGCTACTGCAAATATTGACAACAGGGTAAACAGCTAGATGGAAATTCGATTACAATATCCTGAGATTTTCAGTTCGGTGTAAGGGTCCTGACCGACAATTAGAAGGTACTGGGTTCAATGCCCGGACTGACAAATAATTTTTGAATAGTAGCGCTCATCGAACTTTCATCGAGCTGTTTATCCTGTTGTCAATATTTGCAGTAGCAGAAGTCTTCAAGGTGATTTACAGCCTTCAATTTGGATTTTCGTTTAATAATAATAATTATTATTAATTCATTAGCATTTGAATAAATTCAATATCCCACTCGGCGTGATTACTCTGTTGTATATCCATACTTTTTCAAATTTTTAAAATTCAAGTTCAATTGACCTCTCCCTGCAACCATCTCAGTCTCCATAACTCCCTCGCACTTCTTATTTCCCCCTGCTCATCAAGTCTCAAGTATCTTCTTGACTTGAGGCACCTTGGTGGAGGGTTAGCCAATATCCCAGTAATTTTCATCTGATACTATTCTCTTATTTATCAAGGGCTCAATTGAAACTATGTTTAAGTGTAGTTGAGATGAAATTGTTGTGAAGTGAAGTATGAGAACAAGGAAGTTCCTCTCAACTATACGAATGTGGAATGTGATTTGAAAACTCACAACAATCTCAATGATGAAATTTCATAGAGATTGCCAACATCGCAACATGGATACAATAATTGTATTGATTTAAGATGCAATAACTGTTCAAACGTGCAGAGCTTTAAATGATCATCAAATCAAATCGCTCCATTCTTTCCTCATTATCCGAAAAATCGAAAACAGCTTATAACACTCCTAGTCCTGTTCTTGATTATTACTCAAATTACGCAAGGACGAAACCGGCTAATGAAACAAATTAATTGGGGAAAACAACAAAACGAATTTATGTAACATTTTTTGAAGATTCTCGCCATCCGCAAAGGAATGCACAGATGAGCATTGTTATCTTTATGAATATCTCATCCTACGGTCGCGAAATCTCAAAGCTATCTCCCAAGTGATGTACTGTAAATAACTATACAACTATGATAATAACTACCATAGACAAGCCTCCATAGCAGTAAATAATCATACACATTGGATTAGAATGAGCCTAGCTTTAATTGGAATACACCATTCATGTCTTTATCATCCAGAGAGCAATAATATTTAAAACGCATCTCAGGATGATAATAATTTATTTCTATCGTTTATTTTGTTGGAGCTTTGGAAAAGAGCTCTAGGCGGATGGTAGAATGCAAGCAGTCTCTCTCCATACAAACAGAGCAGACAAAGTATATGCGAATAATTTATGTGAGTGAGCTGTCTTCTTATATTATTCAAATTATGCAAATTTTCAGCAAATGCTTCTCTGCAATAATACAGCTACACGCGCGGACATGGTGAGCAAATCCTTCTGTATGTAAACTTGGTCCTGAATCTCATTTTTCATAAGAACATTCAAAGGGACATGACACAATAATTTGATTCCGCCAGATTTTTTGTGATATAATCTCACATTTAAGATACGCTTGAGCAGGGATCCTCAGTGCTCAAGTGGATGTGAAAAGATTAGGAAATGAGATTCTAATGCTTGAAAAAAATGGAATGGAGGAAAAGGTCTCAGCAGAGAAATTTTTCATTTGGATTCATGAGAAACGAAAAAGAATATGATTCTTGTGGCTAAAAAAAGTGTAGTGCAGTGAAGTGTGGGAGTGATTTTTTTAACAAAGATGTAAGATTTTATTAGAAAATTGCAGTCAACCAAATGCTGCAATATTATTGAAGCCGCTCCGCCGGCAACGGAGAGGTACCGGGCTTGATTCCCGGTCTGGGCACAATTTTTGGACAGTTTCATTCTTCAAATTTCCTTCTACTATTCAGTTCTCTGGTCAATATTTGCAGCAGCAAAAATCTCCTTAGTTCCATTTATTCAAAGAAATTCAGTAAAATGAACTGGATTTCGCAAAAAATATAAAATAAGCATGTAGAACTGTAGAACCTCCATACTTTGAATTAATTTCAAGAAAATTTTATTTTTATTTTTTAATCTTCATTTTCATTTCAAGTAAATAAAAGTTGAATTCTCAGAATCATTATCATTATTGCAGAAAGTGGTAAGTGATTTAGTGTAGAGATTTAAATTCAACCACCTATGCTATCAAACATAAGCAACAGCTTGCTTTATGTCTCATTCAAATCATGACTCAGAAGACACTAAATTCTCCTTCTAAAATTGATGTTATTTGCTTTATTGCTCTTAAAACGCTGCTCAACAGACGAAACATGATTCTTTCCCGTAAGGACGATCTCGGATTATTCGTTACACAGTAATCGCAGTTATAAAATCTTCCAACAATTAATAGTGTCCGAAATTAATAGACCATTAAAACGAATCACTTTTGAGCCTGGTGTGAGCTTCAGGTGTTCGGAAGATTTTATGTTATGATAATTCCTGTTGAGTGTTTGATATTAACTTTTGCTCAGACAATTTTTATGGTTACAGTCAAGGATTGTCCAATCTATTATAAATAATCAATTTCATTGTAATTTTCACCTTCGATGGTAATCAAGTGGGCAGCTATACAAAGTTGTTTTAACGATGTAATGGATATTTTCTTGGAGTACAGTAATATAATATAATCAGAGTTTCACAGATGAGCATCAAACTTGACTTAATTTCACAAGCTTTTAAACTGAAATTCAGTCTCATTGTTTAAATTTTTCGGGCTTTATTCTTCCTATAATACATACAGTAAATTCTATTGAATAATTTATGTTAATAACGTTTGTAAGACGTTATTTCCCCTCCTGAAATTTTTTTCAAAATTTTACATTTTTCCCCTCTTCTCATTGCTGTTCAATATCCCATCTCCTACTATTCTTATCCAAATCTATTCTCATCCAATCGTCTATTCTCATTAAATTTACTTCGTATTAAACGATCAAAATTTACTGGCTGATACAATAAATGAATGGTTATGTACTTATCAGCACACAATAAGGTGTTCTAGTTTTCTTAGTAAACAAGTTTTTTCGTGTTCTTAGTGCCGGTTGCACAAAAGCCGGTTAAATTTTAATCGTGATTAATTCCACGAGAACCAATCAGAGAAGCCGTCTCATCAAAAAGGCATTCTTGTTTAAATTTAACCGACTTTTGTGCAACCGGGCCTCAGTATTATTGGATTATAGTCAATCAATCAATCATCTTTATTCAAATATACGAAAAAATGTACAAGAATGCGTCAATTAAAAAAAATAATTTCTTGAAAATATAACATGTCAATTATAACAAATAAATAAAAATTTACAATACTTATCTAATAGTCTTCAAGGATGGTTTTTCAGAAACTCATCCACCGAGTAATAGGCTTTTTCTATAAAAAGCCTATCGGGAAAGTACTATCTAAAAGTACTATCGGGATTGAGAATTTTCCAATTGAAATAGTAATCAGTCTTATATGATAATCATTAGTACTAATGCGCATTACAATCACAGCCCTACTATAGTGGACTGTTTATCTATACCTTGTCAGCTACTGAGCTAGAAACATAGAGTAAATTGATAGACCTGGGACTATCAATCAAGACAATCAATATATCATGAGTAATAAATTCACTTAACATGGGCTCATTGAAACACACTCCAGACATACACACGAAATCGTTTTTCAAAGTCATTCTATTAGAAACAACAGAAAACCACAGCACAATCACGACCTATCTACTTGCAAACAGAAAAACACTTTCAAATAATAGGTATCAACCGCATTAATCGAGTTTAATTAACATTAAAAGCCAATACGTTCTCAATCACAGCTCATTTGCGTGCTGTTCAGAACTATTTTCGAAAGAATAAATCGACAGGCAGCTGTCAAACCAAACAGAAACGCTCTTTTAGCGCGGCAATTACGATTTGCATATTGTTGTTTCAACAATAAATAATCGAATAATTAAATGTTCCGATTTCGGAGCATTCTGCATGATTAATGCCACATTTGAGGGCGTGACCTTGACAGATTCATGCTCTATGTTGTGAAATAGTTTATTGGTATTCACGGTACGCTCGGTTTTGGAAAGTGTTCAATTTGAAGCAGCTCTGATATTCAGGTTAACATTAGGTAGAATTATCAATATCACGAGCGAAATGTATTGTAACACTAGGAAATTCTCACACTCGCAAAGAAAGGTAGGTGTTTTCATTCCATTCACTTGTTTCGAATCAGTAAATGCAGCATATTTATCTGAAAAATTGGGAGGAAGTTTGTTTGACCTACTGATTTCCCTGACATTCTTGTATATTTTCGATGGAACTTGCTTTAGAATGCACCAGTTCATGAGTTATAATTGTCAAGCTAAATTTAGTATAAACATTTCTCAAATAGTCTCCAAATTGTGTTCAATTGTTCAGTAATTTATCTTGATTGTTCAGAGATGCATTCTCGAAATTGACTGGATAGCCAGCCTACCGTCATGCCCGCCTTCAAGTCTAGTCTTGTATGAACTAAAAACGTTAAAATTTGAACAGATTTACTCAGAACTGAAGCATACATAGATTACTCATGAATATTTATCCAAGTATCAACAATTATATTAGAACTAGACTAGTTTTAACAGCTCATTCTCTTCTCATTCAGATTTCATAGATATTATGCTCATATTATAATAATAATCATATTATGCTCTGTGGAGAAGTTTAGAAATATACTCCAGATAAGACCCAATAATTTATCTAGACGTGATATCAATAAAATTAGAATAAACCTAGTGTACACACCATCACCATTGCACGTCATGACTGCAAGTGTTAACATAAAACAGTGCAAAATATAGTGCTCCACTTGGAGATTACCATCTGGTACACATTTATGCTGTTAGCCGATTACTTAATAACACACTCTGACTCATGGGAATCGACTATCTACGTCTAAATCATCTCAGGAGTTTGCAGAACATTTACAACAGGTGTTATTGATAATTATCTAGTTGCATGTTATCATGTTTGCAGCCATGAATTAGAACGGAACTGAAGATCAACTCATATCTAGTTTATTATACAATATCAGGTTTTGCGTCATCCTACGTCCAAATCAACACTTTGATCGGAATCATCTTGGTTGCAAATTTGCCATGAATTTTTTTATAAAAATAAACCAAAGCACTAACATTAACACTAATATTCGCATGAATACACGACTTGTGCACTGAAATGGAAACAGATAGATCAATCTTTAGTCGTGTAAATTGAAAAGGTTCTTGAAGATTTCTTAAACATTATTCCAGGCAATAAAACAGAAGGAGCCCAGTATTTTCTGGAAGCGAGAACTTTATATACAATACCACGGAGGAGAGAACATGATGGTTTCCTTCTTCGGTGACAATACCTTCAAAGGTGGACGATTTTTTTGTATAGTTTCATTCTTCAAATTTCCTTCTGCTATTTAGTTCTTCAGTCAATATTTGCGGTAGCAGAAGTCCTTAGTTCTATTAATTAAGTTTGTAGCGTGAATATTGATGTTGTTGAACATTCACATATTTGAATATACCGGGTCCGGCATAAAAACCTGACGATTTTTGAGGTTGAAACATGTAATATATCAAATTAAAGATCAAATATTGCAATCTATAGTGAATTATATAGATTATTCAAAAAATAAATTATTTGAAGATTATGTCATCCAAATGATTTCCGTTACATTTCACACACTCACTTAACCTAATTGTTAATTTTGCCATTGCTCGCTCAATCATCACTTTTAGAATTGCTTCGATTTCTCGTTGAATGACTTCCTTTAGTTCTGTGGATTATTGACTGCCCAATAACGGTAATTTTGTTTATTCACAAATCCCGACAGATGAAAATGTGTCAAGTCACTTGCAAGAATAACGTCATCCTGGTGGACATTTTCGAGAATGATCTCGCAAGCGGCTTTGCGATGTGCCCAATCATTTGCATTAAGTTGTTGCACTAAAATTATCTTATACGGAAATTTCAGATCGGAATGAAGAATTCGTCGTACACTTCGATCAGTAATGGTTAGCGAAACAGCATGCTTCTCAAATTCTTTACCCACAACAAGATCGTATTCCTACTGGGAACAGGCGCATGTCGATTTAAATTATTGAATTGTCTGCGAAATGAACGCTGTGTTAAAATAACTGAGTCATTATTTTTGAAATAAGCTCCAATCACAAACGCTCCATGTTCACTTGACCACGACATACTGGCTACTGAAATGAAATGGCAAGAATAGACCCCTCGATGTACAACATTCCCGCCTTTTCAATGACAGTGGTGCCAACATAACAATTACTACAAATCTTCAGATTAATATGCCGGTCCCTGTACTTGATATGTTGTCAAAAAATCCACTTTATTTTAATAGAAATTAACATTTCACAAGAGCATGCATTTGTAAGTGGATTAATAAAGAAGAAAGTGATTTTTGACCACATTTCAAGTCTCTTTAATCTTAGTTCTATTATGGCTTTCATTGGATATTTGAAATATTTATTACACAGTAAAAATATCTCAAGTTACTTTCACTGAGATTCTTTACAAATATTAAAGAACCCTCCACTAGTTTTACATGCAATAATTGTTTGGATGATAGTGTTCTTGAATGTATATTCAAAATTACATTCGAATGAGTAAACCTGCAGCACTTTGATGAAATAATAACAGAAGTCAGGAGCCAGAAGTGCTGACTGCATTTCAGGTGGAGCTGAGCTGGGAATGCTAACCTACTAAAGCGGGCCTCCATGACCTTTGCTATTCTTACCATATCGGAAACCAAACTTGACACCCTTTTTCGACGGTGACTTTTTAATCTTCTGACATGCACTGGCGAATTATCACCAACACCACCGCGCTAATTCCACCATTGCTAATTCGTTATCAGCCGCCGGCAGCTAATATGGACGCTAATATTCGCGTGAATACGCGACTTGTGCATTATCCTAACAGAGCACTGAAATCTTGCACACAATTCAAATCATGAGCACAATAAATAGTGGAACTCCGTAAATGGTTGTACTCTAATGCAAACTTGATAAACAATCAATAGAAATCTTTCTATTGTAAAATATTTGACCTATTTCTCGAATTGGAAATTTGAATATCCAAGGTATGCTCCTGTTATTTTGTTTTTCTCTCCTTTTATGACTCTCTCCGAACAAATCTAGTTTGATTTTATCTCTCTATTTTGACCTCTTACTTTTCAATCTAATTCCAAACAGCGAACGATTTGCAGACGAAAATAGGTAATTTTCTCATCTGAAGCATTTTGTAGGTCCCACACATCAAAAAAGGAATCATTAATTTAATTGTTACCCTCATACAGGTGGCGAAACAATGAAACCATACGAGTAATTAGTCACTAAGAGTCATAAAAGGAGAGAAAAACAAAATAACAGGAGCATACCTTGGATATTCAAATTTCCATACGTATTTGACTACACAATGAGTGGAAATTGGTGGATGAGTTTCAGGGATTGGATCCAGTTACACTCACATCGATTATTGGACGTTCGATTTGTTTCCGTCCTTATGAATTCTATGTGATTGAACGGACGATAATGACGATAAAAATTCTTACGTCCAAAAATTGATGTTTGTGTAACTGGCTTAACTTATTCATTCCCCTAAATTCATCATCTGATTTCCACTTGATGTCCAGTGAAATACGTATGATATTGAAGAAATTACTCGACTGTAGCCTGTACCAGCCTTACTTACTATAGATTCAATACTAAAAAAGCAAAATTGATGATCATTGGCTCTTATCGATTAAGAACTTGATTTGTTAGCGTCGGAAACGTCGAGAGGGACTGTAAATAAGAAATAATAAAATAGATAAAATATGAAATTGTGGATATATTGATTACGATCTTTGTGAATCTCTTCTATCATGCATATTCTTATGCCTGGGAATCCTCATTTATGTTCATTTTGGTAGATTCCTCTTAACAAGTGTCATCAAATGCGTGATGCATTCAATTCAGACCACGTTTTGAAGCCATCTGAAGGAAACTTCTTCGAGTAGACACGCTCCACAAGACACAACCGATGAAAAAAATCACCTCATAAAAACAACAAACCATGTGACTGGATTCAAGACAGTAGACCATCTGTCCACGACATTCCAATTTCATCAAATAAGGCAAACCGATTTCTTTACGACGTTCACACATCAAGGTGAACAAGAAGATAGTTCTTGGCGAGAGAGAGAGAGAGAGAGAGAGTGAGGAGCTGGGGGGACTGTTAGAATCGAATAATAATTTCCACCACTAATCGAAAGTAATCGATAGTTTTTGTTGTTTGATTTGATAAGGAGTAACTGAGCGCTGGCGGCTATTCACGTTGAAATCACCTGAAAATGGTGTCAGAGCTGCACAGAGCCTTGGATAACCTTATGTGTCGTCAAACACGGCTGCCAATACAGCAAAACAGATGGCCAAGTCCCCTGAGCGATGATTCGCTCTCAGAACACCGACGAGATCTTATCTAAAGCATGATAAAGTTATAAAACAGCCCCGCAGAATGGTGGTACCCACTCAAAGTCCGTTCCAATCAAGGACGACGCTTCAATTTGGATTCGTTGTGTGTCGTAATTCATGCGATCCGTGCCAACTTGGGTAAGGTGTCCCTCAAATTCGCAAATAAAGCATCTGTTTCCGGAATTACGGAAGATTGAATGAACTTGACAGAGAGAGAGATTGACCTAAATATTGCCAAGAGGTGACCTAAGCACGGAGCGAACTTCACAAGTTGCTTAGTTTGTTTGCTATTTAGTTTTATCACCTGTCCATAATAAGTTGAGCTGAAGTAACATTTCAAATATCACGTATCAAGTTTCATTGAAATTTATATGTATTCATCATCTCTTGGAATATATCCAAGAATAGATATCCTGTATTAATATTTTTTTTATTTAATCAATGCTGATTCTGTCAGTAAAGGTCGATTATATAAGAACTCATACACGAAAACTCAACGAGTAATACAGTACCTATTGTTTCTCTCAAGAAACAGGGATTTTCGCTTACAATCAAGAGTGGACTCAGATCGTCAAGAGTAAAACACAGGAATTATATATGTTTCAGGATATGTTCCACAGGATTCAAACGACAAATCTGAACAGTATTCATACGGGTACTCAGGAGAAGCAGGATTCATGGGGAGGGCCTCAGTTCGTCAAGTACCGACTTGACTACTTCTTGAGATACTGAAATAAATGGGAAGTTGAGCCATCCAGTTCGTCATGTTACTCGGAATCAAGTTCTACTTTCATTTATTTATTCAATGATACAGTCATAAAAAACACAATGATAATGTAACAGACTAAATCAGGTATAGCAGGCTGATACACAGGCAGATACACCGTTGCACTCTGGTTAGGGATTAGTGAGAAAAGGTTGGAGAAAAGTTAGTTAACGGTAAGGAGATAGAACCATGCTTTTAGATTGCAATATGCTGGTATTATTGGGAAAATTTCTGATAATTTTAGAACTAAATATAAATGATACTGTATCCACCAGTCTCTCTGAAAGTAACAGGAACTTGACGAAATGAAAACTTGACGTAATGAAGTTACCTACCCAGGCTGATACTTGATCAACTGAGATCATGATGTGTCACCCGATTCATACAACTATTGAGAAACATAATAGATATTATGTTTATTACATAACTATTGATATTATCAATACAATAATAAATGTAGGAGTTCAGAAATTTAGATTTCTAAAACAATCATATTTCCTCAACAATGATCTAGGCTCCACAACAAAGTGATTCTCAAAGTTCTATGAACTTCAAGTCCAAAGTAGGCATTGTAGCCTAGTACACCAATGACTTAATGAGATTCCGTTTGAAGACGACAATATTGTCCAAAAGAGGCGACGGAAGTCGGCGCTAACACACAGGAAATGTTGACGGAAGTCTTTTTATAGCCCGATTCCAAAGGCTCAGCACGACACTCGATCAATTTCAATCGAGCTGAAAAAGGTTTTGACTCATTTTAACAGCTAAAAAGACAAATTTGAACTGAAGTGTGTTTTGTATTCGGCTTGTGTACTATTAAGCTATGTTTATCAATGCTTCTGGAAGTTTGGAATGATGATTGATTGTATCATACAGTACAATACTTCAAATTCACTTGAGTTAATCAGAAAAATTACTGGAAAGATAGTTAAAAAAAAATGATGAATGAGACTGCTCCAGAGTAACACAAAATACTATTGTTTCATATTATCATCATCATCAGAGACAATCAAGGAGTTCAGGACGCAAAAAAACAAGAAGAATCAAAGCAAATTGAAACGATAAGTTTCCTTATTTACCACAAAAATAATTTTAGATCATCCAATCTAGATATCTTTGTGAATCAAGTACATTGATATAAAATTATGAACAGCTCTATATAATCTTTAATATATGTGAAATGTATTCTATCTAATCTAAGTGACTTCTAATATTAGAGTATAATACTATAAAGGAAAGAATTTTGGCTTATACTGTACTTGTAACTTATAAGAAATACACGAATGACATCATCTCGTCTGAACTACTAAATTGATTTACTTGAAATTTTCTTATAGATTCTTAATTAAACATTTTAAAACGAATTAACGAATCGCTTGCTTATTTTGGAAACAAGAGAACGTATTTGTATCAAAAAGTATTAAAATTTACGTATTCTTCATTTTTAATACACGTTCACGTTCTCCAACATAAGAATCTTCTTGAAAGTAAATACAAATTGAAAATCCCTCCGTCGATTCGATTTAATCCTTTTTATACCTTCGTCAATATGGACCATATTTTTGGACCATTGAAATACGTTCTACAAATTGTGGTTCGACTGATGATAGAGTTGTTGTAAGTTGGCGTTTAGAGCTGTTGTAGCTCGATAACACTGTGACAAGAGTGAAGATAATCAATTTGTCACAAAACCAGTTGCTGGGATTACAGACAATTCGAGTCTATTATACGTTTGTAGAAAATTGAGGCGTGGAGTGGTTTCGGTAGTCCATTATATAAAAACACAGTATTACGAATAGTGATTGCATGTTGCTAATGGTGATAACAGGAGAGTTGAAATACCAGTATGAACAGTCAACTCCAGAATGAGAACGGTTTCGTTGTGAAGCCTCACATCTCTACATTATTATCTTCCTCTTCCTTCCCAGTTCCCTCTTCTTCACTAGTTAGTTCTTCCTCTCAATTTTACCGAAAGTTTTAAATATTAACGGTATCTTTTTAAAAAAATCGGTAGAATTTTCTCAGTTTGATTTTGTGTCTGACAAAAAAGTGTTTCGAATCAACTTTCTTTCCATAGACCAGAATTTTTCCTCTAATATCTTTTCCAGTTCATCTTTTTCAAAAAATGACTAGTCTCTTACGAAAGTGATTTAATTTATTGATTTTAGTACCAATCTCTCTACATTACCGATTCTGAAATACCTTAATTCAACTTCTAGAATTCACGACTTTGTATTCAACCATAGAGAAAAGAAATAACAAGAAGATATTCCATTGTATGGGGCGATCATGTTCCAATTTTCCATGTTATCTCAAGCCTGAACTATCAAGCAGGTGGTTCTTCTCTTATACTGTTCTCACACTCTCACCCGACCAAAACAGTGATAGTAGACAGCAGTCGACAGTAATCGCCTTGAGTTGACAAGAAATCGGCTAGAGATTTGGAACATAAATGACCTCCTATACCATGGGATATCTTTTGTTATCTTTTCCACATGATTCAACCCTCCAGAAAAATCAATTTCTCCATTATCACCACTGATTGAACAGATTCTTCAATGTTTCATCCTCCATGATTCTAGTATGGTTTTGAAGCATCTACATTTGAAAATCTCCTTAATCTATAATTAAGGACTGATAATTTTGTGAAGTGAACAACTACAAGACTTAACCTATTTCGTACTATGTGTAACCTCATCTAAATTTGGGAGAGGAATAGCACAAGTTTACTTTATTTTTTCTCTCCCTATCATTTTGATGATGTACTTTTTTATCAATCATTAAAGAATGAAGAATAAAGTATAGGGACTTTCAAGTGTCACTGCTTTTTCTATTAGTTTTCTCTGCAATTCTATTAGGAATCCTGCTATTCCCTTATCATTATTATATTATCAGATTTCCCATCACTTTCCACTCCACCAAAAATGCTTTGCTGATAACTGTAGCACATCTCGTCTCATTTTATACACCCAACTTCATCCCAGGCCTACTTGGTTTGCTCTACTTGCTTTCAAACACAGTGCAAAAACCAGAGACAAAAACGAGAGAGGAGACTGTACATATGGAGAGAGAGAGAGAGAGCAATTTAGACAGAGTGTGAGAGCTAGAAGGAGAGAGTATGAGAGCTACTAAGCAAGCAGCAGGTATGACTCATGAGAAGGAAGTGTGGGCTAGCCTGGCAAGGTCATCGGGCTGAAAAACTGATTCCAGACCGTTGCTCGCATCGAGAAGAAGCCGAGAATATTGCAACCTGCCCGACTCAATCCAGACAAGGAGCAGGTCATGATTGTCCAAAAATCACATCATTATCACGTTTTAGAATCAACATCTTGTGATGGTGATTTCAAACCATCCTAAGCTATCTAATCCAACTAAGTGTGGGAGAGAATACTCAAATGGTTACTCAGAAATCTTACTTCACAACCTGTCTACTATCGCGAGTTCACAAGATAAATCTGTAACGACTCATCGTTACCTGGAAATAAGATTATTTCGAAATGGGAATTTGGAAAGATAAGTGCCATAAAGACACTCCCTAATGCAAAACATATATTTGAAATGACGTACTTTCTCAGAATATGACGTGGAGTTTAATATGAGTTTGTTTAGTGACTTGAAAATATTAATCCTTATGTTATTGGAGGTAAGAACATTGGTTCATTTACATCTTTTAATGGGAGAAAATATTTTTTGGCTCAAATGACACTGATAAGTATCATTCAGAGTAGAGCAGAGTTTTAAATTTTTGAAAGCACATTTTGTTTTTGAAAATTAAGGATTCAGTAGATGTCTGAAATCTCAAGTAATTCTGATTGAACAAAGCACAGAGGGTGTTAAGCCACTACCTCCGTAAACAAAGCAGTAGTTCATTCGTGTGACGTCAGCACAGGTAGGGCTCCTACACCAATAGAAACACTAGCTGATAAAGCTAAACCAATAGAAACCAAGCTGATATAGATCAGCTGACATCAACGAATTTTTATTGGTGTAGGAGCCCTACCTGTGCTGACGTCTCACGAATTCACTACGGCTTTGTTTACGGAGGTAGTGGTTAAGCACAGAGGCTCATAAGTAATCAATAATCAATGTGATCGATCATGATCTGAACACTCATAATTTTTTCAAGTATGAGTTATTGAGGGAAATCATTCATTGGAATACGATGAATAAGTAGCTGTTGAATCAATATGCAGCGAAGAAAAGTGCATAAATCAATAAATAAACTTATAAATTGAAAAACATTATAAAATACAAATGAACAATAAACTGTTCGCTGCTTCCAGACATTTTTCAAGAAAGAGAGAAGCATTCCGGTTGGTACTACCTTCTACGATAGTGCTGTGCTAAGGATGGTTTACGGAACACAAAGAAACAAAATAGCCTACACTATCTATTCCTCTATATACCATATTGCAAAATTCCTCTCACGGAATGGTCATTTCATCCATTCATTGAGATAGATTAAATGTGCTACTGCTCTCTAAAAAATCTGCTGGAGAACTACACAATATCACACACAAACAAAAGTAAAGTCGCTCATGTACAAGATTCAATCAACATAAAAAACTATGGACAAAAAATAATCAACAAACATCCACGATACAATCAGCCCCGACAGAAATTATCACAGGGTTGGTCAACAGTGGAGAACTGAAATCAGTTTAGAGACAAAGGTCCACACCGATCTTCAACGTGAACGGGAGTGAACGAGTGGCTACCATTAGAACTCTTTGTCGTTATGATTAACATGCGATGATTTACTTTGGCAAAAGCTCGGTGCATTGTATGGTAATCTCCTGCGGGGTACAATACCGTCCGCAATCGTATATATAGACAGCACGCGAGCACGATGAAGTGAGGTCGCACCAGATAAATACAGAACGAATGAGCGACTCGTACCCAACCCAAGGCTGGGAAACAGATAAAAGTTGGGCAATCGTCTCAGAGAGCGAATCGCTCGTGACTTATGAAGCCGCGGCGCCTCTCCATTGCAAGCAAACATCATGACATCAATATTTATGCCAAACGTACACGAATTTGGAGACCGATCCTGCCTCCTAACCTACAGCCATTGCGTCATTGCACCGTTTCAAAGAGAGGAATCGCTACTGGAGCACTGGGAGACTATTAATGATTCAAAGATTCATGGTTGCTAACATTATTCCACCAGACATTATATCATATTTCAGACAGATATCAAACAGTTGTATCCTTCATGAAACATAACTGACGAGGATTTTTTCGATTTTTTTCAATACTACAGGAATTTAAGGTCAATAGCATTAAGTCTCCGCATCCTTTAAAGACGCTTTTTCATTTCATTTATTCCACCTCAAACTTATTCTTTTGTTTCATTATTTATTGTAAAAACTTCAACTGTTATTGTTACTATAATGCAGTTCACGGAACTCATTCCCCACACCCAGACTACGGTATGTATATTTCGTCTCAGCTGCTGTATTTACTTATTTGGTAAATAAAGATGATTTGATTTGAGTTACGACTTAGTTCAGGCCAGAAAACAAAATCTGGTTCAATAGACACATGATAGCTGATTATAGAATTCAGAATATGATGGTTCAATAATACATGGACTTTCATATCATCCTTTTGGTATCAATTAGCAAGGTTTGGAGAAATGTGGGAGCTTGGAATTATCATGCAACTCTACTTGGAATATACGATCTATGAAGTGTAGACCTGACAATATCATTTGACCAAATTGGAAGTAGGTGCACAAGCAAGTAGGTAACAATGTAACATTTGACATAGCAAGAAGGGCTCAGATAAATACGATTGACGAAAGAAGGACTGAAAAAAAGGTTATAGGTTATAGGAAACGTCATTAAATTGAATCAAAATGCAATGAAAATACAATATTGAGATTCATTGAATGAGAAACTAAGATTTATCTTAATCTTAAACAATGTAGCCTTTTTTGCAGAGATTGGAACATTTCATTTAATATTATGACAATAAGAAGGCTACATAAAAATTCGAGAAGATATTAAATATAGATCATAGACAACTTTGTGATCTTAAAGACATGTTCTTTTTTGAAGCACCATGACATAATACTGTTGTAATTAATTATATCCGAGAAATAACGTGAAAATTAATTCCCGTTTCATGATCAAATCTTTTTTTCCATTTCATTGTATTGAATGAAGAATAAGGTGATATTCATTATGAATAATCTTCCCAGTCATCATTCATCTTCCAAGATTTTGCATCTCCATTCGATAAAATCTTGAAGTAAACTTGACTACTAGCTAGGAACCATATAGAACCTAGCCAATCGTAGGTGGAATAGGTTTGCGTCCTATGACACAATCCCTCTCTTGTTTCCATCAGCCGTAAAATCAAATCGCAGGTGACTAATACATGCACACGCACGCACCTTCACAAGTCCTACCAACAAATGAACGAAACAAGATTCTATTTATTTTCCACGTTGGACCTACAGCGATGGATCTACTCTTAAATACCGGACACGGCGTTTAAAAAAATATTTCAAAATCGAATAGGTACGTATGTGTGACGGCCCACACTCACTATAATAAGCCTACACTTTCGCAAAGAGTGCGTGAGCCCGCTGCCCACGCGAATACTACATTTTTCCAACAAGTTGCGTTAATTCAAACCAATGTTCGAGAAAATATTGCAGCTATCCGATAGCGCCAAACAAGCTATAGGCCTAATCACCGTATTGTCTTGACAAATTGTAGTCACAACTTACAACACTTGGCCTGGTTCTACGAGAGTCTGTTGAATTTTAACACTGATCAAAAACCATGAGAACCAATCAGTGAAGGCTTCTTTGGAAAGTACATTTTTAACAGAAGACTTTGAAAAGAAGGCTTCTCTGATTGGTTCTCGAGGCATTCAATCATCGTTAAAATTTGACAGACTCTTGTGTGCAACCAGGCCATTGAGATTCAAGCCTTCTCTTTCATCTATTATGTCTAACTTGAACATACCACACAACCACTAAATTCAATTTTGGATTTTTTCAGAGAATCCGTTCGAGAATAAGATTTTTACAAAATTTAAGAAATTTGACTGTTTCTAAACTTTTATCAGTTAGCAGGTAAGCTAGCTAGCTTATGGAAGATTACAGATATTGCAAGATTGTGAATAATATCAGTATAATAATAAAACGAGTTCAGAACATCCAATATTGTTCTCAAATTGACTGATGAACTATCAGTCATAAAAACTTACTCTTACTCAACTTTCACGGCTGATTGTCAATACTGCTAAAACCAATATTCAATATTTTCAGTAAATAATTGCTAAACGTAAGAGGTTATTGAAGTACGTTCATCATCATCACCATAATGGCACTTTATACGAACATTTACACAGGGATCTTATCCTTCTTGTCATCCTTTAAAAACCCCTGCACAGCGACTTATGAGGGCTTAGAAATTCAGGAATTATTTGGGTCTGTCAAACTAATTGAAGATTTCCATTCACAATAATATTCTGATAGCATTGTCATTATTTTACACAGTGCGTCTCCTACAACTGACAAAACAAATGCTTACATTACTTATGTTACACATATCGACAGATGTATCTATCACAGTATCTGTAAAAGACTGCTGAACAAAATATTTCCTGAACAAAAACATTAGTTATATCAATGAATGAACACAAACCCACATTAATAATCCACCCTTGACTTATTACACACACATTTGAGTGCAAACTTATTTGTAAATTTAATAGCAAGAAACCGATAGCCACTATTGAAAGGTGTATAAATTACAATTTTCTATCGAATGTTGAATTCGCATAGAAGCCCGATAAGGAAACTGCAACCGATCTACATCAAACTGTCAGCGTTACTTATAGGAAACATCAATGCATCCTCAATTCAATCAATACTGACAGTTTTCAAGTGAATCACATTCGCCCCGGGGACAATTTGCATGCTGATCCGGTTCATAATAAATTGGCTCATTCAAATTCAGAATGAACTGTTATTAGACAATTTAAACAGCAACCGATCCTGGCGAGTGATTATCTTTACTCAATAACCAACACTTAATTCGTTTAAGTTGCTCGGTTCCCGTCCCCATTACGTGTGTGTTCAGGCAGGAGTTGGAGGACACCCCAGCAATGACTCGCAAATTGCAAGTTTCTGCAAATTTATGCTCGCCGTACCTGTGAGGTGAGATATGAGTGGCGTCAATTGCTCTTTGGCGGTTGCCGCATAGTAATCTACTCTGAGCTATTCATTCCTAGAGATGACTTGGACTGAAATATGAAGTTCCTGAAGGATGCGAGGATATATGTTTAATCTGTAGCATAGTTACTACAAACTACAGAGTATGTATCTAAAATAGACAAATACGTGAAAATTTTGGAGAAACATTTTCGACAAATGCTTGTGAACTGGACTGCAATACTACAGTTCACAAGACTAGAATAGTAAGTGCATATATATTATTATATTCTCTGTTAGTACACGATACAGTATCCGTTGAGGAAAATTAATTTTAAACAAAATTACAAATCAAATCAGGACAACTGTAGTTCAATTACTATATTGATTTTGTCATTTTAGAACAAACGAGTACTGCATCCAGCATTAGGTAGAATACAGAACCAAATAAAGGAGTACCCTCGATTGGAACTGTAAACTTTTATGCATTGATTGATTTTTTGATGATGTACTCTTTGTATGAATTAATAAAGAATAATTTAATAATTTGATTGAGCTTTAGCAAGTCACATGAACGGAGACTGCTATAAGTTTACAGTTTATAAACTACTATAAGTTTATAGTTTATAATGCTTCAGAAGGATGAAAATTCGCTTCATATTATACTGTAAGCTTCACAGTAAGCTATTCAATGAGAAGGTATCAATCATAAAATAATAATAATCTTTTTAAAATAGTTGAAGTATCATTTCCCAAGAAATTGATGACATTCTAGCATTTTTATAAAATCGTCAAGGATTCACAGTAAGTCAGTCAAGAAATTGTATAGTCGAGAGCAAGGAGGAGACATGGGTTGAGATTTAGGTACAAGGAGATATTAATACTCAGCTCCAGATACAAGGCTCACTTAAATCAATGCATAGTAAACTAAATAGGTGAGAAAAATTGACGAAAGTTTTTAAACCATTTTCCCTAACATTCAAATCAATGACAAATGTCATAATCTCTCTACTATATTTATTGATACAACTTGTTTGGAAGTCAACAAATAAAAATCAATTTAGATACACAGACTATCCTCATCCTTCTTCAATCCCCGTACTACTCTATCACCACTCATGATCAATACAATACATTTCAATGCTCGACGGTCAGCTTAGATTGGGTGCTGACCTTGGACGTATTCTTCATATTTTGCTAATTAATCAGCAGGCCCAACCTGCTCGTCTGCCCACACACCCCTCACGCCCCCACGATTTCCCACCAATTTCCCCCTCCCCACCCACCACAATCCACGACCCTAGCCAATCACGCGACGAGAAATGATGCTCTCAATTTCCATCTCTCATCTTTCGAAATAATATGCCGTGCTCGCTCACAGTATTATATATTTATAATAGCAGCAGCTATAGTAGGATTAAACTGTCAGCAATACATATTATGAGAATAGCATCACTGCTTCTTTCACATTCAATTAATGCTGACAGTTTGAAAGTGAATCCAACTAAAGCAGCAGCAGCTGAACTGAGATTAAACTGGCAGCAATCCTTATGAATAACATCAATGCTACCCATTTAACCAATGCTGACAGTTGAAAGTGAATTTGATTATAGCTACAGTGAGATTGAACTGTCAGCATTCCTTATGAATAAACTGCAATGCTTCCCATTCAATCAATGCTGCCAGTTCAAAGTGAAAACCAACTACAGCAGCAGCATCAAATAGTGAGAATAAACTGGCAGCATTTCTTGTTAACCTAACATCGATGTTCCCAATTCAACTAATACTGAAAGTTGAAAGTGAATCTAGCAGCGGCAATTCAGTACTCAATTCTATTGGGGGCGATCTATTTTGTTCTGATACGTAGGCATCTCGCGTTTGAATTTATTAAGACAAATGCGTGGAGTCATCGTGTATCCAGCATGGCGATTCGACACTGAATCTCATAAATAAATAAATTATCGAATATAGACAGACTATAATTTAAACTTGATCTACTTACTGTCAAGTAATGAGAATTGTCGTGGCAAAAAATATAATAAATGAAGTGCCAATTCTCCCCACTATTTGAATACACATAGGATGGGACGCATCGCAAATACTTGAAAACATGGTCGGAAAGGACCACGCATTTCTAGTGAATTACTAATGAAGTGTTTCACTAATGAGTGTTGACTATTCATTATTGACCTAGTAAATGCTTCATTAGTAGGCCAAGTGATCAGCTTCCAGAGAAAAATGCGCTTCTTTTGAATAGCTTAGAAAAATCTGTTTCCGGAATCCAGAGATTTGAATTCCTGTATTATAACTAAACCTACCTAGAAGAGTTCTCCATCCCACCTGTATTTTCTCCTTTTTCCTCAATAATGAATTGTGATAAGAGGCTCTTCAACGACTGTGCATACAGGTGATAGAGAGTTATTATCTGGCGTATTACTATAAACATTGCAAGAAGTTACCAACTTCTCTTGTAAGAAAGGAAGATAATGATCTCCATCTTTTTTTCTATCATATCAGATCAAATTTGCTCTTTGAAAACGGATACAAATCCGTTATTCAGTGAGCAAAGATCATAGTGTAAGATATAAAAATGAGATCATGGTACAAGAAAATATGGGATAACATGAATTAATCGTTTGAAGTAGCCAGAAGATTTAAATTAGCCACATTATACCTTTACACACATACCACATACAATTATTTAGCCACATTATACTACATTATGTATAATTTCAAAATATTATTTTTGTTTCAGATTAGATGGCACCAAAGTTAAGAACACTGCATCTATGATAGAGAGTTATTATCTGGCGTATTACTATAAACATTGCAAGAAGTTACCAACTTTTCTTGTAAGAAATAAAGATAATGCTCTCCATCTTTTTTTCTATCATATCAGATCAAATTTGCTCTTTGAAAACGAATAACCTCAGTTAGGTCTATCTTATAATATCTAATAGTTCAATTGCAATGACTTTGATTTCTCAAATTACGATTAATAATACTGAGGGTGATGCCCACTTAAGCTTGTAGGATTGTGCGTGGGTAATGAGTGAGAGGGATGATGATGAGAGAGATGACTACTACTTTTTAGGTAATCGGGACCGACAGCTTATCGTCTCCTCCGAAAGACGGGGTGGCCGTATCTATGTGATTGTGCTAGGATTAAGAAGCTATGTTACAGGGATTTACTCCGAAAAGGAAGAGGAATTGACATTTACTCTGAAAGAGATACTTCTTGCAATAAATCAGAAAAGAAGACCCAAATGAGTGACAGATAATTTGAAACCGAGCTGAGTATCGAACATGACACTGTTAGGAGAAGAAGAGCTGTGAGAATTCACATAGAATAGAATTGTACAAATTTCAATCAACAGGATAGCAAGAGCCAAGTGAAGACTGGCAAAACTTCAAACTCATCACCACTATATTTTGATTGACCCTCGTACTTTCCACGGCTGCTCTCTGTACAGTCTAGCTATGGTTACTATACTCCCAGACAGTCTAATCATTCTAAGACTTCACCCCTGAATACATCAGCAGTCATGCACGGTCAAAAATATCCTATTATGTAGGGTCAATGCAACAAGACAACCAAAACAAATCCAGAGCGTGGCTTTCAGTCCTATAGTAAGATTCACTTCATTCTGTCATCATTAGTTAAATGGGGAGCATCGATGTTATTTATAAGGAATGCTGACAGTTGGAACGTTAGAAGTGCATATTATCACTATAATGCCTAAATGCGTTTGGATTCAATACCTAAATCCAGTGCAAGGCTTTCAGTTCTAAACCCTAAATGCGTATGTATTCAATACTATTCAAGTAAGGAGAGGATCACATGTGGAACTCACACCAAGCAGCGACTTAGGCCTAAGTAGTGGGGACGGAGAAACAACAATCTCGGACAATGTTGAACTACTCACGAAAGACTTGAGACGTTTCTGGTGAGCAGCTGAGAACTGAACACCCTAGACGAGCATTCATTTCATGTGTAAACAGTCTTTGTTGGTTTAGAATGAAGCTCAAATAGTGTGTCATGTATTCTGGTTGGGGAAAATGAGGAATTTGTTATAGTGCGGCATGATCTGAGAGTTGGTTGAGGCGAGAAGAAAGATGTACAAATAATCAATGATTCTTGTTGTAATGATCAAGGAGTAATATGGTGAAAATAGTGGAAATTATGGGTACAAAATAACGAGCAATAAATATTATTCAAGGAGTAATATGGTGAATAGAGTAAAAATTATGGGTACGAAATAACGAATAATCTAAAGCTGCGTTTACACCGGAGTTAATAACACAAGTTTGTAACATTTTTGTTATCAACTGATGTTAATTACAAAAGTTAATAACATCATGTTGAGTTGCGTTTATACCGGAGTTGATAACATGAATTATTAATAAAAAGTTGTCAACTTGACTTAGTCAACAAAAAATTCTCTTGAAAAAAGTTGATAACTCGTGCTTTTAACAGAAAAATACTTGTTATTAACAAGATTTATGTTATCCATCGAGAGTCGGTAACTTTTGTTAATAACAGGTTACTATCTTCCCCGCAACCCGCTCGCCCAGCATCCCTACCCTACAACTACAGCTGTTCCCTAATAACTACAGCTGCAGACAAAACACGTGACAAAGTTATTAACTTTTGTTGATAACAAAACTAGCAGCCAAAAGAAAATGTTATTAACTTATGTTGAAAACTTTTGTTTTGAACTCTGGTGTAAACGCATTATAATTTATTTACATTAGATCAGATGAAGATCATTATTTTAATGATCACACACATGTTTCAATTCAAATTTGAAGACAATTTTTTGCTTTTTATTCTGGCTGTTATATCATATGAATATCCTCGTTAAATCTATACTTATAAAAGGCTAAGCCCCGACAGACTGAAATCACACCACAGCCCAAACTACTGAGCTTAAAAACTTGAAATTTTGCACGATTGTTTATGGTAGCCTGAAAATATCCACTAAGAAAGGATTTTCAGAAATTTGCCCCCCTGAGGGAGCTGCCCCCCCCCCAAAATTTTGTACTTTTTAACCGCTCATTGCACAGCAAAGTCATGAGGAACTTTTTTGTTCAGCTACGAAAAAAAATTAGATCTATGCAGACAAATTTCGATCAGGAGCACAGGGGGGTCCAGAAGAGGGCATTTTTCGAAAATTTTGATGTAAAATCACACTACAGCTCAAACTAATTGTCCTACAGACTTGAAACTTTGCACAAATATTCTTCAAACATGCTAGACGCGCACTAAGAACGGATTTTGAGATATTTTGCCTCTAAGGGTTTCAGAGGATGAAAAAGGATCCTATTAAGTAAGGTTATGAACATGGTAAGGTGAGTGCCATATGGAAATGAGATAATTTATTTATTAACATATGATATTCTAACATATGTTGTAATCATTGGAAATAACAAAAAAATATGATAGAAATTCAAAAAAGAACATCTTTTCTATTATTGCTTTGTACCTAATTCCACTCAACCTCAATAATATTGTTCTGATAATTGATAAATATGTTTGATAATATTATTATTATTATTGAAATAATAAAAGTATTGTTTTAATAATTAATTATTATCATTAATATAATAATAGTATTGTTTTTGTAATCAATAAATATTATTATTTTTACAAACTCTGTATAATTTATAATGGTGAATGTGAAACAGCTGCATCAAAGAAATTATCTCAAAAACATAGGAAAAACATAGTTTTGAACTTCGTTTTCCTGATGCAATGTATAAGCATAGAGAAACAATAGCGTAAGTAGATATCCCATGGTATAGGGAGTTTATGTTGCAACTTTTACTGTTATCTCAAGCCGATTACTGTTGATTATTGTCGATTTTTACTGTTTTGTTGGGGTGAGAGTGTATGAACGGCACAATATGAGAGACTACCAGTGTCACACAGCTTCAAGGGAAAAAGCTACATGGACTATCGGTTGAGATAACAGTAAAAGTTACGACATAAACTCCCTATACCATGGGATATCTACTTACGCTATTGTTTTTTTTATAAGGTATAAGCCTACACGTCACAATCATGTATAATTAATTTTTCAGCAATAGTGAGGTCCACTTTATAATGGCAGTGGATAAAGAAAGAAGGATAGCGATGCCGATTTCTCTGCATTAATTAATTATATTTCTACACTGTCAAAAACATAATTGGCATCGTTGTGAACCTAAAAAAGGATAGTACCACCGGCTTTGTGGAATGATAGAGAAGGATAGCAAAACCAAAGTTGATCAAATACTGTCATTATAACGTGGACCTCACTATAGAACAGTTTTTTGAGACTGCTAAATAAACGTCTACAATTTTATCAATGCTGTATCGGCAATGATATGAAAACGCATGCAGTTAATATGTCTTTAAATAAAGGTGTTGATATCTACATGATAATTATTCTCTATCATTTTTATTTGAATAAAATTTCGAAATTATTCAAGCCTTGATAGAATCTGCCTAGAATCTCCTTGATAGAATCTATCTCTTGATAGTTATTCACTGATTCACTGTACAGTCAGTCGAGAATTTTAATATTGAAATGAGGGGTATTTTGGCAAGCTGAACAAAAAAGTAAGGTCCTATGCACCTTTTTGATATTATTTCTTCAAATGAAAAATGAGTTTTGTGGGTTGTCAAAACTCCCCCTGAAAGAGAACTATTCATTTTATCCTATCTTTTAGTAAAATAACAATGATTTCTGCATTGAATAACATCTATCTTGCCAACAAGAATCGAACTCTTTGTGAATTTAGATATGACCTACACTTTAGATTTATATAATTCTATTAATAAATTCATGGAAATTGAAGTACTTTTTTCACTTAGTTGATGAAATTGATTATCAATAGAGAAAATGATTATAATTTTATCAATAGGCTACAGAATTAGTTGAATGAATTGTCGATGTACTGAGTTCTTGGTCAACAATAATTCAATATTGGTATTCATTCAATCATAATTATTTTCAGAATTTATTTCATTTGAATTAGAAAATATTTATAAGCTCCTATCAATTTAACATTCGTAACAATGAATTCTTCAAAACATGAATTTAATGAAATAAAAAATTGCCCATACTTCTGTATTCATGTTCGCATGTTTTCCACTTGTGATGGACAGCCAAAATATTGTGGAGCGAGCTGCACGGCGAATTGTGATCGAGGGCTCTGATTGGCTGAAAAGTTCAGCGTTCGGAGTGAGGTGAGGCGAGCAGTTAGAACAGAGGCAAGCGGCACGGCGAATGGTTCAGAGTGCGGTACGGCGAATGATTAACAGCTGATTTTTAACATTATGAAACATATGCTCATGTTCGTTGAAAGGCAAGATGTTCGGAGGAATGCACGGTTTGCTGCGCGGTTCGAGGTTCGGTTCGGCATGTGTGGACGCACCTTTAGTTGTTACAGGACATTAAACAGATCACAGGCCACATAATAATCTATCTTCTTCTTCTTCTTCTTCTTCTTCTTCTCTTCTTCTTCTCTCTTCTTCTTCTCTTCTTCTTCTTCTTCTTCTTCTTCTCTTCTTCTTCTTCTTCTTCTTCTTTCTTCTTCTTTCTTCTTCTTCTTCTTCTTTCTTCTTCTTCTTCTTCTTCTTCTCTTCTTCTTCTTCTTCTTCTTCTTCTTCTTCTTCTTCTTCTTCCTTCTTCTTCTTCTTCTTTCTTCTTCTTCTTCTCTTCTTCTTCTTCTTTCTTCTTCTTCTTCTTCTTCGTCTTCTTCTTCTTCTTCTTCTTCTTCTTCTTCTTCTTCTTCTTCTTCTCTTCTTTCTTCTTCTTCTTCTCTTCTTCTTCTTCTTCGTCTTCTTCTTCTTCTCTTCTTCTTCTTCTTCTTCTTCTTCTTCTTCTTCTTCTTCTTCTTCTTCTTCTTCTTCTTCTTCTGCTTCTTCTTCTTCTTCTTCTACCACCTATATCTAAAAGGCTAAGCCCCGACAAACTGAAATCTCACCACAGCACAAACTACTAAGCCTAAAAACTTGAAATTTCGCACAAGGTTATTGTAGCCTCAAAACATTCACTACAAAAGGATTTTCAGAAATCTGCCCCCCCCCCTGAGGGAGCTGGGCCCCCCAAAATTTTCACTTTTAACCGTTCATTGTCAGATCTATGCAGAAAAATTCTAATCAGGAGCACAGGGGGGTTCAGGAGAGGGCACTTTTCGAAAATTTTGATGTAAAATCACACTACAGCTCAAACTAATTGGCCTACAGACTTAAAACTTTTGCACAAATATTCTTCAAACATGCTAGATGCGCACTGAGAACGGATTTTGAGATATTTTACCTCTAAGGATATCAAAGGATGAAAAAGGATCCTATTGAGTAAGCTTATGGTGAGGTGAACTCCATATGGAACTGAGAAAATTGACACATGATATTCTAACATATGTAGTAATCATTGGTAAGCTAAAACAATTTCATCAATTAGCTGATCGAATGATTTGCGTTGATTGAGAGCGCGAGCTTACCACGTGTTTGTTCCATCGTTGAATGCTTGGCCAGTTCGGTTTGCGCCTTCTATCAGCTGTATATGGAGTCTCATACACTCCGATTAGAACAGAGCACAAAGGTTTTCTCTGGTTAGGAGTTTGTTGATAATTCGTTTTTCAAATTCAAATGTTATTGCTATCAAAAATCGCATTGAAAACTTTCTTCAATAAATAATTATTATTAGCCCCCCTATAAAAATTTCTGTTCAGAAACCATCTCCAATATTCACACAACATATTCCCAAAGTTTCATGCCGTTATGTCAAGTATTTTTCAAGTCTACAGGGAACAATCAAACATACAAACAAACACACAAACAGACATTCATTTTTTTATAAATAGATTTCCATTCGGCTCAAACAAAAGCCTCTCTAAATGAAGGTAGAATGATAAGGATTCAGTTCTGTTGTTTTAACATTTTTTCAAATCACTTTCAAAAAGTTCATTTAGTACCTACTATTGTGTTTGAGACACTTCTGGCGCTATCATAGTTTCACCATTATTCTGTTCCACAGTCCTATCTCTTGCAGTCGTTAACTATATCTATAATGATTATATAAAGTAAAGAGCTGGCTTATGCATGTACGGGATAGGAAAATTATGTTTGACGCATCATCATGTCTGAAGTACTGGACTAATTAACTTGAAATTTTGCTTATAGATTCTTAATAAACCAAGGATGGTTATAGGCCTATTCTCAATTCTTCAAAATTTCATTATGTCAAGTTTTAAAACAGATCCTTGCGAAGCACGGGTTCTTGCTAGTGAAATCATATGGAAGTCAATTATATTGATAACAAGATCTTGTTAATAACAAGGAATTTCTGTTAGAAACATGAGTTATTAACTTTTGTCAAGAGAAATTTTTGACGATTCAGTCAAGTTGATAACTTTTTGTTGATAACTCGTGTTATTAACTCCGGTGTAAATGCAGCTTAATATTACCATAGATAAAGGATAAGCATAAGCTATATTTCTTGTCTCTGATATTACTCAAGGAGTAATATGGTGAATAGAGTAAAAATTATGGGTACGAAATAACGAATAATCAATATTATTCAAGAATTAATGTGGTGAAAGGAGTGAAAATTATGAGTATGAAATAACAGATAATGAACTATTCTTGGTTGTCATGATCGAGGAGTGATATGATGAGAAGTGTGAAAATTATGAATATGAAATGAAGGCAATTGTTTGGAAAATGTCATCAGTGCTACAATCTATTTTACTTACTGACTGAACGAATCCAAAAGGAAAAGCAGCTTAAATCATTGGTAGCTGGTTACTCACCTGTAAAGGAAAGAATAAAATGAATTCAACAAATTTAGAGAAAAGTTTGAACAAACAAATTCTGAAAATAGTCATGCCACAATAAATAAATCTAGTCAGATAAGTGCTTGATTTTTTTTCAGGGATGAACACCAAATATTTCAATATTGGGACAAAGGTTTAATTATAGAGGCTGCAAAATGAGGATGAGTGTTAGAACTGCAAGTCTGGTAAACATCGGTAAAACACGTATTTCCAATAGAAGAATGAAAATTCAGCTAATTTTTCGAATTATTATTGATCCAATACCGTAGAGTGTAGAATATAATAGCCAACAGAGGGGCATGAGTTTCAGATACAGAAAACACAAATAAAAACAATATAGAGACTTTTATTACCCTTTTATTAAAAAACTCTAAAATATTTTAACGGCTAGTTTCGACCATAGGTCATTTTCAAGTTAAATGTAAAAAATATACAAATTGATATTTTTTTTATTTGAATCAAGTAGCCCATATAAACGAAGTGATTTCAGAAAACACAAACAATATTACAAGCTCCAATGAGAGAGAGAGAGCAGTCATTTCACTGATCTAAAGTAAGCCAATAGGAGTCGAGATACAGAGAATACAACCAATGATAAGGTGAACCAATGAGAGAACAGTTATATTACTGATCTAAAGTAAGCCAATAGGAGTCGAGATACAGAGAATACAACCAATGATAAGGTGAACCAATGAGAGAACAGTTATATTACTGATCTAAAGTAAGCCAATAGCAGTCGAGATACAGAGAACCAATCGCAAGCTAACCAATGAGAAAGCAGTATTTTTGAAGTGACCCAATAGGAGTGAGATAAGAAAAATTCAACATATTACAAGCTAATCATTTGAAGAGTAGTGATTTTGTTCTACTGAGGAAGATGAACAATAAAACAAGGAATAGAGCCAGGACTGATACGTGAATAACAATCTTGGACTATGAAAATCATAAAACTAGTTGACTGCTTGAAACGCACTTCAACAATAAAACCACTCGGATGGCATGCATATTTATCTGCTTTGAGTATTGAGCTATCATGTTAATACGCGATTCTTATCAATTAAATTATGAACACTATTATCAAGAGGACTGTGTAAAATAAAACATTCTTTTGACGACTTCATTTCCTACACTATCAATTACACCGAGCAATGATAGAATCAAGAGCAGAGATTTATTTCTGAATTATTCATGGTAATGTTATTAGCAACGATCCAAGGTGAGGCTGATTATTATGGTAAATAGTGATCATAAAAGAAACGCATCTCTGCAGTCTGGACCCAACCTCCAACATAATTTGATGTTCTGTTAGTAGTTTTATTGATACCGTATAATTTCAGTTGAAACGTCATGAAATTGATCATTAATAAATGCTGCTTGTTTCCTAGAGAATAATACCAAAAATGGAGTTGCTTATCACTAGAAAATGTTGAGGATTCATCGATGTAACTAACATCAGATTATACTCTTTTATTGCACCGATATTCATGAGAATTGTATTTCTAAAATAACTTATTGGCATGAGAATACCATAGTGAACTTGGAATTTTGTCTAAAGGCATGATGAAGCCAACAGATATTAAGGCGCGTACAGACTTATGCGCCACGAACATGCGCATCCCACTTTTTATCAGCTGATTATATCTGTATTTGTAGAGAAACAGTAAGATACAGATATAATAAGCATAACACCAGCTGATGAAAAGTGAAATGCACGTGCTCGTGGCGCGTAAGTCTGTACGAACCTAAATACTGTATTTTCTTTATTTTACATTCCATATTATTTTTTATGTATGATGGAGATTGAACTTTTATCTGTAATTTCAATACAATGAATCAATTATTCATCTTACCCATTATTTTATCTTGTACGAGATTATTTTATTCTTTTATCTCGTATATAGTCACTATATAAAACCGTATCTATTTGAAAAATAATACGGGGATACAGATATAATACGCATAGCATCAGCTGATGATAAGTGAGATGCACTTGTTCGTAGCGCTTAAGTCTTTACGAACCTAAATATTTTCTTTATGTTACATTCCATATTATTGACCGAGCGAAGTGAGGTCTAAGATTCAAGTCGACAGTTTTGCATTTCTGTTTATGTTTATATGTTGCGCATTTACAGCGAAACACAGCAATAGATTTTCATGAAATTTGACAGGTATGTTCCTTTTTGAATTTCGCGTCGACGTATACATAAGGATTTATTTTTAAACTTTGCATTTAAAGGATTATACAAAAGGAAAAGGAGTTTCCTTCGAACGCCAATATTACCGTAAAAATCAGACTATAGAATTGTTCATCATAAATCATCTCTCGAGAGGATTATAAATTGCATGCCATGAAGCATGCACTTCAATATCTCAATGTAACTTGGTAAAAATCAGCTGCTGTGTGACTATATTGCATGCCTCATTGAATGCAATTTTTATGCACTATTAAATGAACTATTGATTGTATGCAATAACGCATGCAATTAATGACTAAAATAACATTGTCTCTCGACCTTTCTCTGCTTTGAACTCGGGCTGACCTGTTGCCAGTATGTCTTGAAGGAGATTAGCTTTTGATGAAAACACAACATTTTTGACACACCAACCCCAACAGCCATTAGCCGTTTTCACACCGATATCTCGCCGACACGACATACAGACAGGATTTACTCTGATGGACAGTATAAGAGGAGGCTGTGATTTATAACTGCGCGAGGTCCACTGTTCACAGAACTACTAGTTCATGTATGATTGAGATTCAACTTTATCTGTAATTTCAATGCAATGTATCATTCATCGTACCTTACCCATTATATTATCTTGTACGAGATTATTATTTTATTCTTTAATCTCGCTCATATTACACTATATAAAACCGTATTTATTTGAAGGAATAATACGGTCACATCCCTAACATTTTGCAAACTACGAAAGTGAATTATGTACTCTAGAAACTATATCACAAGACAATTGGCCACAAAACACACCTCTAGGCCCAGGAATCAGGAAACATGGGCCTACCTACATACTACATCCACATACTACATACATTTAATAATCTAATACTTTATCAGCTTGCCTTCAGGCTCCAGAAAAACACTTTTCTCTACCACATACATGTACGAGATATAGAGAGCTTCGTATATATAGGTAAATGTGAATCTTGGAGAACATAACTTCTCTCAACTATAAACATGTAGGATAGATATACACAACTCGGTGTATAGATGAGGTAAATGTCGGGGAAAGATTATAAACCAAGGTATGATAGATTCAGAACTCGGTTTACAGACGAGGTACATACAGATATTGATTTAATCCATGGATCGCCGATTCCCGATTGATCCCAGATAAATTTCGACCGTTGAAATACATTTTGCAATGTTGTAAGACATGTGAAGGAACAGGTCAATCCCAGTATCCGCAGGGCCCAAACCTCTCAGATCGGTCAGACATTTCATAATTATAAGCGATAAAAGTGAGATACAATCTTGCGGCTGTCCGACTCAGTAGATAACACACAGAATCTTTCAAACTAGGTACAAAACTCCGCGTAATTACCGGCTTATATAACTTTGTTCACAATGGCGTGTACCTTTGGCAGAAGTTTGAATCGATAATATTCTATTGCAGACCATGAGGGGTAAAACATGACATGTAATGAAAAACTGCAAGCATTGTTCCAATGATTTAATGCCATCTAAGTTCAAAGTTTTTTTCTGACATAACTTATATGTCAATTCCATGACAAGCACCAAGTCAGGTCCACTTCCAGACACAGTCAATCCAGATATCTACTCATTACTCATGACTAAGGAGAGAAGTATGAAGTAAAGTAAGTGTCCAGCCAGATATATGTTGTGAAATTTCAGGAAAATTGATAAATTTATGTAGTGCGATTGCAAAAATTACTTCAAATTTATGACAGTCTCATATAATATACGCCAGCTAAGTTCAAAATGTTCCACTGTTCTGAAATTCCAAGGAAAATTATTGTGAATTTATTATGTGAGAATGGGATCTATTACATCAGATTTTTGACAGATTGAAAGATTTAATGCCATCTAAGTTTAAAGTGTTGCATACCTGTGATTAAGTTCCAAGGAAATTTAGAAATTTATGAGGTGAGATTGACAGACTAATAACGTCAAGTATATAAGCTTCGATTTATCACATCAAAGCAATTTTAAAACGTTTCAGGGATAGTCCAGCACTTTTGTGAATAAGGCTCACTTTGAAAAATAATTTTATACTTTACAGAAAATTACTCGTACTGCTGAAAATTTATGAAAATACGTAGATAATAATAATAATTATGATTGCTTAGTTCCAACTTGAGAGCCCAAGAACATTGGAAGGCACTGTAGTAACCAATAAATACATTATTTCTGATTTTGTTTTGAATAGTATTAATTTATTTATTTATTCGTAGACAGAATCACAAATCATATGAATATGATTAGGAAGGAACAACAGGCTTGGCCCAAATCTATTCCATTCCCAAATTTTGATAAATTAATAAAATGTCCAAATAATTGCAAATGAAAATGTAGAAACATCGAGAATAAGATTCTATATTCCACAGAAACTAGAGAGAAGAGTTATCTTACTTGAGTATGAGTGTATAAGAGTATAGAGTCTTTTATTTTTCACTTCATTTATTTTATTCACGATACAAATGACACTGATTTAATAACATTGGTAGATAAAATAATAAGATAATCCTCAGGCTATTTTTCTACGAAAATTTAGGCGATGACAAAGTCCAAAATAAGGTTTATCTTCCACGTACAATTTCAGTCCAAAATAAACATGTCTCGATAATAATAAGATTCTTTGATCTAGGAAAAGGTGTTCTTTTCCAATAACGAGCTTTTCTTAAGACGATCAAGTTTTTCTTAAAGAAAAGAACACAGTACTGCCGAGCAATGCGTGAATCCATGGCATTGCATGGCACTTATCCCAATCCATACGATATGAACGTGGATTATTTTCAGTTGATTAGATAGGAAAATTGATAAGATAGTGATTGGCCAATGATAAAGAGTAGAGCACAATGAAATAATGATAATAAATTACAACAAAATAATCACTTTAAAATAATCAAGATTTCTCAACAGTCAATAAAGGAACTAACAGTCTTTTTTCCATTAGTGTGTTGTGTGTGTGTGTGTGTGTGGTGTGTGTGTGTGTGTGTGGTGTGTGTGTGTGTGTGTGTGTGTGTGTGTGGTGTGTGTGTGTGTGTGTGTGTGTGTGTGTGTGTGTGTGTGGTGTGTGTGTGTGTGTGTGTGGTGTGTGTGTGTGTGTGGTGTGTGTGTGTGTGGTGTGTGTGTGTGTGGTGTGTGTGTGTGTGGTGTGTGTGTGTGTGTGTGTGTGTGTGGTGTGTGTGTGTGTGTGTGTGTGGTGTGTGTGTGTGTGTGGTGTGTGTGTGTGTGGTGTGTGTGTGTGTGGTGTGTGTGTGTGTGTGGTGTGTGTGTGTGTGTGTGTGGTGTGTGTGTGTGTGTGGTGTGTGTGTGTGTGTGTGGTGTGTGTGTGTGTGTGGTGTGTGTGTGTGTGGTGTGTGTGTGTGTGGTGTGTGTGTGTGTGTGTGGTGTGTGTGTGTGTGGTGTGTGTGTGTGTGTGTGGTGTGTGTGTGTGTGTGTGTGTGGTGTGTGTGTGTGTGGTGTGTGTGTGTGTGGTGTGTGTGTGTGTGGTGTGTGTGTGTGTGGTGTGTGTGTGTGTGGTGTGTGTGTGTGTGTGTGTGGTGTGTGTGTGTGTGGTGTGTGTGTGTGTGTGTGTGGTGTGTGTGTGTGTGGTGTGTGTGTGTGTGGTGTGTGTGTGTGTGTGTGTGTGTGGTGTGTGTGTGTGTGTGGTGTGTGTGTGTGTGGTGTGTGTGTGTGTGGTGTGTGTGTGTGTGGTGTGTGTGTGTGTGGTGTGTGTGTGTGTGTGTGTGTGTGTGTGGTGTGTGTGTGTGTGTGTGTGTGTGGTGTGTGTGTGTGTGTGGTGTGTGTGTGTGTGTGGTGTGTGTGTGTGTGGTGTGTGTGTGTGTGTGTGTGGTGTGTGTGTGTGTGTGTGTGTGTGGTGTGTGTGTGTGTGGTGTGTGTGTGTGTGTGTGTGTGGTGTGTGTGTGTGTGTGTGGTGTGTGTGTGTGTGTGTGTGTGTGTGGTGTGTGTGTGTGTGTGTGTGTGTGTGGTGTGTGTGTGTGTGGTGTGTGTGTGTGTGGTGTGTGTGTGTGTGTGTGGTGTGTGTGTGTGTGGTGTGTGTGTGTGTGGTGTGTGTGTGTGTGTGTGTGTGTGGTGTGTGTGTGTGTGTGTGTGGTGTGTGTGTGTGTGTGTGTGTGTGTGGTGTGTGTGTGTGTGTGTGTGTGTGTGTGTGTGTGTGTGTGTGGTGTGTGTGTGTGTGGTGTGTGTGTGTGTGGTGTGTGTGTGTGTGGTGTGTGTGTGTGTGGTGTGTGTGTGTGTGTGGTGTGTGTGTGTGTGGTGTGTGTGTGTGTGTGTGTGTGGTGTGTGTGTGTGTGTGTGTGTGGTGTGTGTGTGTGTGTGTGTGTGTGTGTGTGTGGTGTGTGTGTGTGTGTGTGTGTGTGTGTGGTGTGTGTGTGTGTGTGTGTGTGGTGTGTGTGTGTGTGTGTGGTGTGTGTGTGTGTGTGGTGTGTGTGTGTGTGGTGTGTGTGTGTGTGTGTGGTGTGTGTGTGTGTGTGTGTGTGTGTGTGTGGTGTGTGTGTGTGTGGTGTGTGTGTGTGTGTGTGTGTGTGTGTGTGTGGTGTGTGTGTGTGTGTGTGTGGTGTGTGTGTGGCGATGACAAAGTCCAAAATAAGGTTTATCTTCCACGTACAATTTCAGTCCAAAATAAACATGTCTCGATAATAATAAGATTCTTTGATCTAGGAAAAGGTGTTCTTTTCCAATAACGAGCTTTCCTTAAGACGATCAAGTTTTTCTTAAAGAAAAGAACACAGTACTGCCGAGCAATGCGTGAATCCATGGCATTGCATGGCACTTATCCCAATCCATACGATATGAACGTGGATTATTTTCAGTTGATTAGATAGGAAAATTGATAAGATAGTGATTGGCCAATGATAAAGAGTAGAGCACAATGAAATAATGATAATAAATTACAACAAAATAATCACTTTAAAATAATCAAGATCTCTCAACAGTCAATAAAGGAACTAACAGTCTTTTTTCCATTAGGGCTACTCTTGAATATAAATAAAAATAGAAACATGTTGTGAGTAAATAATTTTAAAAGGATACTCAGATTTCTCGAACGAACTTGACCTGTAAGAAGTTCCAAGAATATGTGTTCAAAATATGAAGCTGATTGATCAATTCTTTCAATTACTTGGATCAATTTTACTTAATTGATCAATTACTTAGATTTCTTAGATTAGTTTACATTTTTTTTATCTATAGGAACTAACAGATATAACAAAAATACGCAGTAATGGAAGAAAATACTCGTAGTCCTAATCCTGGCCCTCATGCTTCTGGCCACTTCAACACATTGTAACTCCTTACACAAGTACAAACCTCCAGTAAACGCTGTTCAACATTAGACAACTCTAATGTAAGTGCAACAATGTTTCACAAAATCCAAGTACAACATACAAACAAACCATGTTACCTAACCAGTTCACAAGATGCTTTGTGACCGTCTAAACTACATTAAAGGCGCTAATAGGTTAAGTCACCAGCTTACACGCTTCTGTTTCCTTACCTATATAACCGAATAATGGTTTAAGTTACTCAATAACACTTGCACTTGTCATCAGTGGGTGTATTAACTATTCAAGGGGCTGTTATATTATACGGAACAGGTATATAAATGTATATTGGATGGTGTTTTGCGGTTGTATTACACAGGAAAATAAGTATATATTGGCAGTAAACGAAAATAAATATATATTGGGTAGTGTTATCTTTAGTAAAATCCACTTCACACTATCAGTATTACTTGAATGCTTCCCATTGACGTTATCTATAAGAAATTCTGACAGTTTTAGCCTCAACGGAGGCTCCAGATAACAAACATTGAAGCCGGTGGTGCAATTTACAACTGGTAGCGCTGTAATTACCTGGAGAGATTGTTAATAATGTTCTGGTGCGAACTATAAACATAAATACACCCTTCCAGCTTATGATGCCCGGCTTTTAGCACTGTTAAGACTACGATAAAGGGCATAAAATTTAATGTTAAAACTTGTAATGGATTGAATTGCAGGTTGATTTGTGGCAATGTCACACTGATATAGTAAGAATCACTTCACAATGTCAGCATTACTTGAATGGGGAGCATTGATGTTGCATACGTGAGGAATGTTGACGGTTTGAAGACTGTCAACATTGCTTGAACGGGAAACATTTGATATTAATATAGGGAACGCTGTCAGATTAACGTGAATATCACTTCAGTTGTGTAATACATGCTATTGTGTGTTACTTTCTCCATTCGTCTCAGAGTGTGTGAGAGGGAGAGTGAGAGAGTGAGTTTGTTGTGACTTATGGTTTTACGCATAAAATAGATGGAATTTATGAGTGGTTTGAGTTGTTTAAGTCATGAGAAGGCATGGTGCATTGCAGGGGACTTATTACTTTGGCACGCCATCATTGTTGTTGATGTTGATCATGTTTATGATGATGATGATGATGATTATGACTTGTCAGAGTTTTGAGATGAAGTGAAATGATTCAATAGAAATTGAGTTACCGTATCAGTAATGCATTTCTAGCATGACGTATTTATTAATGATTATTATTAAATTTATTATAAGCAATCATGATCATTTCAATTATCAAATAATTTAGTACAAGAATGATGAGATCATGAGAAAATATGAGAAAAATATCAAGAGAATCTTTTCGCGTCTCGGCATTTATTATATTAAAGCTGCAAATGACAAAAATTCACAGTCAATACAGCTTGTTTCGTCGAAGAATCCACCTCAAAATCAGTTATAGAACACACTGGAGGCTATGAGAAAACCTCCAAATCACACAAATGTTACCCCCTGGCCCCCCAGAGCCCCCCAAAATTTTTCGACACATTTAAATCAGCCTCGCACAGGAAATTTGATCATAGCTTTTTTGTTCAGCTCCCGGAGATAATTCATGATTGCGACCAAATTCAAATGGCGACCCAGAAAAGAGAGTTTTCATCGAAAATTTGAAGTTTTCTCAAATGTGAAAGATTCTCAGCCAAAACTATGAGTTCGCTGTGAAAACTGAACACCAAATCTGTTGCATACTACACTGGAGGCTACGGGAAAACCTCCAGACCTTCAAAATTCTGCCTCCCGGCATCCCTGGCCGCCCCAAATATTTGGGACACATTTAAATTTGTTTCCCACAAGAATTTATCACAAGCTTTTTTGTTCAGTTCGCCGAAATAAGTGAGATATTTTCTGCTCAATTTTGTTGTTGGTATTTTTCCTTGAGACTTACACTATGAAATGAGTTGAAAAGATAATTATTATTGAATATAAATCACGCTTAATAATGTCTATACATTCGAATATGTAGCTGAATTTCAACCAAATTCAAATGGCGATCCAGGAATAAGTATGCAAACTTAAGAACGTTTTCATGGACGAACGATTTTTACAGCAAAGCCCACTTATTCCCATAATATATTATCCTTATCCTCATCATATTACTCATCCTTATTACTTATTACTGTGATCCTTATATTTTCCTAGCCCTTCCAACTGAAGTTTATCCAGAAATTGAGTTTTTCTCTTCTTGATTTTTCCTCGATTACTGTGTCCAATCATTTTGTTAGAACATTTTTCGAATCAATTCTCGGCAAAGAAAGAGCTGAATTTCCAATGACCTGCAGCTATTACAGGAATTCTGCTATAATTTCGCTCAACACTTTATGCAAATAAGACATAATATAACCTATTACGTGATTCGCAGTCTTGTTTTCTGCTCAATTTTGTTGTTGGTATTTTTCCTTGAGACTTACACTATGAAATTCACTCAGTAATAAGTTGAGAAGATAATTATTATTGAATATAAAGCACGCTTAATAATGTCTATACATGCTAACTTCAACGAATATGTATCAATCTTCTTTGAATTCAAGTTAAAAAATTTGTTCACATGTTAACAAGTATTTTAAATTCTTTTGTAATTGCGCATTATCGAGTTATTAACTCGAGTAATAAGTACCTTTTAATATTTCTTACAAGACATAGATATAAATATTAGGTGGATGTTAGGCATGTGCTCTCAACCCAAAGGCCATTGAGATTTGTAAGCATCGCTATAAAAGACTGGAGTGGTTAGGTTTTTCAAGGAAACAACACGTAATTTTGTGAACAAAATATTAGCAGAAATGCTAGGGTGCGCCTCGTCATTATGATTCAGCCAACATCAAATAACATCTAAAGTAGAATTTGGGACTTCCTTTCAGGATGTAGTCCACTATACATCATTAGAAGCATAATCACTTAATTAATTCGCCTATAATTAACTAATTATTACTGGTAATTATCAAAAAATTATTTGTTTTGGGAGTGTCTGTAGTCTGTACCATAACCAGAATCCATTGATTGGTCGTTAGAACTAAAATTTGGGGTCAATAATTTAATCTTATGGTACTGGATCAACGATCAAAGAAAGACAACAATATTGGTGATTGAAAATGAATATGAGTGCTAGAAAGAAATAAATTATTGAACATTATTTGCACAAGTGATTAAATGTGTCTGGATTGAAACATCATTCTGAATTGATGAAAATGAAATTAACTTACCACTGATGTTAAGGTAATAGACAGTAACCTCCTAAAATAATGTGTTGACCCTCCTGTTAAGATAAGGTATTGTTAAATGGATGGTAGACTCCTAGCTTTCAATAGGAAATCTGAGAAACATAGCTAGCAAACCTAGTGATCCTCACTAGCTTTTACCACAGATACAAATTAGATACATGAAATAGATGCTACTCATACATGATATAGATACATGAGATACCGGTAGATACAACTTATACATGATACAGATATATGACATAGATGCAACTCTTACATGATACAGAGGAATTAAACATGATACATGGTACAGATGAGGAATCGGCTCATTTACCAAGCTTTCAAACTACAGGATAAAAAAATTCAAAATAAATTACAAATGTCAAAATATTTTGCACTATTGACAGCTGAAGTAACGCTTCAAAAACTGGGTCATAATAGCTCTTAAACCCACTTTGATTGAAAAATTGCGAACATGATAAGCATTATTGTGTCACTTTAAAAAAACAACCTGATTTGAAACAAACTTTTTGTCTTGCCATTTATTCGTTCTTTTTTGCCTCACCTCAAATGTTTCCAAACGATACTGCCCCATTGTCTTCTAATCAAGAAGGCAAAAGTGTAAAGATGTGGGAATATGGAGCTAGTCTGAACAACTGAACGATTTTTACTGGATGAGGAACATTATTTATTTGGTAATATTGTGAGTAACCGTCACCTTTTCCATGAATATATTGTCTTCATTCTGTTTGTTTAATTGAGCTGTGGGTAGAAGATCAGTTTATAAAATAAGTGATTAATAATAATGATACCTGCTGACACTTGAAGAAACGTAGGTTGACAATGGACTGCGAAAATGAGTATTGTAAGGAATAATACGATAGCCTTAACACCAAATCCAAGTTGATGATATTTTGGTAGATTTTGAGACTTAGGGCCGGTTTCCGAGCTCGGGATTTAGCTAGGATCTTAACTAGAAGCTAGAGTCAGAAAATTGGCTTTCTAAAACGGGGTGTAGTCGCAGCTTTTATGCCAATCTTTATTTTTTCATTTCTATAATTGGAAACGTTTTTCCTTGCCGAAATCTAGTATTCCTAAATAATTCAAAATAGCTACACCATTTTCTCTTTATTTTATTTTGTGTCAAATTTTCTAGTTTTTCGAAATGTAATTCAAACGTGACTATGACTACGACTACGCCCCGCTTGGAAAGCCAATTTTCTGACTAGCTTATAAAGACTAGAACTTGGCTAAATCCCGAGCTCGGAAACCGGACCTTTTCAAGGTTCCAATAGAGGGCCGTTTAAAGGCTCCATTGAAGGCTCCAATATTGGGGGCTAAGTAGGTTCAACACTTTAATAAAATCTTTAATGCTCAATCAAAGACAAAGTTTTTATTAAATGACGAACTTCTCATTCGATTATTTCTCGTTTTGATCGATTCTTTGTTATTCCCCTATCTAAAAAAAGGTAATGCAATGGCAGACAAATCTCTACAATGGCAGACCAATTTTTAAAATTATATTTGAACTTATATTCTCAATAATATAAGATGATATTAGAACCAAATTAATTAATTTTGATCATGTATACGAGGAGATCATCAACAGTTACATGTCTCCAAAAAAAAATACACTGAGACGGATAATGCAGAAATCATCAGTAAAACCATGAAGAGTCAAAATATCAAATCGCAAGAAAATAATCACGTTCATTTGCCAAGTCGATAAAGTGTCAACAGACATTCATAGCGGCAATAAAGTAATGAGTGAAAGAAGTACCTTAACCGTTGAGTTCCATTTCAATCAGCAATCAACTGATAAGTGAGTTGTAATTGAAATTAGAATGCAAAGAAATTAACATACAAATCGCCAAAAGCTTTTACTGCAATTATCACCATTTGTCACTAATGTAACTACTACTGCTTCTCAACTAGAAACGTAAATAAGTTATTAGAGTTCTATCAATTTGTACCCTCATTAGACTGATTTGTTAAGTCTGCACTATCAAGGCTTATCTGATTGAAAAGAAGTGTAATTCTACTTTTATCCTGTTTTGTTATAAGTTGGAGAATGTTGACTAGAAATAAAATATCATTATCAGTTTTAGCTGGCCATTTTCAAGGATTTCAGAAGTTATCAGAAAAAAAACTTGAACAGTTAGTAGGAATTTATTGTTATTATCAATGAAGCACCGGCTACTTCCAAAATAGCAACACTACCTAGCAACAATATCAATTATTCTGAATCTTTTTGAAACAAAGTAGGCAACTTTTAAAACATTTCGCCGCCTAAAGATAATAATCCCTTTATTTCTATAAAAAATCCCGATTTTAGCTGTTGATACTCAAGCATCCGTTAATGAGACTAGTGATAATAATCGCTTTATTTCTTCAAAAAATCCCGATTTTAACTGTTGATACTCAAGCATCCGTTAATGCGACTAGTTTCAATGAAAATGGAAGTTTTCAGAAATAAAAATATTTGTTGGTTCCCAAAATGATGAAAGATACTCAACTGTATACCATGGGTTAATGGACTAGAATGTGAAACTCCCAAACTTCATATTGATAAGAAGCTTTTTGAAAAGCAAATTAGTTTACAACTCTACAAAGCGGCATATCAATATATGAGACGAGCTGCAATAAAATGCTCTAGAAACATCAAGGATTATCATAAAAGTAAGGTAAGCCGTTATCTACTAGTTTTAAGACTTCACCCTTGAATTTTTCATATTTGGGGACCTTGATTTCCGGATTTCCAACCTACACAATAATAATACTTTGCGTTTTCCAAGTCATAACTAAGTCAAGATCACTAATTTTTCAAGAATCGGTCTAGAACTTTTAAAAGATTTCGCTGTTCACGCCTGATTGATCGGAAGTATAACAAGTAAAATGATGTATCAGTATAATTTTCAAGATACTATTTAATTTCTACTTTTTTAATTTGTAATTTGAGTAGGAAATAAACTCATTTATTTATTAATTTTATTCACATAGAATTAGACTACTAGTACCCGTGCATTATTTTTAACTAAGCACGACTAGTTCCGACATTTATGTCATTCTCAAGTTTCAATAACATAAAAGTCGAAACTAGTAGAGTTTTATTTTGAAATAATACAAGGGTACTAGTAATTTGCTATAATCAAATATTCAGGAAGCCCTATTGACATGCTGTTTGAAAAATAATAAACTCAGAGCTTTTCAATAGGTGGAAACACTAATCTTGTTGGGTAATTAACTTACTCTCGACTCTCTCTTGATTGGACAACAGTTTGTAAACTAACTCAAAATTCATCCAGTAGACAGCAGCACATGGTGGGTGATATTTTCAACTCCGCCTACTCTCTCTTCTGATTAGTCGACAGTTTGTAATGGATGTAATACTAAAATCTGTCACTAGCCAGCAGCATTTGCTGGGTCATGAGATCAAATAGAATAGAATAGTTCTCAATTAATTTTTGGAATTTCAAGAGTCTCAAGTACTTTAAGAAAAAATAAATTTGAGTACCCTTTTTAAATTATATCGTCACGACATGTTTCGGCTACTAGTTTGAAAAGGGAACTTTAGATTTATATTTTTATTTATATTCAAAAGTAACCCTGAAGAAAAAAGACAACTTTGAGAAAAGTACAAAAATCACTCAACTCTCAGAGACTTGCAAATTTACTTGATTTGGAAGCTTTTAAGTTTTCTGAAACATCGTTAGATTTCATCACTCAATTGCTTCTTGTCAAAAATGTTAGTTGCTACATAATCAATCCCCTAAACACAGGTATACTGTATAAATCCTTCGAATCTGTAACAAATTAGGATTGGCCTACACAAATTAAAGATGTGAAGTAAAACTGCTCAACTCCATCAAGAATGCCAAGAATCTACAACCCTCTGTACAAATTTATCAGTGTTCTATACTCTTCATTTCTACAATATCACACACTCTGCAATTGTTTTCTTTAAATAGATGTATATTTTTCAAAAGCTCAATTAAAGATAATTTAAATATCCATAAGATATAAGAGAGTTTCTAGGGTCTGCAGCAACTCCTCCATGCGTACAGGGAAGCTTCCCTTGCATGAGAGTATTTATTGTCAAGCAAATTAAATGTATAATATTCATAATTGTATTATTTATTATTATTAGTTTATGTTCTAGATGATTGACTATTATTTTGTATGCATTGTTTTAGGCAATAAAGTTTATTATTATTATATTTCTAATTTATTGAAAATCGTCCGTCTTTTAACCTCATCCTCCCCACACTGATAACTGACTTTAGAAATATATGACATATCCAATGCATCAAACTTTAATGAATATTTAGCCTCAATCTCCATCCAAAAAGACTCTCCTAGATTATCAGAAACCTTCCACCTTTTAACCGTAGTAACCTCATCCTCCCCACACTGCAAACTAGATGTAGAATTCTAATCCCATCTCCCATGCATGATAGTTTAATGGATTGTTTACCCACAATCTCCATCCAAAATTATTTCAACTTTTATATGACTCTCCTAGATTTTAAAAACCTTCCACCTCTTAACCGTGAACAATCTCATCCTCCCCACACTGCAAACTGAATCTGATGCATCATATATTTTAATTTATTGTTTACCTTTAATTTCCATCTAATATTATTTCAACTTTTATAAAACTCTCCCATATCAACCATCTAAAATCATTTCAAATTTTATAAGACTCGATTATCAAAAACCTTCAACCTCTTAACCGTAACAACCTCATCCTCCCCACACTGTAAACTGAATGTGGAACAAAATGCAAATCCATACAGCGGTGTCCTCCGCTGCCTGCATTCATTTTCATAACAAGCACAACTCAAAGTCACGAGATTCTCAAGTCCTGTCGCCTGGGCACGAATAGAATGCAATTACATAATTGAAAACAAGCGCATTGTCCAACCGCTAGGTAATACCCTAGATAATACAGTACAGTGCATACACTATACACACACAGGGAGAGCAAACTTAACAAGATAAAGATAAAACAACAAAACAATCACCTTCGGAATGTGGGAGGATAATATTTTATAAAAATTATTGCGCTCGTGTATGTAAGGTGCGCGCGCGCAAGTGGCGAGCGAAAATTACAAGTCGCGGCGGTACTTTGCTGTGTTCAGTATTCATTATCTATCTACCTTCGTTGAGTACTTGGGGACTTTCCATTTGACCGTAACCAAAACACGGACTCTCCTTCACAACTGAACTCCTCAGGCTACTAAAGTTCCTCGGTTTTCCAAAGACAACATCACAAGTACTATCAATATACTTGTTATTGGCACGGATATGAAAAGATGAAACAATAACGATTATTATTGTAAACAAGTTGATGCTGGACTGGAGGTGACCTGTGCTAGAGTTTGATGAGAATCTCCATCATGATCATCATCGTAATAATAATACTGATGTATATTATGCGTACTGGACTTGAACATCTCATAGCAATAAGTCCAGTTGATGGAATATTATTAAATTCCAATATTGTTGAATGAGGAACACAACCATAATGTCAAAGATCACTATCAATATAGGATATATAGGTAATGGAAATATTGATAGACATTACGAAAGAAGTGGTATTTCATAATAGTGGAGGACTGATTGTGACTGGGGATATTCTTACGAGGAGAGAATTGAAAGCTAGAGTTTAGTAAACCCAGAGGGTTTGAATTTAAAACATAGGTATTGTATGGTGGAAACTGGGAGATTCTCCACAAATTGAGAATGAAGGATTTTCAAACTTCTCGATTAATCAACAAGTTGTTTCTTACAAAGAAATGAGTGCAGTTTCATATGGTGGAGGATTGATTGTGACTGGAAATATTGTTACGAGGAGTAAATTGGAAGCTTGAGCTCCGTAAACCTAGAGGGTTTGAATTAGTGTGTTTGTAGAATTGGTACATTTTTAGAAGCACATGTCTTTGAAGCTGAAAACTAGTATATTTTTGTGAGCAAACTTTTAAAACACAAGTTTTCTTTTGCCGACATGTAGCACAAAGTTGTTTTCCTTTTTGTTGTACTCTGTATACATTTTTTGTGCAATAAACGATTTGATTTGATTAGCAGCTACTAAGAACATTGAGAATGGAAAACGTTTAGAATGAATTCAACAAAACCAACTTTTCAATCATTCAGGAAATTCAACCTTACACAGCCGAGTGAACTATTAGTACACTTGTAGATACTAGAAGCATTGAAAATGAAAAATCTTCTGAATTAATTCAACAAAACCAACTTTTTAATCATTCAGGAAACTCAACCTTACACAGTCGAGTGAACTATTAGTAAACTTGTAGATACTAGAAACATTGAAAATGGAAAATCTTCTGAATGAATTCAACAAAACCAGCGTTTCAATCATTCAGGAAACTGAACCATACACAGCCACAGGAAAACTCTGACCATGCTCCAAACACTTCTCAGATCCTATTCAAAAATCAAACACCCAGAGTACCCAATTTATCTTTTTAGGTTATTGGAAAGTTTGATATTATGCAGTAATCACTAGTAGATTTATGCTCCTCACCCTGTATTTCCGCATTCTTCATGCTTTATTATCATCTCCATTGATAGCAAAACCTGTATAGATCGAGTGTAAATAATTCATTAGTTAAAATTAGTTAACATCTATCGATTTAGAGGAGTCGTCCATTACGTAGCCGCTATCATTATATTATTCGATATAAATTATTCTTCTTCTATAAGCATAACAAGTTATAACACTTCCTTTTTAATCACACTCTTGCTAGAAAATAGCTACAATCAAACGGGAATTTATCTACTGAGCTACCGCAACGTTATTAACATTCTACAAATAATAATGAACTAAACCCAAGGAATTGATTGTTTGTATGCTCCACCTATAGCCTATTCCAAGCCCCCTAGAGATAGGCCACATTGATAACATACAAGAAATAGAAACAATAACCGAGCCCCATATATTGCACCTCATATTTGATTCTAGCTGCTTATTATTAGTTTCTAGATAATATTCTAAATCAAAGAACAGTTCAGCTTTCACCAACACACTGACTCAAAATTTACGTAACTCTTGTGTACCACTTTTTTGGCGCTGGAATTTCAAAGCGGGACTAGTGTTTGACTATAGGCCTAACTTATAGGCAAAAAGAGATGTGAGTTGTTGCACTATGAATCTCTCACTTGTCTATGTAGTTAACGGTTTCTTCTAGCGATAGTTTTCGTCTAGAGGTGTCAACAAGTTGAGAATACAAGATACAACTCAACTCCATTGAATTTTACGACCCTATTTTCCAATCAACGATTCTTCATGCATGTTATTGGAGGCCGATAAAATAGGCTGACACTGTAGTTTCTTCCTCAAGCTTTTTTAGTCACAGATTTTTAGTAGGAGCTTATATCATAGTGAATTTCTACATTCAGAATAAGCTTAATCATGTTCAGTACCTACTTCATACTAGTTCTGAAAACCCTGTCTTGAGATTTTTAATCGAGCCAAGAAACGTTTTTATACTATTGGGAGTCCAACACTTTTATTACAAAAATATCATTTCTATACTATATTCACTCCTACATTTAAATTGTAAAATCTGAGGTTTTTGGCAGGATTGAACTGGAAAAGGAGAATCTTGAAGAATCAGGAAAGCAACAATTTAAAACTGTATACAGACTTTTGCGCCACGAACACGCGTAATTCGCTCTTCATCAGCCGATACTATCTATTTGTACAGAAAACTGTAAGATGCAGTACAGATATAATATGCTGAGCATCAGCTGATGGAAAGTGAAATGCGTGTGCTCCATGATACAGATATAATAAGCTGAGCATCAGCTGATGGAAAGTGAAATGCGTGTGCTCCAAGATACAGATATAATAAGCTGAGCATCAGCTGATGGAAAGTGAAATGCGTGTGCTCCAAGATACAGATATAATAAGCTGAGCATCAGCTGATGGAAAGTGAAATGGGTGTGCTCCAAGATACAGATATAATAAGCTGAGCATCAGCTGATGGAAAGTGAAATGCGTGTGCTCCAAGATACAGATATAATAAGCTGAGCATCAGCTGATGGAAAGTGAAATGCGTGTGCTCCAAGATACAGATATAATAAGCTGAGCATCAGCTGATGGAAAGTGAAATGCGTGAGTTGATGTTTTGTCAAGTCTTGCGAGATTCTTCAGAAGCAATGGACCGGGAAGCGTAGGTGAAGACAGAAAAACGATTAAATACCCTTAACTCAATACCCAAGGAATTAATGGAATTTTCTGAATGAAACGGCCATTACTATGTACCTCCTAGAGATAAGATAACCACAAGAACTGTGGACTTCACCTTCAGCTTTGATTGATCCTATACATTCCAAATTGACTCCTACATCTCACACAAGACAACCAATTGAGCCATCTTCATCAGGCTAGTTAAAAGTTATTACATCAACAATGGCACTTAACGTCTTGAATAATTCAATGTAATAAGGTGCTGTATTTGGCATTAACTGGTGATTGCACTTCAACAATGAGAAAACGCTAGAAAAAGGTTGACCCAACACAGCACGTATTGAAAACGTGCATTGTGCGCCCGAAGAACGCTACAAAACTATAGGTGGGCGAATCTTATTGAGATTTAACCTTGAAGACAACGTTTAAGGACTAGATACCATTACAATAAACGAGGCAAAATTATAATTTGAATAGAAGAATAGTTGTTCTAATAGTTCGTGTATTCTAGGCAGGAGTATAGATAATAGGTATGCAACCTATGAAATTCCAGAGTGTTTTCTAGCTGTTTATTTAGAAGCAACTCAACAATACAGTGTCCAACTACAATAGTGCCTGTGATTGATTTATGAGATTGACGGCAATAAAGCCTATTATTAGCATCTCCGGGCTACACGAGCGTATAATTGTTTTATGATTGATTCCAACTTGATTTATTGATCACTATAAACGCGCTTAGAATTAAATTCACCAAGCTGGTGTGATTATTATTTCCTCATTAAAAATTATAACCGCATGCTGATCAAATGGATATTCACATCACGTTCGCACGTCACTTGAATAATTCTTGTTACATGGAATTATTTATTCCTCAATTCCGTCGATTCTGATCAAGAATTTGCATTTGTTACTATTTCTCATTAAATTTTCCCATGTTGATTATTGAGCTGTTTTGCTCTTGTCAATATGTCATTCAATATATACTGACAGGGATTCAAACTTTTCCGATTTCAGTCTTCTCTTTTTCCGACGAGTTTCACATGACAAGTCGAGACTTATAATTTAGATGATGATTGGTAAGATAGAAAAGTGTCACCTGGTCATATGGGACATATATATGATTCATATATTTATCTCATATTGATCAGGATTTTAGAGTTTTATTTTACGAAAAGTTTAATGAACGGTGTTTCTGCCTTTGAACAGTTTTGTCATCGACAGAAAGATTGTTTATTTCACTTGTTATCAAAATTATTGTAGTTTCTCTTTTGTTTTTCATAACAAACGTGCTCGGCTTGTGCGACTGATAAAAATATGTATTTGAAATGGCTTCATGTTTGGCATTGACTGAGTTATATATTAATACATTTAAAAGCAATGAATAATGGCTAATATTTCTCATGCATGGTAAGCTATTGAAAATCTATTAAACTCTTCCAGCATCGGTTCATAGCTGTTAGTATCAGTAGAAAGAATTGATAGTGCTTTACAACTTGAACATGAATTTTCAATCAATTTTGGTACATTTGGATGAAATTTTACATGCAGTAGGCCTAATCCTATTATGTTAAGCGAGCAATTTTTGAATATCTGTTTATATTTTTATATCTGGTTATTTATGTTCAACGGATCTTGAAAACGGCTCTAACGATTTTCACTAAATTTGGAACATAGTAGGTTTATGATATAAAAATTCGATTGCACTAGGACTCATCCTTGGGAAAACTCGCTGAACGACATTAAAAGGATAATAATTCATCCTTGGCTGAAACAGCTGAGACTTTCGTCGTCTGTGGATAGTGAAAAGTGAGCGAATGATTCTGTTGAAAATCAAAATATCGCATACCCGAAATTCATAACGAGCGAAGCTCGGTGCCCCGATATTAATAACATTAATGAACTAATTGTAATTAAATTTTTATGAACAAGCAATTGATTGAACTGGTCAGAATTTGATCAAAACCTGATGAAAATGATTCGGTCCTTATAGTAGGTTTCACAGCAACATTGTACTTTCAATTCTTTTATTTATCAATTTGAGTGGTCTGGGACCCACCTTAGCTTCATTGATTACCATTCACAACTATTATCACCATAAGAGGTATAAAATCTCATGCGGCAAATAAAGCTTAACTAGGTTTTCATCTCTTTCAAATTAACAAGACATCACCAATCAAACAAAGCATCTTCTTTTTTAGCTTCAATCATGCGATTGGTAAGCAGCTTTCCATCGTTTTCAATCCAGAGCTATACTTGCAAACAAATTATAAGAATATGACAATAATATTCATGGTTTTATTCTGTATACTCATTTCCCTCTTCACAAGGAAAAATATTTCCAATTCTAATTCAGTGTTCCCATTATTTTGTTCTTTTTTGCACAGCCAATCAAGTGTTCAATCAAATGAAAGCGAAATTGAACCTTAAAGACACAGCGCTTCAATCAAAATTCCATCTTTCATTTACCAGACCAGGTCAATGCCAAGTAGGTCTAATATTATCATCAAACAAGTTCTGCTTTAATAACTTGGTTTTATAGCTTGTTTACATGGCATTCGGGAACACGGAAGAATGACAGAAATTCATGAATGACATTCGCCAGATAAGCGCCGTTACTTTCAAGTGCAAAACAAATTCCAAGTTTTGTTTTAATAGACTCTCAGATTCGGTAATTCACCTAATTGATATCAACCTCATAACTCTACTCTTATCAGTTTCAGATAAAACTCCGTTGCACATATTTATAATCTTGAACCAAGCATTTTTTTCAAGTAATTCAAGTGTCCTTTCAATCTTCTTATCATTAAATTTGCTGAAAGCTACAGAATTATTTCTCAACTAGTGATTACATCGGGAATAAACTATTTTTCTTGCAGTTGACTGAACTTAACATTTCTATATTGAGAAATGGATTAAAAATTAGGCTCCAAATATTTCTTGTAACAAAATAAGCATATAACTTACACTAACACTAGAATAACTACTATTACTACTGATTTATAGAATCCTGCTAGATAAGGGCTCAAAAAAATTTGGAATCTTGATTAAAGACTATTGAAATTACAGAGAGAAAAATTATTATTGCTCAAGATTTTCAAACTATTATTTGCTTAAACAATTTAAATGTGGGTATTATTCATTATTAAATCAGCATATTCAGCGGTGATAACAGGATTGAATCAATCCATTTCTCAAATACAATTATTGTCAAGATATTATTTCCATGGCAACAGTAGAATAGCATTTCATGACAATTCCGGCATTAAGGATATATCATGAAGAATTATTGGAAGCCATTTATTTATTCATCGAGAAGCAGAATCTACGCACGTAGGTTGTCTTTATAAAGGCTGCTCTATGATTCATATTTATAAATTAATAAATATGAAATTCTATATATATATATATATATATATATATATATATATATATTTGTATACTAAATGCTCTTTGATTCATATTTTCATCGGTAGCCTATTCACATCGGACATTTCTGCTTCGATAAAACTCACCAGACTCAAAACTTATAGAGAGGATCCTTGGAATAGGATTAACTGAGAAAAAAGGTCGTGTATTTTTAATTTTTAGATGTAGCCCGATTTGGAATATGAATTTTAACAAACCGACAAATCTATAAAATTGAGTAACATAATGTCTAAGCTCTAAAATACTTCTGAGATTGAACCTCTTTTGTGATTTTAATTCTTACAAGCCTAAAACTCAATAAAATAAAGTTACACTATGTCGTAACCAGCTATCGTAGTATTCTGCAATCGAACACTAGAACGCCTAAAGGTGGAAATTTGCGAAACAGATATTGATAATTAACAATGTCCTGATGGAAGAGGCGTAAAACGAAATCCAATAGCCTAGTGCACAAAGTTTGCGCCGTTTTTGGCACCCAGAAATCTATGAATATTTAAATTGATCTCGTTGAGTCGCCCACATGAGAAAAGTTCGCTTTAGAAAGCTTAAGCCACTGTAAAACACCGCTATACTGAAATTCACTTCAAACTGTCAGCATTCCTAATTCAAATACAACAATACTTCCCATTCAATCAATGCTGACAATTTGAAGTGAGTCTCGGCAGACAAAGTCAGCTACTATGCTGAGAGACTGCGTGGAAAACTACGTCATAAATTACACTTATGAAACCATAAGTTGGCAACATTGATTACATTCGAGAACGCATGAGATAAATTGATTAATCAACGATTTATTAACGGAAAAAAGTAAATCAATAACCGGCATCCCACATAGAGATCTCTCCATAAATACAAATACAACGTTTGTCTATATTAAATCTAAATGCGAGAGACTAATCCTGACTAGATCAATAATATTCATCATAGTACCGCCAGTAATCCTGATAAGACTATGAAAGCTTTTCCTATTTTCTGTGATATATTTTTCAACAAAGCAATAAATCAAGAAATGAGGAAATGAATTGAGCTAGTCGAAGATACTGCAAGAGACAACTTATACAAGTAGATAGATACGCTATCTTTCCTCTATGATATTGCTCACAATCAGTGGACTGTCTCTAAAAAAACCCTACAACTTCAAAATATTTTTTCACAAGTATCTCGTTCCTGAATAACACTATAATAACTAAATAATGGACACAAAATGAAGCAAAAAACTTGGAGAAGAAAGGAGCCCAAATTTGTAGACCCTGGTGCTTCGAGTCACCAAGACACTCTTGATGGCATGACAAAGAAGTTGAGAAAAAGAAAACAAACGTTTGCGATGACGTCTGTCACCCACATGTGAGGAACATGTGGCAAAATAATTGACAAAAATACTGGAGGATGCCTTACAAAATTATTCTCTTTGTTATAACGGAATGAGCGGGACCGCCTCGAAGACAAGGGTCACTTCTTGAGAATCTTTGACAAAAATGTTTACAACTATGAAAAGAGGGCATCGAAAAGTAAATCAACTGTTGAAAAGGCCATACTCAAATAATGGTGATCGTTGAAGTTCCAGTCTCACTAGTTTTCAAGTTGTATCATAAAAGCATTTAGAAACGGAGAATGATTGATAATCGTTTGTCTCTGATAGAAGATAAATTAATACAAAAATTTTTACAACTATGAAAAGAGGGCATCGAAGAGTAACTGAACTGTTGAAAAGGCCATACTCAAAGAATGGTGATCGATGACGTTTCAGTCTCACTAATTCTCAAGTTGTACCATAAAAGCATTTAGAAACGGAGTACTATTGATAAAATCGTTTGTCTCTGATAGAAGATAAATTAATACAGCAGCAATAGCCAATTCAAACCAAAATACGAAAATCAGTTGCTTTTTGATTACGAATTACTTCTTGATTGAGAAATAATTTCGAATGAGTTGTAACTGAATTCGTAAAGTAATTGTCAAGTTTCTAAATTTAAGTTGAATTAATGAGGAAAAGATTACATAAAAAATTAATCAAGAAGTCAGATCTATGAAAGATAGAATACATTATTGTGGGCATTACAATACAACATAACATGCTTTTGTGGTGAAGGATACTGGAATGGAAATAGTTTCTTGTGCAACTAGTGCGCAAAGTGACAGTTTGCTGCACCGAAAGAAACGTTTACGCACGAGCCGAAGGCGAGTGCGGAATAGTTTCTTGAGTGCAGCAGAGGACTTCGCGCACTAGTTGCACAAATAACTATTTCCTACAGTTACCTACAGTAGGAAAAAAATATACTGTAATCGTAGATATGGCATGATTAACAATATTGTTGTGTATTAGAATTTGAACAAATCATCTATAACTAGATCCTTTTTAGTGCCGTTTGCACAGTGCTAGTTTTAACGGATTCCAGTAGTTTAAACTAGATTGAGTTAGTATTAAATCTCGTTTCTTATAATGTTGTTCGTTTTGATATTAAGCCACCAGCTGATTCAAATCAATCTGAGCTTTGATCTTTGAAACGGCCCTGAGAGGGTAAAACCACAGAGAAACAATAGCGTAAGCAGAGAAAACTCCTATAATTCCTTGTAATTCTGTGGCGTAAGTTAGCGAAAAGTAAAAGTAAAAATCTGGTGTGGCGCACTCACACAACTTTCCTTGCCGTTTTGAAAATTAATCACCTGACGCTAGTGTGCACGCGCATCACAAGTCTACTATCTTATGAACAAAGATCTGAGCCAGCTGGTGACAGGCGACAATTCGAACAACTTCACAGACCTCTAAAACCATGTTAACCCGATCTAATGAATATGTAAGCGTAAATGAGCCAGCCATAAAGTGTGGGGAATATTGGGACGGTTCAACAACTGGGATTATACAAGTTTCGAAGATAATTGCGCGTGAAATACAATGATTCCATGTTCTCAATGGTGATTGCTGGATATGGTAGTTCAGGAGGGTTTTGTAGAATCAGTGATAATATTTGGTGTGGTCAGTTCTGAAGGTTATGGTCGAGGTTGGAGGGAGGAAACCCACCTATCGCTACCTACAGTTGAGAACTACCGTCACAAATTTGTAATTTACTTGGGTAATACGAACTGGAATTCTTGGATACCATTTGGAAATTGCTCAGTATTATAGTATAAAAATACCAATTACGAAGCAATTGAGGGTTATAATCCAGGTCCTGGTGGGATTACAAAATAATCAGTGTTATAGTACTAGCCAGGACGAAAAGTTCGAGAGTAATATACTATTAAAACCCACTAACATCACTACAGTCTATATCTACAACATCAACATTTATCTCGAGAATATTCTCTGTATGTTAATCTCTTTACTTATTTTGTTTCCTCTAGTCTTGTCATTCTTCTCGTCAACTTCTATATCATGGTGTAGTGTTAATTTCGGGGACCGAGCTTCGCTCTGGAGTACGAAAGCATAAAAAATATATCACGAAAGAAGAAATTATAATAACATTCATACAGAAATGTTCTATCTAATCACAGTAAATTGAGATTAATTCCCAAGGGGAAGGCAAAAATTTTCCTCACAAACACCCAGTTGCACAAAAGCCGGTTGAATTTTAATCCTGATTAACTTCACGTGAACCAAATCAGAGAAGACCATTTCAAAAAGATGGAGATCTACTGGAATTAATCAGGATTGCAAATAACCCGGTTTTTTTGCAACCGGCACTAAGTACCTGATTGAATGATTACAAAAGTTCAAAGCTATAATTTTGACACAGTCCACAACACATGAACTCGCTCACTCACTTCTATCGCCAACAGACGACGAAATAATTATCCTTTTGATGTCCTTCAGCGAGTTTTCCAAGGGATGAGACCTAGTTCAATCGAATCTTTATATTATAAACCTACTATGTTCTGAATTTCGTGAGAATCGTTGGAGCCGTTTTCGAGATCCGGTGAAATACAAACATATAAACATCCAAACATCTAAACATATAAACATAAAAACAGAAGTTGCTCGTTCAATAGTATAGGATTTCTTGCTTCTCAATTTTTCGAATCTAATTAATAATGTGATTAAGGTTTGAAATTACTCTATTTATCTCAATGCCTGCGAGCAGCTCTGTCAGGAATAAGTGTTACATTGTTACATTAAGGCTACTGATGTACTGTTCAATTTCATCTACGTGAAATTTATAAAAAGATGGATACATAATAGGAAACATATAAAAAATAGATAATTGGATCTAAAATTTATATTAAATGATTCGGAAGCTAGTTGATAGTAACTTATATTTCAGAGGACTAATTAATAGCACAGAGTAACATAGGAAACATTCTCTAAGCTGCTATGTTCAGATTCCCTTTGACATATCATTGACCGAGCGAAGTGAGGTCTAAGATTAAAGTCGACGGTTTGGCATTTCTCTTACTGTAATGTTTAAATGTTTATATGTTTTTATGTTGCGCATTTACGGCGAAACGCGGTAATAGATTTTCATGAAATTTGACAGGTATGTTCCTTTTTTAATTGCGCGTCGACGTATATACAAGGTTTTTGGAAATTTTGCATTTCAAGGATAATATAAAAGGAAAAAGGAGCCTCCTTCATACGCCAATATTACCGTAAAAATCAGACTATAGAATTATTCATCATAAATCAGCTGTCTAGTGGACTATAATATTTCCCGTTCAAAAACATCGACCATCTTGAAAATGTATCTTTCCATCAACGTTAGTAGACAGTGTTGACTATTTATAATACTATCCGTTCAAAAACATCGAACATCTTGAAAATGTATCTTTCCATCAACGTTGTAGACAGTTGCAGCCAGACCTGATAACAGCGCTCACACTCACATTCCGGGACGACACGTCACGGTACGATAGGACAAAGGCTCTATATTTATTTAGGATTTTTTCTAGACATTTTAAATTGATAAATTATTTATTAACTTTTGAGAAAGCATAACAACAGGTCTATGTAACTTACTGAGCGCGAGGTCTACTGTTCACAGAACTACTAGTCATACCTAGCAAAAAAAGAAAAACATGAATACTTCTCATTGAACCGAAGGTAACAGTTTGGTATATCTCTATAGTAGTCCTCGTATTTCTTTTTAATCAATCGTGTAACTACGAATATTAATTGCTTTACTCATTGTAAAATCTACACGATAAATAGAACAGGAACAAGAATAGTATTATTTCATTCTGTTTTTGGCAAATAAATAAATTCATTCATTCATTCAAAATCATTCATTCATTTAATTAAGCTCTCAAACAAATTAGAAAGTTCTCTCCCTAGTTTTTTCAGCTTCTATACAATTTATATCACCGTAAAGATAATAAATTATTGGAGAGACTTTCAATCCCTACACAACGAAAGGTTGAAAATATTGTACAGGTACTCAGATGAAAGACGTGGAGAAGTCTGAGAGTTTTCCAGTCTCGACCAGGGGAGTGATAATGAGACACCTACAGTGAATGACTTTCGATTTGTATTGTTGCAAATAATGTGTCCTCACCTTGTGACCTTGAATTGCTCTTGAAACAAGACGAAGAGGAGTTTCCTACTTGAAATAATTTCATGCTAGGCATCTTGACACACTCACTGAATAGCACAGTACTAAGTTATTTATTTCGCAATTATTCTCAGCTAATTGTGACTAAGGACATAGGCAGCAGGTGACATTAATCAAATCAGTGTGAGAAGGGGATAATAATATTCAGATTCAACCATTCAACACAGCTTATTCATGACAAATCAGTTTCGAGTATAGGTGACAAGTACAGTATACATTATTTCCTACGATGGATAATACAAAGTTTTGCTGTTATGTAATCTACCGGAGTAAAACCAGTGTCCCAGAAGAACCTATGAAAATGCGAAATACAGTACGATAATTTATGATAATACGACAAAACCATTTTATGTTGATAAATTATTCTACTGGAGTTTTGTACAACAGACCCAAAGTTCTCTAAAAATGTATTTCAGGGTTCGAGACAAACTAATGTGTGGAATTGCAAACCGTTGAATTTCGTAAAATCGCCGGTAATTGATTAGTGTATAAATAAAGTTCAAAATTCTTCGAAAATTTACAAAAATTTTGCAGTAGTGACGATCTCTTCTGGAATCTAAGAATTTTACAAGGGTGATGAGCTAATACATTCAAGATTGGAGACGTATCCTTAATATGATCTTTTACTTTTAAAACTTTACTTTGATTTAAAGAGCTTTAGAACCGGCCTACATCGTCCACCACAAGGACAAGCGAGTCTCAATCCCAATCAGAATAAGTTAGAATCCAAGCAGTTGAAATCAGAGTATAGATTTCAAGAATAATGTTCAACAAAATCATACGAAGGATCTCATTTCTAAACACTAGACAAGAACAAGAGTTTATTTCCTAAATATCTAAATCCCAGATTTCAACAATCGTGTTCAACAAAATCATACGAAGGATCTCATTTATAAACACTAGACAAGAACAAGAGTTTATTTCCTAAATATCTAAATCCCAGATTTCAACAATCGTGTTCAACAAAATCATACGAAGGATCTCATTTCTAAACACTAGACAAGAACAAGAGTTTATTGAGTTTATTCCCTAAATATCTAAATCCCAGATTTCAACAATCGTGTTCAACAAAATCATACGAAGGATCTCATTTCTAAACACTAGACAAGAATAATAGTTTATTCCCTGAATATCTAAATCCCAGATTTCAACAATCGTGTTCAACAAAATCATACGAATGATCTCATTGCTAAACACTAGACAAGAATAATAGTTTATTGAGTTTATTCCCTGAATATCTAAATCCCAGATTTCAACAATCGTGTTCAACAAAATCATACGAAGGATCTCATTTCTAAACACTAGACAAGAACAAGAGTTTATTTCCTAAATATCTAAATTTCAAAATGAAGTAAACGTGCATCAATGGAGGAAAGAGAGGAAATAGTGTAAGGAAATTTTTATACTTTTCACAACATTGCTTCAACTTGAGCTGAAACAACCTACAACAATGTTGCCAACAATAATGGCGTTGGTACACTTGGAGGTATGCAGCGGGTCGTGAAGGACAACCTGGAAAAAAGTTGTGATCTACATGTATGACCATATTCACTTTCATCCAGACTACAGTAGTCTCAAGTCCGTGCTTCTACTGGCGGAAAACAATAAATTCATGTTACCTTACTGGTCCACGTAATACGATCTGTACGGGAAGGTTGTTACATAAACAATATTGCAATCAATTCTAGTAGCAGATCGCATAAAGCACGTCATCGGCAACGGTGGAGTTCTCGTTTCAGATGGCAAATATGTGCAAGCAGCTTATTGACACAACTGAATATTTTCTGTCATTAAATAATCGCAGAATTGTGAATCAGGCTTCAACCACACAATCGTCACTGAGTTAGGCCATATATAGAGTGACTTGACATAGAGTGAAAGAGCAGATAGAAATAAATAGAGAACATAGAGTAGTGTTCAATCTATAAAAAGGTAGTGACTTCACATAAAGTACATGAAAAACATGGAGTTCATAGAATAGTGTTCAATCTATAAATAGGTAGAGTGACTTCACATAAAGTACATAGAAAAACATGGAGTTCATAGAGAAGTGTTCAATCTATAAATAGGTATCAAATTGAAATGTGGTAATCATTCATATTAAATGAAAAAGACTAAGAAATTGTCAAAAAACCACAGATTTATTGATACTTAGAAGAGGTTTATCAGAGATTGACAATGGTGTAATAACCGAAACCGGTCTTTCTAAGTATCAATAAATCTGTGGTTTTTTGACAATTTCTTAGTCTTTTTCATTTAATATGAATAATTACCACAATAACAACTTCTCAAATACACAAAAAGTAAAAAATATAAATAGGTATGTTAACACTTCATAGAGTCACTTGACATAGATAACATTGAAATAAAAATACTGTAGTACATAGAGCAGTGTTCAATCTATAAATAGGTTTGAGAACACCCATGTTACTAAAAGGTTATGGCTTGCAAGAATTGATAATGGTGATTGCGAATAATGTAGCATAGCTCACAGAAAGTTAATCATTCAGTAGTTGAGCGATATTTACTCTAAAAATCAATTTTGCTGATTAATTGATAATGCTTAAAAGATGTATGAATGACTGTGGTGACTGGCAGTTTTCGAAGATCGGGGAAGTGTTGTACATTCAATTACAATTTGATACAAATCATAGAACAATAGACAGGATCCCTTGAGCAATTGCCTGGTCGAAGATTCAACTTGAATGAGTTTTCAAGTTAAATCCGTCCGAGAACTTCAAACTGAATGATAATCAAAAGTTCAATGGAAAATAGGATACCTGATTGAATATAAATAGAAATACAAATCTCAGTACCCTTTTAAATTATTTTATCACAACATGTTTCGGACATTGATGCCATTTTCAAGTGATATGCCATTATCAAGTTATATCACTTGAAAATGGCATGAATGTCCGAAACATGTTGTGATAAAATAATTTAAAAGGGTACTGAGATTTGTATTTCTATTTATATTAAAAGTAGCCCTAAAGAAAAAAGACTACCTGATTGAAATAAAGTAGATTTTATATTGGTTTTCAAAAGAGTTCTCATACGTTGAATCTGGACAGCGAAAACATACCGGTTTGCTATGGAAAATGAGAGGGGGTTTTCAAACTAAATGATAATCACAAGTTCAAATAAATAGGATGCCACATTGAAATGAATACTGTAATTGGTTTTTAAAAGGGTTTTGATATGTAGAATTTGGACAACAAAAACATACTGGTTGTCATGGAAAATGAGATGAGAGGGTAGGCTACGTTTCCTCTTCGAATAAGCTTCAACTTCCACTATTCATATCTCTCTCTCAATCTCACTATTCATGCACTATTCCACCTCACTCTCAAACTCACTATTCATGCACTATTCCATCTCACTCTCAAACTCACTATTCATGCACTATTCCACTATCCATTTCACTCTGACACTCACTATTCATGCACTATTCCACTATTCAACTCAATGACTCAACGCGCGAATCATAGTTTTTTATGATATTAAGATCTAAAATTTTGAACGAACAAGCACTCTTCACATCGGGATCTCAAATGCAACCGAATTATCAAGCAAAACTGAAGAACTGAAGTGAATAATGAGTGAAGTTGAGGCAACAATACGAAACTAAACACTAGAGGAGAGGTAGAGAGTATTTGATTAGCGATTAGATTGAAGATAACTCGCAAAATCAGTTGTCCTCGCTTTGAAACGTAAAAGTAAACTGAGACATATTTTCAATCTTTGATGACAATCAATCATCGTTATCACCAAGGAATATCATCATCGAACTCAATCAGTCAAAAGAGCGGATAGCGCTATCTCTTTCTCGCTTTGCTTTTTCTCGTCTTTTAAAAATGTAGAATTAATAATTATTTAGCTCTTTTACAAGCTAATTGGCTAATTAACAAGTTCAGTAGGTACTATCAGATGATAGGCCTTATCCTAACATGACTGTTCAGTACTACGAATGTTCTACCAGATCAGAGTCTAATATTTTCCCATATTGTTACTATAAGGAGAAAACGAATTTTCGATCAAAAAATGTTCTGCGAGAACAATAATCCATCATGACTATCAGAAAGAACATCATCAAAATCAACCTATAGTGAGGTCCACGTTATAATGGCAGTGTTTGATTAGCAATGGTATTGCTATCCTCGTCTATCATTCAACAAAGCTGATAGCGCTATCTCTTCCTCGCTTTGCTCTGTTGCGAGATCGTCTTTTATCAATGTAGAGTTAATAATTAATTAACTAAATATTTTGTCTTAACTATGAGATCTTCATTATTAAATTATTAAATAATATTTTTTTGCTTAATAAAATATAACTAATTATTTTAAACGAGAATGAACAGTTAATATTACATCAATAAACCTGTATCAGCTACCGTCTATAGAAGGAATTTACAAGACTGTGGATCGGCAACGTTGTTCTCTTATCTTCCTCCACTGCCAATACAACGTGGACCTCACTATATCCTAGCAGGTTCAGTACTTCGTTCTATCAGATCAGATTCTAATATTTTCCCATATCACTGCTATCAGGAAAAGACGAATTTTTGATCACACAATGTTCTGCGAGAACAATAATCCATCATGACTATCAGAAAAACATGATCGAACTCAAGCTAGTTCAGTGTGGTTCCTTACTACGTTCTATCAGTAGAGACCAATCTCTTCCATCTCGTTACTATCGGGTGGAGAAATATTTGTGATTCTGAACTCAATAGGTCTGAAGTCCACGTTATAATGGCAGTGGAGAAAGATAGGAGAATTATTATTAGTGTATGGCTTTGAATGGTGGGGAGACCCAAGGGTAGCTCCACCTCGCCGTAAGTTATATAGTTCAAAGTTCCTAACGGGAAACCGGACACTAAGGTTATAGTGAGCACAATACTTTAAATTTACACTTTTCACTTCGGAATAAAGTTCATTTTGATGTTAAAAAGTCCAAACATATACAAAACCGAAACAAACCACTTAGCCAGCAAATTTAGAAAATATTGAATTTAGACAATAGATAGGAGAAAAACGTTGCCTAAAAAACGTTGAAAAATAGTTGGAGAAAAACGATATCAACTGTTCATCCTCCTTTAAATAATAAATTATAATTTATTAAGCAACAAATGATATTTTTCAATAATTCCATAATGTTTTTTTTCCATAATGCCTTCTATGGACGGTGGCTGATACAGGCTAATTGATGTTATATCAACTGTTCATTCTCCTTTAAATAATCAATTATATTTTATTAAGCAAGAAATTATATTTTTTAATAATTCCATAATGAAATTTTATAATTGAGTTGAAATATTTTGTTAATTAATCATTAATTCTACATTGTTAAAAGACGATCTGGCAACAGAGCAAAGCGAGAAAGAGATATCGCTATCCGCTGAATATATATAAGCGTATGGTGTCGCAGTGGTTAGGGCAACAAAAGTCAAGCGTACAAAATAGAGCCTACCAATTTGGATTTGTCATAACATAAAATATTAATTAATATACATGAAACTGGGTCAGTTTCAATAGTTTCAACCTTAATCAGTTTTTTTAGGATTAACATCAAATGCCGTTCAACTCCCTCAGCCAGAGCACAGCCTCCTCATGCGCCAGGTGCAATCTAGGCAACCCTCCAGGAAAATCCGCTGAATGATAGACAAGGATAGCAATGCCATTGCTAATCAAAAACTGCCATTATAACGTGAACATCACTACAGCTCAATCAGTAGGTCCAGTATGTTCTTTCTACGGAGAGATTCACTCCAAACTGTCAGCATTCCTTATTAATAACATCAATCATTCCCATTCTATCAAAGCTGACAGTTAAAAGCGAATAAAAAAATTTCACCGACTATAAAAGCGAATCTCACTACAACCATAGAGAAACAATAGCATAAGTAGATATCCCATGGTATAGGGCGTTTATGTCGCAACTTTTACTGTTATCTCAAGCTGATATTTCATGTAATTCTTTCCCGTGAAGCTGTGTGACACTGGTAGTCTCTCATATTGTGCCGTTCATACACTCTCACCCCAATAAATCAGTAAAATTTGACAATAATAAACAGTAATCGGCTTGAGATAACAGTAAAAGTTGCGACATAAACGCCCTATACCATGGGATATCTACTTAGAATTATTATTTAACGAAAATCCCAAATAAACGCAGTAAATCACCCCGAAGACTTCTGCTACTGCAGACATTGACAACAGGGTTAACAGCTACTTGCTGCAGCTAACAGCTGTTAACCCTGTTGTCAATGTCTGCTGTAGCAGAAGTCTTCGGGGTGATTTACAGCGTTTATTTGGGATTTTCGTTAAATAATAATTCTATATTAATTAGCATTTGAATAAATGCATTCTCTATTTAATTCCATCCGATATCTACTTACGCTATTGTTTCTCTATTCTACAACACAGCCCAATCTTTTCGCATCTCATCGCTATCGGAACATACAAATTATTTTTTGGAGCACAACCTGATCTGCGACATCCAAGGAGTAAGAAGAGATCCAAGGAGGAACCGAGCCTAGCCGATGTAGGACCGGCCACACCCCTCATTAATAAACGCCCACCTGACCGTGAAGGCCAAGCACGAAATTTTGCCTCTCATGCGATCTGTCAACCGTCCGAATACGAAATAGTTTCCGGCTCTCGGCCAATCACAGAAGCGCTATCTCCTGATAGCGTTCGCGCCTCTCGGTTCACTATCTAATTGTCGCTATTTTCTTATAAATTCTTCACTTCCTGTGGCCTCTACGGCTCTAACATGAAAAATTTATTGATAATATCATAATATATTTGGATTTTATTAGAATATCGTGAAAATATTTAGCAATTATTTTATTTAATTAATTATTGTGAAATGTATTTATCTTTTGTACATATCCGTACATATTTTCATTTATTTATTATTTTACAAAGGCGACTTCCTAGAAGTATTTTAAGCCTAGGTGATGATGATGGGATGAATGATAATACAATGAAGGTAGAGTTATGAATGAATAAAAATGATAGGGTTAAGGGTTATTGAGGGTTAAGTGTAAAAGAGGGCCGACTGCGCCCTTACTTCGCCCTCCCAGGTATAAAATAAAGGCAGTCATTCTATTCTATTCTATTCTACATACAACTACGTAATATTAACAAAAATCAAATGATCAACAGTACAAAAGAACTTGAAACTCACAAGACTTACAATGTCTGATCGTGAGCTTTAATTAAGAAGAAGGAAAATCCCATTCACTTGTAGGATTATAGTGCTAATAATAACTTAAATTCAGTGACCAATGCGGAGTCTGTGATTCATGTTAATTTAAATATTTGATTCTAATTTCTAAAGATTGAACAAGTATCTTGTTACCTTGTTGGAAGGGTGTCTAGTTTTATAAACTTCCTAGTTCGAATATTACTAAAGCTCTTCGAATAATTGAATATTCAAGAAATATAATAAAATTATTGAACATTTCATTGATAAGGAATAGAATGAAATAATAAAATATTTCATTGATAAAAAATAGAATAAAATTATGGAATATTTAATCGATAAGAGAAATAGTACGTATGTTTTAGGATACTGTCATTTCTGCCATGATATTTCCAATGGGCCCAGCAAAACTATCGTCTCAATTTGTTTTGTTTTTCTTTTTTGATTTTGAGTGATGCAAACTCTAATACCAAAATATCACTCTGACACAATAACTTCTCACTCCAACTCAATTTTTTTCAACAGAGAATATTATTGATGCCTTTTCCCTGCTCTTGTCAGAGTGAATCTAGCAACGAGATAAAAGCCCCAGAGCTACAAAAAATAAACAATCTAGAAATGAGTTTTTGTCAGAAAATCAAAACTGCTATCTCTCGATCTGTGGTCAAGTGGATAACACGAAAAAGGTCCTAAAAGCCAATGGGGTTGAGATGAAAATGTTCCTTCAAAAAATGAAAGAGAGATGAAGCGATGAAGGCAAGTGAGTAAGAGAGATGAGGGCGAGTGAGTGAGAAAAAAGGAGGGTGTAGTAGGAGTGTGGGAGAGAGAGGGAAGTGAAACATAATAGAGAGAGACCAGATTAACTCAAAAAGATGAAAAGATCCATCTTCTCAAGATAACAATGACAGATTACAGCTTTGGGAATAGACTTTTTGTTAAGGAAAATAAACAACATCCCAATACTTTGTTGCAATTTAAAAATCAATCATATTCTTAATATTGTAATAAATTGAATTATTGATTTGGCTTCATTCACAGTATGTGTCCATATGAAGTTGGGAGGAGATGAATGGACTTACAGTAACCAGAAGTGAGTTCCGAACGGCTAAGAAGCGATTATGAAACTCAACAACTGATACAAAGTGGAGTTGCCCTGAAGTGGTCACCTAAACCGTTTACCGAACTATCGTCACCTATTTACTCTTCGTAATTTGAGAACGACACAATAGATTATCTGCAGGGCCAATCCCTTCCTTCACTATTTTTAATAATATTCACGTAAAGCATAATAATCGAGTTCAGTATGTATTGATTTGTAATTCGTGGGATCCCAATCGACCGAATCTCAGTCGACAAAAAATATTTATTTGTCACCGAATAATTCATTTTCGCATTTTTGAAATTTTCGGTCGTTTGGGAATCCTATCACTTTCTGTCAAATGGGAAACCTATCACTTTCGGCCAAATGGGACTTTCAACACTTTCGGCTCAATGCGACAAACAACGTTTTCGATCGAATGGGATTATTCTTAAAAATGTTCGATCATTTGGGATTCTGTTGAATGGGAAAGTTCCAGTTTCAATATACCATTGATTCGATCGAATTAGGACGCGTTTCAAGCAGTACTTGCAGGAACGCACCACAAATGTGTGAAAATTGTCACTCAATTAGTTAATTGAACCAACTGCAAGCAGTTGTGTAAGAAAATGCTATTCAAAACATACAGAAATATAGGCTATATAAAGGAGAAGTGTAATAATACAAAACTTTCAAATTTACTTTCTTTTTGCTTTTACCATAACATTAAATTGCTCTTGATTTCCATGACGGAACACTTCATAATAACTTTATTGTAGTCTGGACACAGAGTTTATAAGTCGAAACACTGTGTCTAGACTATAACAACATCATATATTGGATAGGAGAAATGAATTTTGAATATTAATTTAGTTTTTCATGAAAAAGGGAAGTTCACATTCCTCACAAATCTAGCGATTGTTGTTAATGCAGGGGCAACGCGGCAACCCCTCCTTACAATAATCTGATTGAAATAAGTTCTGACTGGTCCGAAAAAATTGATCTAACTAAAAAACTTCAATTTCACAGAATTTTGTATCATGAGTGAACATTTTTGGGATGTACTAGATAATTTTATATACCAGTACTGGTACTTTTGTTCAACTACATTAGTATAAGTATTTGATGAGATACGAGAGGGTCCCAAAATTTATTTTGCCAGCTACGGACTCAGATGTCAACAAAAAATTAATCATAACCTAGCAGATAGGCCTACCCACTCACTCATTGTACATTTTATGTTAGTGATTCGTTGTGTATTTTTGACAGTAGTTTTGTATGACAATATTGTCGATATGGTGTTTATTGCTATTCATAAATATTATATGAATATGAATGAAATTGATTGGAATTGTAATAAATATAATTTTAATGAATACGTAATTGTTATAAATATACCGGAACTGTTTGCTGTGAATATTTCTCCGTTTTTGAGTATGCAAAAATGCAAAATGTATGTATAGCCACAGAGAATGAAATTGTTTCCTTCAACTTTGTGGTATAGCCTAATGTTCACCTGATGACTTTGTCAATAACACGTATATTTGTTCACGGCAGTAAAAAACATTTTGAATTTTGAATATGAATAGCCTACTATACTTCAATTTTCACTCAACTTACTTTATATAAAAATTATTTTGAAAGTCACAAAATCTTCCACTTTTAGGTGTCAACTACTGTACTCTCTATTCAGATCTCGTAGTAGATATTTCAACTTCAAAGTAACCAACTAAATATAAGAATAAACATTTCAAATAAAATTTGTCGACCACTCACCCGATACATTGGAATCCTGTGCAGGAAGCAAAATCCAAAAACCGACGTGAATCGAGCCGTAACCGACACTGTGCCTATCAGAAACAGAGGAGAGACCGCGTGTATATGGGAGCAACTACTAACAAGCAAACTATGGCAACAACCAACACACGCGACGGTAGTCTACAAACAACTGAACGCAAAACTCATTCACATCCAACAGCCGCGCATGCGCACTGCAGTACTACTCTTGCTTTTTTATCCCACTCTTCCTTACCATACCTACTGCACAACACTCCTGTACGCACTATACCTGTCAGGCAAACTTACTATACAATATTATGAGAACCAGTAACATGCTACAAATGGGATGCTGTAAACTAGGCAAATTAAAAATAATTGTACTAAGAATTATGCTACTACATTCACTTTTTTGTTTATTGGAATTTTAGAAGTATAGGTTTACAGTACGGTATCTTGTATTATCTTCGAATTTATAAGTAAAAATGATTAAATTGTACTCAAGTTCTCAAGCTTTTACTTAGAAATGATGAAATGCAATTGAAATTCTCATGAAAATTTCAACTAATTTATTCTATCTCTATCATAATGAAAATAATAATCGGAAATAATTAAAACTTTCAGTAGATGTTTCACCCCATAGTATGGCAGGAGCTATAGGAGCAGGGTTAAGCAGCGGTGCCCACAGGGAGGGGTTTGGACGCAGACGCAAATTTTGGGGTACCAAAAAACGGTCAGTAGTCTTTAAATTACTCTGTTGGGTTCCAATTTATTGGGGGGGGGAGTAGTTAATAGAAGCTGAAATATTTCCATAAATTTAGAGGGGTGCATCCAAGGATTTGGGGGGTGATCACCACTGTGTTAGGCTTATTTATATTATCATTCAAAGCTGGTTTGAAGTTGGGGTACATCAAAGATTCCAATTAACCAATTATTGGTTCCAGAAGTTTGAAAAATTACCAATCATCAAGTTATCCTTTCAAATAACAATAGTGGAAGCTTACAATCATTAGAGCAAACAAGAGAATCACCAATCCCCATAACTAATATAATATCGATATAGTCGCCTCGATATTACATTACGTTATCGATATAACGCCTTATTGTTTCATTAAATTCACCGCATTTGCTATTTTCAAATTGAAATAGCATATCGATTTTTAGAAGAGTAGGCTCAACTTGAATTATGCTTTATAGTTTTTAGAGTCAACCCCAAAATTTTCAAGTTCTAAAGAATAATTGAAGGTGAACTATATTCTTCATCAATTCAGAATAAATTAATAAATATTTAAAATCTATATAGCAAGCTTTACTGAAATAAGTTAAAATGAAGAGATACGGTATATTTTGATAGCTACCACCTATAAAAATAAATTTTATTTCCAATTCATTGTAACGATCCGTGTGTACTGTATCTTTGAATTATGAAATTGACAAAAATCATATCATTGTCATTTAATTGAGCTAGCTCCTTTAGTAGACATAAATATAGCAGAGACAAATTATCTAGGTATCTAGATAAACGGTATCTCTACTCTTTGCATTTAGAGACCTAAAATTCATATCATTGTGTCATTTAATTGAGCTACCTCCTTTAATAAACATAATAGCAGAGACAAATAATCTAGATATCTAGATAAACGGTATCTATACTCTATTCATTTAGAGACCAAAATGACAAAAATCATATCATTGTCATTCAATTTAGCTACCTCCTTTAATAAACATGTTACAAAGACAGATAATCTAGGTATCTAGATAAACGGTATCTTTAATCTAAACATTTAGAGACCAAAATGGCAAAAATGCATATCATTGTCATTCAATTGAGCTAGCTCATTCAATGAACATATAGCAGAGACAAATAATCTAGATATCTAGATAAACGGTATCTTTACTCTATGCATTTAGAGACCAAAAATGTATATCATTGTCATTCAATTCAGCTACCTCCTTTAATAAACATAATAGCAGAGACAAATAATCTAGGTATCTAGATATACAGTATATGTATTTTTACTATATGCATTTAGAGACCAAAATGACAAAAAATTCATAACATTGTCATTTCATTGAGTTACCCCATTTGATACAAATATAGCAGAGAAATCTAGGTATATCTAGATAAATATAGCTAGATAATCTAGGTATCTAGATAAACGGTATCTTTAATCTTTGCATTTAGGGACTAAAATGACAAAAATTCATAACATTGTCATTTAATTGAGCTACCTCATTTGATAAAAATATAGCAGAGAAATCTAGGTATATCTAGATAGACAGTATCTTCACTCTATGCATATAGTGACCAAAATGACTCCTGGGCATAGGCCTATGCTCAGCAAATCCCCAACACTCAGTTACTGAGAATCACTGACCAGTCAATTATTTTCCCTCAAATCCCCCCCCCCCCTTGAAACAGCAGTAACTCACAACATTCACCCGAGTGTCATAAGTTATGGCTTCAGATTTAATGCCATAAGCCACCATTAACATGAGTTACGACCAAATAAACACTGCCATGACTGCACACATTCTGCACATGCGCTGTTAGTCCATTGTCGATGCTCACCACACAATATATCGATAGTATTTATATCGATATTGAGAATACTGTATTCGATAAATCAATCGTTACTTTTTAGTAGGCATTGTTGTATTGAAAATAATATTATTAATCTCATCACCGCAATCTGCTGCCTATATAGTGAAGTTCACTTTAAACTGTCAGCATTCCTCATTAATAACATCAAAGCGTCCCATTCAACTAATGCTGACAGTTTGAAGTGAATCTTACTCAGTAGGTACCGCGTTGTAACTGGGGGCTAAAGTTACAACTTGAGAGAACATAACATAATATATACTATCTGCGTGTATTATATTAAACAATATTGGCCATGAAAAGCAGGTTTGCAACATGGAATTAGCAGCTCACCACACCCTACTTTGTTCAACATAAATATGGAAGACAAGGAGGCTGATTCGATTCATATCAAGAAATACACCCCACTTTGTTTTACATAAGGTAAGAAAGATAAGAAGTTCAATCCATTTGTCAAGTTTGGAAAAGTACTGGAGAAACTTTGGAAAATCGCCATGTGTGTTTCAAAAACAGTAGAAAAATATTTTTAAACAAATGAGGTATGATTACATTACTCAGGTTTTAAACTAAATCCTTCTTACTGAAAAAATATGATGGGTGTTTAAATAGAACTTGGATTTCAATATCTACTGTTGAATATTATAAAAAGTTGAATTAAAAATTAAATTTAATTTTACTTCAACACCAATTTATAATTTCTAATATAACTAAAGCTTCAACTTGTATTTTTGAAAATTATAGGGTATCATTCATCTATTTATTTAGTTTATCTTCAATTATTTTTGTACCATAGTACAACAAATTATGAATTTCAATTGTAAAGCTATCCAAAGTAAAGTAAGATCCAACTTTCCAACATGAAATGTTTCAGTTTATTTTGCTCTACAAAATTGAATTATATATAAATATTAGTAAAATGTTATCTATCATATTTCATGTGCCCATCATAAACCAACTGCATAAGATGAAGCTAAGCGTCTTAGAGAAAAAACAATTGTTTTGCTTGAGTTTGAATGTTACCTACCATTTTAAATAAATTGTTGATATTTCGACTGAATGCTATTTTAACAATGTAAGGAAAATGTTATTTATCAATTAGAGGATGGATCTTGTTCATCTTGAGTAGATTGAAATAATTGCTTGACATCTTCAAATACCTCGTCGGCTGATCTAGATGCGTCGATTTTTCGCTGCGTCGATGTATTCTAGATAATACTTTGTCAGATGATATGAATTCACAAACGAGTAAGAACATACAAGAATGACAAACTGTAGAAATTGTGAAAATGTTGGTGAATGTTTAATAGATATTATTGGCATTATTCTTTCAATATTGGTTGATCCAATTTCCATTAATAACAGAAACATTGCATCTGAGGTATAATTTGTTTTGTCTTAGACATCCTTATGAAACTTGACAACAATCATCACTTCAAGTTGAATACCCTATTTTGTTTAGCATAAACAAAAGGGTTTCAATTGATGTGTTCCAAGATGCAAAATGTCTCTATAACAATGAATCTATTTTCTGCACCTTTAAACTTATTAAAGTTAAGCCTTCAAATTTTCAAGACTAGAATAAATATGAATTTGCGGGTTTCATTGGATGAATGGATGTCTTCTTTCTATCTTGGAAATTGTGTGAAGATAATTATTCAAGATACATGAGTTGTTTTCGTATAATGTTGAAAAGTATGGAGGAGGGAAATTTATAAGTCTGCTAATTGCTTGAAATGTGCATCAATTGTTTGTTATTCTTTTCAAATGAGGGAAAGTGGATTAAAACACCACTGTTGTTAATACAACTGTTGTTAATTAAAAATATAATGGTGCCCCAAACAGGACTTTTAGTCCTCGGGGTACTTGAAATTATTTATTCTTCTATTGATGTAGATGAGTTATTGTGGTTTCTTTGTACAACGTGTAATTGTATTATTTTATTATCTTCATTTTTATAATTTGCAATATTGTTGTGATATAATATACTCTACTTTTCATAATTTCTGATTATGTGTACCTAACGTATCAATTGAAAGAATAAAATAATTTATAAATCGAAATTTCCAATTCAATAAAGAACATGGAAGAAATTTTAATGACTTGATCATTTTTTAGGAATTCAAATACAAGATTAAAAGCTCTTGTACCTCCTTCTGAGGTAGGTACATACACACATTGGCTCCTTCTGTGGATACATAAATCTACTCTAAATTTAGCTCACATTCAAATCCAGTTCATAAATCTGTTCTAAATTTAACTTGACACCACTCAATTAATTACAAAACTGTATGAATAAATTATACACTGCTTGTAAGAAGAGAGGAGATGCTCTACCTAAATGACAAGAAAGAGGGAAAGTGTCTTTTTACATTGGTGAGGTAGGCATCAAATAAAAGCATTAAAATCAACAGGAATGTTAGCTCTATATAGTAGCCTAAGATTCACTTCACACACTGTCAGCATTCCTGATTGGTAACATCAATCCTTCCCATTCTACCAATGCTGAAAGTTTAGAGTGAATCTCACAAAAACATTGCGCTCGTCCAATTACAAAAAGTGATCAGTAATCTGCCGCCCCAACCAGCCAAAACAGAAACAAACTACTATAGTAACATTCACTTTGTCAGCATTTCTTTATAAATAACATTAATGCTTCCTATTCAAACACTGCTGGCAGTTTAAAAGTGAATAATACCAAAGACATGAAGATTCATGATGTGGCTCGTTATACACAGAATGTTGTCTTCTCACATCTGGTTTGTTTAGTATAGTGTGTCGTTTAAATTCCTGCCAGATATGATGTCCAAGCTGGGACCTTGATGCAAAATAGACGATGTCAGTGATATCCTTTTAAGGACAACTATTTGCACACCGTCCCTACATTATCCCTCCATCATGTCTGATTTTTTTCACTCAAATCAACGTGATAAATTAAGCCGGCATTCGCACAGCACAAACAAATTTTTTCCGGGATAATTGATTGGTCAGTAGTTTGACAAGACACAAAAATAGAATAAATTTTATTGGGCTACCGGTCGAATGTTTTGAATCTTAAGGGAGCTAGGTCATTAAAATTTCAAATTTACTTTGTCTTACGTACCTGTTGTCTCCATCCTTCTTGAACTGATGGAGTGAGGAGGAACCCAAATAGATTTCATCGTTGGAGTCTGTCAGCTCACAATTCCATTCAAATCAAGGTCTTCATTGATCAGTCATACTCGCCTGTAACAGTAATTCAGACATCAGTGAATGTTAAAAAGGAGTTGAATTATTATAATTCCAAAAAAAATCTATAACAAATTTATTCAAAAATTATACAAAGGAATCAAGAAAAGCAAACAAAATGTATAGGTAATGTACTTTTTGGAAAAACACAGATATTTTATTGTCAGATCTACTACATTAATGAATCATGATAACAGCTCTGTACAAAACAATAAAATATGTGTTTTTAAATAATTATGTAGAAGTTCTACAATGCCAATATGTAGTCAACTTTTTTTCAAAATTATACAAAAAATATTGGTTCCATAACAGTAACAAATTTATTACAATTTTAGAATGTACTGTAATAGATAGATTTTAATAATAGGCCTACTGTTGTGAGTCGGAACAGGCAAGAGCCTAAACCTTAAATGAAAGAAGAAGATAAAAGTCCCAATTTGTTGTTGAGGAAAACTACAAAAATACAGCAAGTATATTTTTATAGTGCTGGAGACAGTACTTGGTAATCAAGGATGGATTTGATTATAATGTGATTATGGTACCCATACTAATATGCCAGCACACAAACCTAGGTTTTACTGGCCTTGCAGGATTGAAAACATGTTATTTTTAGTTCAAGAATATTTATGTGTTAAATCGGAATTTTAGCGTGCATTTTATAACATATATCTCTATTTTATTCATAGATCATACATTGTATTCATCTATTGTATTGTTTTCAATTTGATGAAAATAGATTTAATCATTATTATTAAACGAAAATCCAAATTAAATGCTGTAATTCACCCCGAAGACTTCTGGGGGTGAATTATAGGATTTAATTTGGATTTTCTTTTAATAATAATTAATTCATTAGCATTTGAATAATTGCAATATTTCAGTAATTTCCATCTGTGGAATAGATTTGATTTATATAAATAGGTGAAATATATTTCAACAACGATCAAGTATTAAGTAATGTATTTTATACTTTAAGTAAACTTTTTAATTATCATTAAGGATAAATAAATATGAATCTGATTGCTAATGCTGGTGTGACAATTAAAACAGGTATCTTGATATTTTGATAAATTTGTGGTTGTGATAACGTCAAGTCTATCCATTCAATATATGGATACTAATCACCCTATTTACTACTACACAAAGAGACAAACATTATTGCTCATTTAAAACTGTTCCAATATTACATTAGATTAGCTCCCCTCCACTCTTTTCCTCAGCCAGAAGCAAACAGAATCGCAAACCTCACTAAATTTATTCAATAATAATTACAACCACAAATTGTTGGGCTAGCCTTCCCTTTCTCCAATTGCCAGAAGCAAGAGAAACCACACACCCCAATAAATTTATCTAATAATAATTATAACTAAAAATTGTTGGGCCACTATATAATTTCAGTACCGTGCGTAACAAGGACAAAAATCGAGCACTCGCTCCAATTTCACTGAGGACCTACTCTTTGCGCATGCGCATTACTGATTAAGGTGATGATTGTCCAAAGATGTTTATCGGCCCATTTCGATTCTGAGATGTGATTATAATATATGTTGGAAATTTGAATAAGCGCGCGGCCTTTCTCAATGACAATAAAAATATAAATATAGTAATTAGAGGCGAGTGGTCGTCGCGCGGCCTCTTTGTCCTTTTTAGTATAGCGGTCGGTCCTTCAACTACCTGTTGCAGCTGATCAGCTGATCCTGTCACTTATTTATACCTATATAGTTAGCGGTAAACTAGCCTCTCACTGTCACTCATATAACTATATATTGCTTGTTTCCATAAAGTTCCCAATCCAAGTTTCAGATTTTTTATCTATTCAACCGTGCTTCCAAGCTCAAAAGTGTAGTGGACCTTTATTCTTCAGCGCTCCAACTTGGTCTTATTTCATACATTACATGTTGAAAATTTGGATTTTTCTATAATTAGATCATTCCCCCCCCCAAGACCCACATTTCAAGTTCCAGATTTTTATCTCTTCAACCGTGCATCCTAGCTCAAAAATGAAAAGAACTTCTATTTCTCAGCATCCACCACCGATCCTATTGCATTTATATCATCATACTCTAAATCCAATTTGTATTTGTGTGTTTGTGTGTGAATAGGCGGGCGTGTATGTGAGTAGTGATTTTAGTGAGTGTAGCGAATTCTACTGTTCCTTAAACTACTAGTATAACTATATATAACTTGTTTCCATGAAGGACGACAGAATATAACAGAACTATAACTGACTATATCTGTAACTATATCTTCAACTATATACAGCTGCAAATATTGTACGGCTCTTCATATCAACACTGCATTATTTTATTGTAATCAAAGCATATATTCTACTAGTATTCTGTATAATGTAGAGACGGATAAAACTACAAAAGTGTTACTGAAAAGTGTACTGAATACCAGTAGCTGAATAAAATCTGCTCCATTTTATTAAAATTAGATGAATTGGTTTGTTTTTTCAGATTGATTTCTCATAGATTGCAGATAGATGCCTAGTGATATCGGACTCCCAATGTCTCCACGTTTCCGATGATATAAAGAAAAGAAAAATTTTCCAGTTTTATTCAAAAATCTAGGTTTTTGAATAACCATTTTTAATTCTGTGGAGTTTAGTTGTTTATTGTATACATTTTAATTAAAGATTTGATTGTTTTTTAAGTGTAACTTGTTATTTTAATAAGAGATAGAGAGCTTAGCCTATTTATTTTGGACTGTAGCATAAATTTTAAAAGGGAAAGTTTTTGGGCATAAGCCTGTTGTGCCTCCTCATATAAAAGTGTGATAATTATTGTACCTGCTTCATTATAACAGATCTAAAATTTGAAATGGCTACAATAAATGAAGAAAGTACAGTAAAAGATTCACAAATTGATAAAATTTGTAGCACAGTACCGTATTGAATAGTAGTGTAGAATATGAAATAATGTAAAATGTCAATGTGAAAAAACTAGATTCGTTCAGTATTCAAATTTCTTAAAGGGGAGCATTTCATTTCATTTTATCAAAATAATTTGATCCAATCAAAATCAAAGCTGGTTCATTTTTTCATTGACTCTCAGTTCAGAATCTGTATATCAACTGTCGTTAAATTTATTAGTCTATTTGTTTTTTTTTTAATTTCATTTTTTTGGTTGCAGAAAATAATAATGAAAGCTCCTTGTCCAAGATACACGGCTGAATTCAACAAAGTCCTCCAGCAGTCGATCAACAATGCAACCGATGAAGATAAATGATTATTTGCTTTACTTACTAAATATACAGGAATGGATGTCAAAAGTATAGGACAAGTGAAGTCAATCAACTCAATTCTTCAAATCCAGGTTGGTTATTGATTTAATTATTTATTTATTCATATGAGAGAACCGAATTTATATGAATAATTTAACATCAAGTATTCCTCATCTCCCAGTGATACATAGGTACTGCAAAACTGAAAACTCCATCCACAAGATAACAAATGTAGGCCCAAATACTTGAGCATCTACTTTACTGTCTTTTCTATATAATAACGTGGAAAACAATACACATAGGGGATTCCCACAGGGATCAGTTCTCGGGCCATTGCTTTTTATTCTTATGATAAATGACCTTCCTGCTGTTCTAAATTGCCGTTCAATACTGTATGCTGATGACACAACTTTTATCAATAAATGTGCTGACCTTCAAAATCTTAGAAATCTAACTGAGACCACTCTGATACAAGCAGCGACATGGTTTAGGGCTAACGGCTTCATGCTCAACGAGAATAAAACACAGACTATGCACTTCACCCTTAGAGGTGGCTTAGATTGTGTGGATGCAATAAGCGATGTAAAATTTCTGGGGATATTCATTGACAGATATTTGACTTGGGAAGCTCATATTAATTATATATCAAGCAAACTTTCAAGAGTGATTTATCTGATCAGACAACTGAAAAATCATGTTCCAGATAATTATTTGAGATCGATATATTTTGCCTTTTTTCAGAGTATTGCAACATATGGCATACTACTGTGGGGAAATAGTAGTCATGCAGAGAATATTTATTATTGCAAAGAAGGTGGTCAGGGTTTTAACTGATTCTCATAGACTAGCACACTGTAAGCCTCTTTTCGTCCAGCTTAGTGAATTTTTACATATACAGTATACTGTATCGTTGCATGTTAAAAAAAACTCATCCAATTTAAAATTAAGGCATCAAACTCATAGCTATAACACAGGAAATTGTCATAGGATTGATATTCCCTATCATAGGTTATCCAAAACAGCCAAAAGTTATGATACATTTGGTATAAAATTTGCAATAAATTACCTACAGATTTAAAATTAGAAACAGAAAATAAATTTAAGACGAGATTATTGAATTGGCTTGTGATAAATCCTTTTTATAGTGTTGAAGAGTTCTTTGAGAGTGAAATAATTGTTGCTTAGAGTTAAGAGGTTTCTATTTGTATTTATATATTGTTCTAAAGGCTCAAGTTGTGCTGTAAGGAACATGTTTTGTACATTCAAATGAATATTATTAATGTATTTGAAAAATCCAATTGACTTACAGTTTACTCAGGTACTGTATTATTTTTGAGACTCAGTAATGTAATTTTGTATGTACAGTTGCTGTAAAATTTGATTTTATCTTTTGTCTTACTGTAATCAATATTTGACTTTGCCTATTGTTCTAAGAATTTAACGGCAATAAAATCATATTTATTTATTTTATTATTTTATTTATTTATTTATTTTATTTTTTTATTTATTTATTTTATTTATTTTATTTATTTATTTATTTTATTATTTTATTTATTTTATTTATTTTATTTATTTATTTATTTATTTATTTTATTTATTTTATTTATTTTATTTATTTTTTTATTTATTTTTTTATTTATTTTATTTATTTTATTATTTTATTATTTTATTTATTTTATTATTTTATTTATTTTATTTATTTTATTTATTTTATTTATTTATTTATTTTATTTATTTTATTATTTTATTTATTTTATTTATTTTATTATTTTATTTATTTTATTTTTTTATTTATTTATTTATTTTATTTATTTATTTATTTATTTATTTTATTTATTTTATTTATTTTATTTATTTTATTTATTTTATTTATTTTATTTATTTTATTTATTTATTTATTTTATTTATTTTATTTATTTTATTTATTTTATTATTTTATTATTTTATTTATTTTATTTATTTTATTATTTTATTTATTTTATTATTTTATTTATTTTATTTATTTTATTTATTTATTTATTTTATTTATTTATTTATCATATTATCTCTAAGAATCCCCTTCAATTGTAATGATAGTATCAGACAAAAATCATGAGCAATTATATGAACATTTATCACTAAGAATTTCCTTCGATTGTAATCACAGTAGCTATCATCAGAATACGACAATCATGAACAATGATGCACATTCTATCCCATCAATTGTTATCACAGCCATCAAACTAAAAATAGAAAACTAATTGCAAAAATTGAATTACGCGGTTGTCATGGCAACCGACTGGCGCCGCCATTCAGTGTCGTCACCCTCGCATCTTCAGGGTCACTCATAGATACATAATACATAAATACATAAACATCATATGGCGACAGACCGAGATAGAAATACATAAATCGAAGGTTACAGAGAGCGCGCATACAGTGAGATCCTGAGATTCACTTAAAATTGTGTCAGCATTTGATGAATAAGAGAAGCATTGATGTTGTTCATACAAAATGCTGATAGTTTAAATTGAATCTCATTATAGTCTGTCAATGCTGGCCTCAACTCTAGACAGTGACTGGATATAAATGATTATATATATACTCGTCGTTTGAAGATTCACTTCAATCTGTCATAATTAATTTTATGAATAACATCAATGTCCCCCCCCCATAATCAACCAATGCTGACAGCTTGAAGCGTATTTCACTATAGATATATAGGTGACTGGACATAATGCAGTGACTGGATATCTATAGTGAGGTCCACGTTATAATGGCAGTGGAGAAAGATAGGAGAACAACGTTGCCGTTAAGTCTTGTCAATGCCTTCTATAGACGGTGGCTGATTCAGGTTCATTGCTGTAATAATAACTGTTCATTCTCGTTAAAAAAAATCAATCATATTTTATTAAGCAAAAAAATATATTTTTCAATAACTTCATAATGAATTTTAGTGATTAAGATGAAATATTTTGTTAATTAATTATCAATTCTACATTGTTAAAAGACGATCTGGCAACAGAGCAAAGCGAGAAAGAGATAGCGATATCCGCTTTGTTGAATGATAGACAAGAATAGCAATACCATTGCTAATCAAACACTGTCATTATAACGTGGATCTCACTATAGTATATTTATATAAGGACGTTGATGATAATATACTCGTAGTTTGATATAATATCTCATAGATATGGAAATATACATAGTATATTAAACTGTATATTTTTAAAGTGTACATCTATGTATATGAATATAGTGTAAGTTTGACTTCATAATACAGTGACTGTGTGGATATCTGATAGATAGCCTGCAGTGATTATATCTTTACAATGTGTATATATAGTGAGTTTGACTGCACATAACTGTGACTGAATATTTGACAGATATAGGTATGTTGGAGATTGAGTTTGTCTATGAGTCTATGGAAATGGAAAAGGAAGCAAAGGCAGAGAATAACGACCATCTGTCGGCAAGGTCGCTACAGCTAATCAGCACTCAGCACTCAGCACTGGTCTAGTGGTCTTCAGTGCCGCGTCACTGGGTCATATTCACTGTTAACTAGGTTACAGCTGTCATCCTCCAACACTCGCCATGGAAAGCTTATAAAATCATAGATCAAGAAAAAAGTGAAGCTACTGTACTGGGGAAGATTGTCTCGACATTTTCGAAAATTGTTTTAAAATTATCAATATTATAGAAATACTATGGAATAGAATAAAATATTTAAAAAAATACTGCATACTGCATATCATACTTGAGTTGAAAATTTTTACTCACCATGGAAAACTTATCATAAGAGGTAAGTGTACTAGGGAAGATTGTCTCGAGATTTTCAAAAATTGTTTCAAAATTATAAATATTATAGAAATACTATGGAATAGAATGAAAGATTATAAAAAAATACTGCATATCATACTTGAGTTACAAATATTTTTACTCGCCATGGAAAACTTATCATAAGAGGAAAGTGTACTAGGGAAGATTGTCTCGAGATTATCAAAAATTGTTTCAAAATTATAAATATTATAGAAATACTATGGAATAGAATGAAAGATTATAAAAAAATACCGCATGTCATACTTGAGTTACAAATATTTTTACTCGCCATGGAAAACTTATCATAAGAGGAAAGTGTACTAGGGAAGATTGTCTTAAGATTTTCAAAAATTGTTTCAAAATTATAAATATTATAGAAATACTATGGAATAGAATGAAAGATTATAAAAAAATACCGCATGTCATACTTGAGTTACAAATATTTTTACTCGCCATGGAAAACTTATCATAAGAGGAAAGTGTACTAGGGAAGATTGTCTTAAGATTTTCAAAAATTGTTTTAAAATTATCAATTTTATAGAAATACTATGGAATAGAATAAAATATTTAAAAAAATACTGCATACTGCATATCTTACTTGAGTTACAAATTCTTATAGGTTTCATGATGTATTTCTAGTGGCTTTCACTCTCATTCTAAAAAATTGGAAGTGAAACTCGCTGTTTAATAATTAGTGCTTTGACTGCTTAGAGCTCATATTGCTAAACGCTGTTTTCTTCTACAAATTTTGCCTGTCGCATTATTTACTACGGTACTGTTATCAAACTACGTAAAGTGTACACTTTACGTAGTTTGATCTTTTCATGAAGAACCCATGATATCTATAGTGACGACACTCACATTTCAAAATCAGCTTCTGATTGACTTATAGTGAGGTCCACGCTATGATGGCAGTGGAGAAAGATAGCAGAACAACGTTGCCGATCCGCTGTCTTCTCAATGCTTTCTATAGACGGTAGCTGATAGATGTAAAATTAACTGTTCTTTATCGTTTAGAATAATAAATTATATTTTACTTAGAAATAAATAATTATAATTTTCTAATTAATTTACATAATTAAGATGAAATATTGTGTTAATTGATTGTTAATTCTTCTTCTCTTTTTCTTTTTCTTTTTCTTCTTCTTCTTCTTCTTCTTCTTCTTCTTCTTCTTCTTCTTCTTCTTTCGGCATTACAGCTCAGCGTGAGCTTTAGGCTCTTCAACTATTCGCCTCCACTCCAAACGGTCATCAGCTTTCTGCTTCCAACCACTGAGCCTCATTAATCCAATATCTGCCTCCACTTCATCTAGCCAACGATTATTATTAATTATTTGATTATCAACTCTACATTGTTAAAAGACGATCTGGCAACAGAGCAAAGCGAGAGAGAGATAGCGCTATCCCCTTTGTTGAATGATAGACAAGAATAGCAATATTATACCATTCCTTACTATAGTTAATTTTTTATCCTTATCAGTGTACAACTCATATTATAAAGAGTGTTTCAGAAGTAGTGTCGAACATTTTAGGGTATTGTTCCTAGATGATAGGAGACTACAAATGTCGTATTTGGAGTGTCCAAAACTCAGCGGTTATCCTTATAGCTGCCATTTTGATTTTTTCTCTTAGAAATGTTTTATCTCAAGAACGAAATGTTGTATTGAGCTGAGTCTCTATAGCATGGATATTCATGCCAAATTTCAGATCAATACAACATTTTGTTCTTGAGATGAAAATTTTCAAATGAAAAAAAATAAAATGGCAGCTATTTTAAGGATAACAGCTGAGTTCTGGACACTCCAAATACGACATTATTTGTAGTCTCCTATCATCTAGGAACAATACGGTACCCTAAAATGTTTGACACTACTTCTGAAACACTCTGTATATAAATAGGAACAAAATGAGGCTTCAGAATTGAATTTTCAAATTATTGGCGGAACTGTACGGTAGAGAAACTAAAATATTGTATAGTACTGAATTCATACCCTATTCAAACGCTGATCACCACTTCAACGATATATTTAGCTCAGCAGTACAAAAGGAATATTTACAGCCGTTTATGGTAGCAGGCAGTTGCTACTACTATACGTCGTTATTCTGCTGTCCATTCTTTCAACCAGATAGATAAGCTGGAAAAACAGTGCCGCACTTTATTTGTCCCGCTTATAAGGCGCGACGACAGCTTGTAGAGTGGGAAGCTTTATAGTAGGGAAGTAAATAAATAAATGATTAATACGTCTAAATTGAGAACAGACTCAATTATCAGGAATTCAACATAAAATACGCATTTTCAAAGACTCAAGTCATCACCACAGCTCTAACTGATGATAATTCAAATTCAAATTCAAATTTATTGATTCTCGAAAAATATACAACACTTTCAAGACAAAAAAAATATATATATAAGAATCTACACCTGCAAAGAAACCCCGTGCGCAGGTGTGAGTTGCAATATAAATGTTTTTCAAAAATATTTAACAAAAATGATCCAAAACAAATTTCTTGAAAAAAATACAGAATAAAAACTAGTACTTAATAATAAAGAGGATACTTAAAATAAAGGAATGGAAGGAGAAAAGACGGAAAAGGCCAAGAAGAAAAAAGAAGACGAAGAAGAAGGAGAATGAAGAAGAAGAGAAAGCTAAGAGGTAGGTAAGTCAACTGCAACCATGGAGTAGACGAAAATTAGTTTATTTAAAACTAATAATCCTATTATATTAAGCGTGTAATATCTGTATATTTATAACTGGTTATTTTCATATCTGGTTATTTATGTTCAACGGATCTCGAAAACTGCTCTAACGATTTCCACGAAATTTGGAACATAGTAGGTTTATGATTTAAAAAATTCGATTGCACTAGGTCTCATCCCTGGGGAAACTCGCTGAAGGACATGAAAAGGATAACAATTATTCATCCTTGGAAAAACAGATGATCTTTTTCTTCTTCTGCTTCTTCTTCTTCTTCTTCTTCTTCTTCTTCTTCTTCTTCTTCTTCTTCTTCTTCTTCTTCTTCTTCTCTTCTTCTTCTCTTCTTCTTCTTCTTCTTCTTCTTGTTAGCTTATGCATGATACTTTTACCTTATATTATCTCATTGGTGATGTAAAATATTGTATTACAATAAGCTCACATCTTATTTCTCTCATCCTTGCTTTATTAACAATTAGCTGGTAACCTGTGCTCCTCGAGGATCTGTTTAAAGCACAAATAGATTGGAATTATAGTGTCTATAAATTATAGTAAGTATTCTCTTCTTATTTTTTCTACTTACTTCTTGTTATTCTTGTTGTTATTTTTCTTATCAAATGATGAGTCTTATATCAACATTTTCAATCATCAATTATTTCTTCTCATTCAATCAATGCTGACAGTCTAAAGTGACTCCTCCCCGAATTTCAAAAAACATTTTCCAGAAAGGTATATAGGCTATATTTGTATTGATCAACGAATAAAAATAGTTTCCAACAAAAAGCTCACATATATCGCTAAAAACAAAACCGATCAGTGGATCTTTTTACCCACTTGAATTCTATAAATAGGAACAAAGAGTGCTCCAGACTTGGTTTTCCTGATCTTCTTCAGGTAGGCAACAAATCCCGTCTTGCTATAAAGTTTGCCCGGCTGAATCTAGATCTGTCGTGTGTTGTCTGACTTGTTTATTTTACACGGGAACAATCGGCGATTGTTTTCAATGTGTGCTACACACACTCACACTTGTTGTGATGTCATTCGTATGCGTCAATCGAATTGGCCAAGAGATGTGGCTGAACACAAAATAAGACAACTCCACACTTGTACAAAAAGTGGCCCACATACTCAGAAAGTAATTTGTGAAAAACATACACCAAATTTATACGAAACATAAAATAACAGGGTTGATAGTTAGCAGAGATCATCAAAATAATCCTTACTTCTTCACTTTATTGACCGAGCGAAGTGAGCTCTAAGATTCAAGTCGACGGTTAGGCATTTCTCTTAATGTTTAAATGTTTATATATTGCGCATTTACGGTGAAACGCGGTAATAGATTTTCATGAATTTTGACAGGTATGTTCCTTTTTTAATTGCGCGTCGACGTATATACAAGGTTTTTGAAAATTTTGCATTTCAAGGATAATATAAAAGGAAAAAGGAGCCTCCTTCATACGCCAATATTAGAGTAAAAATCAGACTATAGAATTATTCATCATAGATCAGCTGACAAGTGATTACACAGATGTGTGGAGAAGCCAGTCTATTGCTGTATTTCCATAAGGTCTATAGTTTCAATCAGGTACTTGTGGATGAGAATACTGCGTGAGGTCTACTGTTCACAGAACTACTAGTGGTAGTTAGTGAGAAGTTAGTAGGCACCTGGGAGATAACAAGGTTAAAATTCAGAGTTATTGAATTATTTTAGACTTGGGAAATAGAACATAATAGATGTGCGAAATATGATCACAATGCAGTGACAATTATTGAGCAATTACAATCTCAACAGTCAGACTAAACACATTTGATGAATGAAGCAGCGTCCAAAAATGTAATAAAAGTAGCTGCTGTACTATATTTTTTTTAGTACAATAAACACACTTAAAATTTGAATTATTTTGAAATATATAACAATTATTTATCATATTATTAATTAGATGTTGACAATTATAATAATAATAATAATAATGAGGGTGATGACACATAAGCTCTTAGGCTTGTGCGTGGGTAATGAGTGAGAGGGATGATGAGAGATGACGACTACTACTTAGGTAATCAGGACCAAAGGCATATATCGTCTCCTCCGAAAGATGGGGTGGCCGTATCTATTCTTGAATAATATAATTGTTCAACAATATTACAGAGTACCCAGAATTACCTATGTATTTGGAGTGGAAAGTTTAAAGCATCATTTGAAATTTTTATTAAATTCGTATGTTTTACATAGATTTGGATTATAATAAAATATATTGAACCTAACTAATTCATTGAAAAAGAACATTTAGTGGATAATCATTCAAGAGCATTTCAACGTGAATAAAATGTTTCATACTTTTTCCAACAATTTGAAAATGTTAATTAACTATAGTTAATTGAATAGTACAGTATACTGTAATAGGATATACCTAATAAATATATTACTATTTTTTTTCAAAAATTATTAGATTGATGATATCAACTCAAATTAATAATTCCACTGAGTTGTAAAAAAAGATCAGTGGAAAGTACCTAATTTACTTCGACGATTGGAACTCCTCCTGGAGGGTTGAAAAATTACAATCCTATAATAAAAGGATTAAATATAAGGCAAGAAAATAAAAAGTCAGTTCTACTAACAGTTTGGGCTCCCTTCAAAGTGGTTACCATTCCAAGCCAATCATAAGCGCTTGTCATGTATCAGACAATTTATATGGAGAATTGATACTCTATTTAATAGTTCAAATTCATGCAAAATGTGATATTTTTAAGACGCTATACAGAGAATAGTTTCTTTCACTGTATATGTCTTGAGAACAAGGAATTGGAAATTTCATGTTCTTTTCTACTTCTGATGTAACTTACATTTCCAATTCCAGGTATTCTACGGTTCCGCGACGACAGCTAGTGGAATATACTATTGTGCCCTCTTTGTGCAGGCTGCTTTTGGGATGAAAATAAAATAAATAAAATTTTCACCCTAGAAGCAGCCTGAACACATTAGGGCGGACAATAGTAGTATAATAGTATGAATATATTATTATTTTCAAGACTTTTTGCAGAGGATGATGCCTACATGAGCTCTATAGACTTGTGTGTGGGTAATGAGGCGGATGATAATGAGAGATGAATGGACCTACAGTTTTAGGTGGGTTCCAAACCACCCATTTGAAGATGAAGTACCTACATCAATATAATCAATAGAAACATTGATTCATGTTATTGAGACTCGGTAGTGGCTCAAATTCATATTAAAGAATATTTTAACCGTGATGCCACTAGAATCAATCACAGACGTTTTTTTTTGAAAAAGTATTTTCTTCGATATTTTTCTTGTACTATTAAATTTAATCATGATTATAACAAGATTCTCAGCAAACGGACCATAGTTGTTCAATAACCGCATGTTCTCCTTTACTGAAAGATTTTTCCTTTTTATAAAATAAGGCGTTTCTGTTTTCAACAAAACTATTTTCGCATTACCAAGATTGTATAATATAATATTACAAATACGTACTTTACCGAAATCACAAGATGGCATCAAACAATTATCATCTTACCAGTCTTAAATATGAATTATATAATAATTAAATATTATAAATTACCTCAAATGAAGCGGAGAATATTATATTGTCACTGTCCCGGTCTTCAATTCAAAAATTCAAATGGCAAGCAGGAGCTTGATACACCGCCTTTTGAATTGCGGAAGTCGGAGTGTATTCTCAATAATTAATGCAAGATTTGTTTTTCGGAATCCATAATATCGGGATGGAAATAGAACAATGCGATTTGAAACTCAATATTATGATAATTGATATTAAAAGTTTGATAATATTATGAAAATAATAATTTTTGTTGAGTAAGAAACTGATCAGCTGATATTCTGAGAGAGCTTGAAAGTAGTTGGCAATCCTGATTGATTAGGAATGGTGAAGTTGGTGATGGTGATTGCTGTTGTTCTTGGTTTTGCTTTTGGTGAATATTATCTTATTTTGTGAATAACCTTGAAGAAAAAATACCAATACATGATAAGCAAAATATTGCTTGTTTATTTTTTATTTAAATAAACGTTTAATAGTTTTGAGTGAGCAAATAATACTTGCCAACCTCCCTCTAAATTAAAAAAGGTAATCAAAAATGAACTTTTCCTGTTGTCTGCTTCTTGAACTGTGCTTCCGAAATATATTAGTACCTAGCACTTAGTATTCGTAGTTTATTGATGAAACCCCAAATTTACAATCATCGTCTATTTTAATTATATTTCTTCCGTAGTTTATTTTACAATTTTTAGTACCGTATGCGTGTAGGTATACGTAATTTATAGAATTATTTCAGTTTTACCTCTAAGGTTATGTTTGTCTTATTTGCAAATTGCAATCAAGACGTTGTTATTTTGATGAGAATTATAATTAGGATCTTTATTTGCTGTTGAATTTACCTAGACTGCATAAGTTTGAAAAAATGCTTATTTTTTGATAATATAAAACTTTGTTTTCAACTATTGTTTAGAACAGGCTTATTGAAATTTAGCCTATAATTCAATATTAGTTTTATAATGAAATGATTAAGCATACCGGTGTCTATGAATGTTATTGATAAAATAATCTTACATGTCTCTTTTGTGTCTTCAGGTCATGTTCTCAATATTGAAAATACATTAGAATAGCATCTTTGCCTGGAAGATGTGGAAAACGTTAACAAGAGGACTGAGGGCTCCCTTTGAGCGAGGCCCTTGGTCCAATCGAACAAGTGGTGGTGAACAGTCTACAGCCCCCAATAATCAAGAAAACAAGTTCCATCTACCATGTCCGTTCAGATTGATACCAAGTCTGTTGGAAAAATGTCAGACCTACCCTTATCTGCCATTCTGCTCGGAACAGAAGGCCAACCAGCAAGGGGCCGAGAGCGAGGGTCGTTCTGATGAGTCGTGCAAAAACGAAACACTTCATCATCAACCTTGTGGCTTACTGGGAGCTGTTGGTTGGGTGAGTACTTTGAACATTAAATGAGTGATCATCGTAAGAATACTAAAACGCTCTAACAGCTCATAAGATCATTCGTATATAATATACCTCTAATCAGAGGGGGGAAGCCGGTTTTCAATTCCAGGGAAACAAAGATACAAAGTTTAGATAATAAAACAAAATAAAATAGTTTAACAACTAGTTTCGGTGATATTACACCATCATCATATTACACCACCGAAACTAGTTGTTAAACTATTTTAAAGTTTTTTAAAAATAATTAAAAAGTATCCCATGTCAATGAGTGTTTTTAAAAGTTTAGATACCTTCGTTTAGGCTTAGGCCTATACATGAAAGTTTGAGGGATTTGACATACTGACAAGTATAAAGTATTCATCGTACAACTGTATGTAAAATATTGCATGAGACATGATCATTTTCGTTTCGAGCAATTTTCTAAAATGATGAATAACAGCAAAACACAGATCATTCAAGAAATTTGCTTAAATGTATGATGTAAATTATCCTTATAATTGTGTACCCTCGTTTAGACCTATACATGAAAGTTTGAGGGATTCGTCATACTGACAAGTATAAAGTATTCATCGTACAACTGTATGTAAAATATTGCATGAGACATGATCATCTTCGTTTCGAGCAATTTTCTAAAATGACGAATAACAGCAAAACACAGATCATTCAAGAAATTTGCTTAAATAATGTATGATGTAAATTATTACCTAATTGTGATAAATATCACAATATCCTTATCCTTGGATATCAACCAAATATTATCCTTATCAAATTTTGATTTAGTTAATTGTATGATGTAAATTATCTTTACAATTGTGATATATTTTCAAAAATTCCATAAGTTACCTCTATTTAAGATGAAAGTGAACTTTGCTCAAGCAACAGAGCTGGATTTCTAAACAATCAATTCTTGGTTTTCGTTGGTTTTGTAATTGTCATTTGATCTATCTTATTTGATACTCAGGGGGCAAGACCATTTATTACTCTACACACACATACAGAACTTTAATTTTTAGAAGTAAAACATAACCTACTTTTTGGACATTATCAAAATTTGGGAATGGAATAGTTTTGAGCCAAGCCTGTTGTTCCTTCCCAATCATATTTATATGATTTGTGAATGTATCTATAAATAAATAAATACAGTTCAAGCCAGGGTAAAAATTAGCATTAGAAGACATCCAGATGACATTTGACTACCACACATACGATAACTTCTTTACAGAAATCAGGGTGGAAGTTATGTAAAGTATATTACACCATGAAGCTTGATGCTTGTGTAGCCTAACCAATTTATAAATCTTGAATAAGCTATTCTTTGTTCTTTCAAATGAAATATTGGTATTGGTCGTCAAAGAGATACCTTCCACTACCCCAAACCTATTTGAGTTGAGCAAGTTTGGCACATAAATTTTCTATATAAAAAAAAATATCATTAATTTCTAAATGCTAATAACTTACAATATTTTTCTCGTTCAAATTGCCATCAATGGTAAATGATTAAATGTTCAGTATTGTAACCATTTCTTCTTAATCAGTTAATAACTCTCCATCAAATTTGTCAATGGTTTGACTTGATGGATGGAAATTCTGAGCATTATCTCATCAGAAATTATTCACTGATTAAAGAGTGAAAAAGGCAATGCTTGCTTTGAAATTTCTCTCTGCAACATGCATTCACAGCTTTCAAGTGGAAATCAATTCCATGACGAAGTATGAAGTGAGCCAGTATTGATTTATTGAAGCCTGACATAAGGTCTGACAAAGCCTGAAGTGGCTCCCTATTCCAACAATTCTGATCTTGATTTTCTATATTTAGAAATCATGCAAGAGTGACCTTCTCATGGTTGAAATTACAATGATAAAATGTCTACTTCCATTACCGTGCCCCAAAAAACCAAAGTATTTTGTCTATGGGCATTACAATTAAACAAAAGTTCATAAACTTCTAATCTTTCTCATGACATCTAACAATTTTCAATAATCGACCGTTAATATCTTTGTTTATGCTCTAGTTTTAAATAGTTTTTCTACTGTTTTGCACGTGTCTCCCACATATATAAAATGAGATCCATTCATGTGCCAACAAATTATTAAATTCTATACATAGCCGAATTAGGAATTTATAATCAAAACAACTCTCATATCTACAGCTATATAGATAAAAGTTCAAACTTATGAATACCCTCAAACAGAATTTGTTGATCTAGTCATCAATTGTAGAAAATAAAATATAGTATCACGAGATTTAGTATTTACAGATTAGTCGACCTTTCTTAATGGGTTATTAATTTATAGACTTTTTCAGTTATAAAAAAATGGCTAGGTTTCACTGACATTCAGTTGCATACATTAAGTTGTTTACCAAGAATTTGATTAGCCATGAAAAATAACTGTAATGTTATCAGGGTTCAAACAGATAAACGTGAGACGTCCTATATAAACGGATGTTTCATTGTTAAAGGTTCCAATCGCGAATACTAATTTTTCCTAACAAGTTGTCTAAAAAACCGATGAAATTTGTTTCAGTTTCAACTGAAACAAAACTTTTTAAACTTTGAAGTAAAAATAAAGTTAACCTTCCTTTAAACCCACCTGTACAAGCCTTGGCAGGTTGTCTTGAATTATTCACCCAAGATATCTATCTATCTGCCACTAACCATTTTTGATCTCTAAATAGTATCAAATTTCCAGTATTGTAGTAGTTAATTGAATTTCCCAAAGTATTATTTGAAGAATAATTCCTAGTCACCCTAATAGAAAGTTTCTACTAAAATTTATTCGAAAATGGGAATCTTATCAATCATGTTATTCAATGTACCCTCCTCTGTACATCGCCATTTTTTGAAGACTCTGTCTTCGGTAGGTGTTGATTGACTTTAATTCATCTAATGCAATTCACAAATGATTGATATAATAAGAATTCAGATTCATCTATCATACAAATTAAAAACCTATCATTACTATCAAATCATCATCCTTAATCATTGAATTAATTATAATTTTTAAATCATAGATTTCAACTTGATTGCAATTTGAAATACGGTACTTACAAATAATGTTGATTACTTCTCAGATCATCGTCTTAATTGCTTCATTTTTATCCGTTGATCTGAAATCAATACAGGACATATATAATAGTTGTTATCATGATAATTCCGTCATAAATTTCAACTTTCAGAACTAAGGGAACTACGTTTCACAATACTGTCTATAAAATTAATTTCATATTTCCATGAACTACTTTGAATTTTCATGTTAATACCATATGAACCAAAGAGGTTCATAAAGGTATTAAAAATTCTTAATGAAAGCGTTATAATTTTCTATAATATCATATTCAAACCAGATAAATTTTTCATAATTATTGTTAAACTGAAGATACATTCAACAAGGTCATAAAATACATTTTTAAGCGTAAAAATGTTATTTTTAGCTGACACAATCCTAGAGTTCAAACTTTTATGATACAGTACATGCAAATTTAATTCACTTTTTTCAATGAAGATGAAATTTATAATCAATCCAATAACTAACTAATAATCAATTCAATTGGAAATTAATTATATTTTCAACCTTCTCTGAAAACTATTTAACATCAAAATTTAGCATCCGACCCACAAGAATAAACTATTCAATCAAGTTTTTATATTGTCTTATATTCTTCAATTATAATTTATTAACAGTTTTGGAATCAACATTTCCTTTTTTTTAATTTACCAAGTCAGAGGTATCAATCTCATCTTTATTTATAAAATAGAATTATAGTACCCTTTAAAACTAATAAAATAATAAAACAAGAATACAAATTGTAACGTAACTACTAGTTTCGGTGATCACACCATCGTCAGGTTATAAAATAGAGAATATCAATCTCATTTTATTTTGCAAAGTCTCAAATGCATAACTTCAGCCAAAACATTAACTTGCATAACTTCAACAAAAACATTAACTTTTCGAAGTAGGTTTTTTACAGATTCATACATAATTTAATGTAATACATAGTTCTTCATTCATTTAAACAAAACAAATTGAAAATGGCCTAATAGGGACTGGCTATTATTATCATTAATTTTTTTCTATGTTAAAACTGTTGATATTATTATGATAGGCCTATCTGTTGATCTTTTAATCTCTTCAATTTATGATAAAATCTTCTACTTTCTCTATTCAATAACAATTATTTTCCATTTCAAATTCTACAAAATTGTGTAGTTATAAAATTCAACATTACATAAAGATCAACCTCTGGATAAACACCAATGTTGGAAAAACAACTCAAGAAACAATCAACTATATCTTGATAGTCTTTATGATGAATAACAATAATAGTAGTAAAATACAAACAATAAAAAGTATAGATGAATTATACACTTATCACACCTTGACCATACATTTAGCAAAATACATGAAGCAAAAATAATACTCAAGAGGCAATCAACAATATCTTAATAGTCTGTATGAATAACATGTAATACACGTAAAATCGTTTTGTTTAGTGTTATTGTTAGCAGTTAGGAAGTAGAATCGGAATTATTTTGGGGGGAGATTCTATCGAGATTAGATAGTAGAAAGAAACTACTGAACTCTGGCTGACGGCTTCGGCTAAGCAAATCGAATTTGAGTTATTTCATTTGTTTTTCAATACAGTGTTGTACGATGTTCGAGAATGAAATGTTTATCTTGTAGCCTATTGCAGTGATATATTGTACAAAAATTGTAAAAAAAATAAATTCTTCATCTATCTACACGTAAAAACATTTAGAAGATATCAACATTACTATTGTGGTAGGTTGAAAGTGTGGATGAATTACAAATATTGAATAGTAACTCACTAATAATATCAACTTTAATAAAAACTAAGAAGAGAAAACATACAATCAACGTTATCTTGACAGGTTGGGAGTCTGAATGATTTAAAAATACAGTAAAACCAAGTTACTTATTAAAAGTGCAAGATTTCCCATATATTTTTTTTTGTTCTAATAGAGGTGTTTTTCTCGATTACAGAGCGGCGTTCTGGTTCTGGGCTGGACAATCCTGCAGCCATGGTATCGTCACGACGCCATACGTCGCCATCAACCCAAACTCCACACAGAAGTCAAGCACAACTTGAAGCAAAACGTGAACCTCAGCCGCTACCAGAGTCTCTACAGATTGCTAATACATCCTGCCTTCTCCCAGCCGCTTCTTCCGCCCTTCTCAACATCCTCTGTGGATTCTCAGTCATCAGTCTCGTCTTCTTCGACTTCCTCCTCGGTGGACTCTCAAACATCAGTGTCGTCATCGTCTTCAGTAGATTACTTCGATGTTTCTAAGGAGTCTTCGACTACTGACCGTCAACTTACTCCAGATGAGGTAAGAAATCACGCTTTCGAATTCTGACTTCCACCTGATCTATCAGTTACAAAACCTGGAATCTATGACAAAGTTGTATGATTTATAAATAACACTTTCATCAACAAGGTTATCTAACAATTTTTAGATCGATAATGGCATTATATAGCCGAAACATGACGTGACAAAATAATTTCAAAAAAGGGTTCTCAGATTTCTATTTTTATATAACAATTTATTACAACTATATAATTTTTATACTTAGGAAAAGCGTCCTCCAAAGTTCAACTAATCACCTACTATAACTTGAGGCAACTACGCTGTCTTATATTAATAAACTCTTGTAGGGTTTCTTTTCATACTAGAACTTTGTGTAATCAACATATTATCTCAACTTTTTGTGTAGTTGACAAGTTGATATTGTGGTAATTATTCATATTAAATGAAAAATACTAAGAAATTGTCAAAAAACCACAGATTTATTAATACTTAGAAAGACCGGTTTCGGTTATTACACTATTGTCAATTTCTGATCAGAGATTCAGAGATTTCTGATCAGAGATTGACAATGGTGTAATAACCGAAACCGGTCTTTCTAAGTATCAATAAATCTGTGGTTTTTTGACAATTTCTTAGTCTTTTTCATTCAATATTATCTAAACGTTATTTAGATAAGTTTGTCAAGTAACCATTATCAATGTGTTAGTTTGGGGATGTCAAACTATCAATTGATAACTGAATAATTAACTCAATGATCTTTTGAGATTTATAGAACTATGTGAGGGTTTATTAGTGTGATTTCTTCAACAACTTACACTGTTCAAACTTGAATCTATAGAAACCTGCTAAAAATAGGGTTTGATTTGAAATGTATTTTATCATTTAGTGCATGATGTCATGAAAAAATAAGGAGAGCTGAAGTGTTACAATCAATGAATGACATAAGTTTAAATGTCTTGAAAATTACTTACTAGGTTTTTTTATAATCCTACTAAATTTTTTGTTTGAAATTGATCAGCCCAGCAATTATTCTCATTAATCTTCTTTACTTTTATCATCAAGATGGTCGTGTTAGAGGTGAGATAATTTTGTAAATTAATGTTTCCATAAATATTTTTTTTGTATAATTTCAATGATTAATTCAATATGTTTGTGTATGGAAATTGGTTTAAAAATAAACAGTTTTGTAGATTCAGCTTCCCCCAGTTATTAATAAAAAATTAAAATAAAATTGGCCCTAGTGTGTTTCTCTGCAGAACGCCATTATTTAAATCTCTAATCATGCTACTTTTGTTGTAAATAGTGACAATCTGGCAACGGCCCCCGAGAGATAGCTCCTGAATCAGTTCAATTACATGTCCCTTACACCAATATAATACAGTTTTCTCATAAGGATATCCCGGTCAACTGTGTCAAACGCTTTTGCAAAGTCTATAAACAGCAAAAGAAGTTTCCTGTTTCTCGCTATCGAGCTGTGTATATCTTTAGTCAAGTTGTAGTAGTCAATTTAGTCAAGTTGAGTGGCAGAGAGGACTTGAAAGTGCTAACTCCGCCTAATAAAGATTTTTTCATTTCATTTCAATATATTATTATTTAGGTTTTTACCACTCCTGAAGCAAAACTGTTTACCAAACAGAGAAAATTATGTGAGACTAAATAATCAACTAATTGCTGTATAATAATTTTCTCTAGTATGCAATGCAATGCAATCTGATAATGTTGAAGTGAATCTAAATCAATTTATTTATTTTACATTCCATAAAACACACATCTTAAACATGATCAGAAAATGACCAACCTGCCTTTAGTGAGGTCCACGTTATAATGACAGTTTTTGATTAGCAATGGTATTGCTATCCTTGTCTATTATTCAAAAAAGCGGATAGCGCTATCTCTTTCTCGCTTTGCTCTGTTGCCAGATCATCTTTTAACAATTTAGAATTAATAATTAATTAACTAAATATTTCATCTCAGATATCTAATTCATTATGAAATTATTGAAAAATATAATTTCTTGCTTAATAAAATAGAATTGATTATTTTAAACGAGAATGAACAGTTAATATTACATCAATAAACCTGTATCAGCTACCGTCTATAGAAGGCATTGACAAGACAGGATCGGCAACGTTGTTCTATCTTTCTCCACTGCCATTATAATGTGGACCTCACTGTAGCCCAAAACACATTCCCTTATTTGTCCCCTTACATTTAATTTATCCCTTTGTTCCCTTAAATTCAATTAACTAATTTAATGAATGAATTTGATTGCAGGCCTTTGACCAGGCGGCTGAAGAGGTGAGACTGATCCACGAGCGCGTGATGGGCGCCTCGGAGAACAGACAGGGCGTGGCCTGCATGTCGCTCAGTCAGAACCGGAAAGCTATCGAACACTTCCGTGTGGCCTCCCGTCTGCAGTATGCGCCCGCCGCATTCAATCTAGGCCAGTGCTATGAGCTGGGCATCGGCACCGAACAGGACTTCACACAGGTACGAATGCATTCATTCACTTCTAACTGGTAATTGAATGAATGTTGGATAGTGGCATTCAATTATTGAAACTAATTAAATGAATGTTGGATAGTGACATTCAATCTAGGCCAGTGCTACAGGTACGAATGCATTCACTTCCAACTGATAATTGAATGAATGTTGGATAGTGGCATTCAATTTTAACTATTTTTCAAATTAAGTAAGGTATCAGGGTTTCAAATGCCAAAAATAGTGCTTAAAGAGAAGCTTCACTCGAGAAGAAAACAAGGCAGACCAAGAATACGATGGGAAGATGAGATAAGGAATGATTTGTTAAAAATGGGTTAAAGAGGATGAAGAGGATTTATAGAGGATAGAAATGCTTGGAGGAATGTTGTGGAGGAGGCCAAAGCCCTCAACGTGTGTAGAGCTATAGAAAAAAAGGGTTCCAAATACTTTTAAACTGTGAAATTTCTAAGTTTTTCGATTTGGATACTATAAAGTTATTATGACTTATGATCATTTATATTTGTCTGCTAGTTGATGGATAACCTTCCGGTAGTCGCGCCCTACTCAATCACACGAGCAGTCGCGTGTTGTATTTTGTACAACATCCAATTTTCCAAGTGTTATGTACTCTGTTTACTGTCAAAACATATTAATTAATTGTATAATTACTTTTTCCATCTTCTTGGATTATTTTACGCCTATGAACATTTGGATGATTACCATTTCATAGGCCAATAAGGTACATCAAGCAAAGCCATCAATTCTGTGTTATTGGTTCGTTTACAGTCCCCGTATACAGTCTTTCCCTATCTTATGCACAGTGCGACTTATGCACTGTCGCGACTAAATGGCACCTAAAGACTAAACCATTGCTCGGTTGATACTGCAACTCAGTGGAGTGATGAGGGGAAAGTTTTGGAATGCATAGGTGACTCATTCACTGATATCACCCCATCCAATAGTTTTGTGCAGCAAAAAAACTGACACTGTTGTACTTTTTACAACAGCACGACTACCGGAAGGATAACAATACGTTTATTCCAATTCAAAGCTATTGAAAATAATTGAATTGAATTGTATTCTATTTTTTCAGGCAGCCCAATGTTACCAGAAAGCATCAGACCTTGGCCACCCGACAGCTATGTACAACCTGGGCGTGTTCTACGCGCATGGCTGGGGCGGGCTAGTGGCCGACAGTACGCATGCGCGGAAACTGTTCACACGCGCCGCCATGTTGGGTCAGCGGGAAGCTCAGGCGGCGCTCAATCTGAAGCCACAAGTTGCCACTCAGCCCCAAGAGAATAATTTCTCAATCAGAGACTTCTTCGACTTTCCCCTAATCTCCTCTACGCGACCAAATCGAAACGAACTAGAGATAGATTTGCAGCTATCGGAAAACAATAGTTCGAGTCTTCCTTCTTCGTCTTCTTCTTCCTTGTTCTCCGCCAAGTCCACTTCTACTTCCACAACCTCTTCTTCTTCTTTCTCCTCGTCGCCGTCCTCAACTTCCACCACCTCTTCCTCTTCGTCTTCCTGCGATCGTTCACTGTCCTTCTCGCCACAACGAGTTAGTCCCGTCAAGGAATCCTCTGATTCTTCAAATGGTTAGTATAGTTTCAAGTTATTCATTTCTATTATAGAACAATCAATCATTCAATTTTCAACAACGAAACAGCCTCTAACCACGGAACTGTTTGTGTTCTAATACAATCATAGAGAAACAATAGTATAAGTAAATATCCCATGGTATAGGGCGTTTATGTCGCAACTTTTACTGTTATCTCAAGCCGATAGTCCACGTAGTTCTCTCCCGTAAACCTGTGTGACGCTAGTAGACTCTCATATTGTGCCGTTCGTACACTCTCACCCGGCCAAAATAGTAAAAATCGACAGTAATCGGCTTGAGTTAGCAGTAAAAGTTGCGACATAAACGCCCTATACCATGGGATATCTACTTATGCTATTTTTCTTTATGATACAATATATAATCATTATAAATAAATAACTTGGTAATTAACTTGACTTAGTTTCTTTTATTTCATAAAAGATTTAACAGGTCAAGGGATCATCTAATTTATTAAATGTTTAGTATAGTTTTTAGTTTGTCTATATTTCCAAAGATTGAACAGTCAAAAATTCAGAATTTAATGACTTGTAATTATTTATATTTTTTCTAAAAATTGGTGGATAGGATGTAATCAAATTCAAATCTATTGCAAAATGTATTCAATAATTTTTTATATTTAAATTTCAACTATTATTTTTCTAAAAAAATTGAATAGAACTGTTAGAAGTTGAAAGTCCGTTGGTTCTCTTTAGGTATTGATTTATGAATCAGACAATTTGAATAAGGCACGTCAGTCTTAATTGAAACTATTCATGAAAAAGTAACTTCAATACTAATTTTATCAAGTACTGTAGAAGGTTGTAAGTTTCAGACTAGACTAAAGGTCTAGCAACCATGAAAACATGTGAAACAAACTGTATATTTATGAACTCTTATTCTCTTTTTATGAAGTCTCATAAAATATATTTATAAAATTATATTTTGTGTGGAGTGCGGTTTTGGGCAGTGTGCAGTCGCATCCACACTGATTCACTACTTTCACTACAATGTATCTTTTTTCCAATAAATTGAAATTAAACAATATGCTTTACTGTCATTGTATACATACTTTAAAAAATTAAATTATACCTCCGGCATCATCCTAGATAAGAAACTAGTCTGCTCACCCTCACACATACCGACCTAAATTAAAGCATATTTTTCAAATTCATTTTTTCCACTTGAGAAATTTTTAACCTCAATACTCATTCAACTAATTCAAATTTTACATTAGACCTATTGTATTCTTATATAACTTTAAAGTGAAAAAACACTCACATTCTTTGGTGTGGTGACGCGTTTCGTGATGGTGTTGCACATTCTCAAGCCAAACAGAAAGTTATAGAAACTATATTTTTTTATATTAGAGTTAAGTTAGGCCTACTTGTAATTTTAAATTAAATGAATTCTTCTATTGTTCCAGACTCTACCTTCTCGGATGACGAATGGGATTTAGAGTCGATTTTGGACAGTGCCAATGGAAATTCGGCTACCCTATACAGACTGGCTGTATGCTATGAAAAGAATCCCAAAGGTAATTATTTTTGCTCAATCATTGTCATATTTACTAAATTCAATGTTTCTAGATTCCAATATATTTTGGTGTTCTTTTATTACTAATTATTATACAATTGGCTGTCATGAATCAGTTATCGTGTGAACATTGAAAAATCAAAGTGACCTCTTTAAAACTTTATTTTACTACTCATGTCATGTTTTGACATGAAAATTTCAATCACTTGGAAATGGCATTAATATGATTGTCTAAACATGTCGTGATTAATAAAATTGGGTTTTTAAAAAAGGGTAAGTACTACTTATTTCTGTATAGAAATCTGCCTGAAAATCTACGTAATACCGAAGGTAAATCCAAATATATTTATAAAAAAAATGTTAATGACTGGTTAAAGGAGATTGGGAGGACAAATATAGAAGTGATAATTCATTCATTGTATAAATAAAGCAAATTGTGTAATGATAGTCCAAATTTAACTCTAAATGTACATCTTTTTTACTTGAAATCCTTGAAACTTCAAATGTTTTCTGATATTAATACTTGGTTTACCCAAGAATGTGATAGATGCAAGTATGGGGACAGTCCGACGTTAGCCAATCATCGCCAAGACCCTCTTCCACACACAGGCTTTGCCTTTGTGGAGAGTTTTCATGAAGTTCTTTAAAATATAATGTTGTATTTTCTGTAGCTACGATATAATAGCAATTAGATTTAGTTATAATGATTAATTTTTTAGTTCAACTGTAAGTTTTATTTATGATTGTTTGGTTGCAGAAGATGTAACGTTGTTGTATGATATGAATATTTGTACCCTGAAATCATGTATAATAAAAACCAATTTGATTTGATTTGATTTACTTTGATTTACTTTGATTTTTTTAAATTTTCACATAAATACGAGTAGCCCTCACCAGAATACTTGAATAATATCAGTTACTCTGTAACAGTTTGGCATTTACTAATAATTGTAATTGAAAATTATTGATTTGGAAATAACAAATCATCTCAGATGATGATGTTCTGATGCATTTATGGAAAAACTGTTTGATGGATGATCTGAGCCTAGAGATTACATATGTTTATTATTATTATACCCAGCAAAAACCGAAAACCTCCTATCGCTCTTAACAATCAATAATAATTAGGCTTCAATTGAATACCGGGTGTCCCCCGGGGGTTTACACGTTTCATTTTATATCACGTGCCCATTCTTGCACCGATTTTTTTAAATTTTACACAGTAGGTTCTGAAAATATTCTGGGAAAATTTCAGCTCCCAAACCTTCATAGAAACAAAATGGCGGCATATTGAAAATTTTACCAATTCGCTTACTACTTTCATGAGTATCATATTATTTGTTTACTACGTTGCAGTAGTATTGCCTCATTTGATGGTACCAGAAATGGATCAAGCAATCTTCCAACAAGATGGTGCTCAACCTCATTTCGCAAATCATGTTAAGCAATTACTAAATGATAAACTTCATGGCCACTGGTCGTGGAAGTGATTTTTTTAGATTGGCCACCCCGACCAGATTTAACTGTTTGTGACTTCTCTTTATGGGGTTACTTGAAGGAGAAAGTTTATACCCAGAAATTCAATAATGATGTGGAACTAAAACGATCAATAGAAGAGGAACTTCTCCGAATACCGCGGAGTTTCTTTGAAAGAGCTTACGAATCATTTCTTGAGCGCTGTTATCAGTGTGTTGCTGTGGATGGGTTTCAATTTCAATAATTTTGGACTTTTTAATGTTTTTAATCAGGCCTTGTTCTAGTTGTTTTATTAAAAAGTTATATTGCCCTAAAGTGCAACAATAAAAATATTCTATAAAACCAAAAACACCGTTTTAATGCTTTTAAAGTATCGATTTTCAATATGCCATTATTTTGTTTCTACAAAGGTTAAGGAGTTGAAATTTTCCCATAATATTTTTAGAAGCTATTTAGTAAACTGTGTAAAATTTGAAAAAGTTCGGTGCATGAATGGGCACGTGATATGTATGGGCGTGTAAACCTCTTCGTGGGACACCCGGTATTTATTTTTGCAGAAATATTTTTTGTTAATTTTATTATAAATAACTGACCTGAGAAAACTAATAGATATCCTTAAATTATTTTGCAGAAGAACAAAAACCAGAACTTGTTCTCAAGTTGTACGGGATGGCAGCAGATCATGGTCATACAAAAGCGAAAAAATATTTGGAAGTCTTAGAACATCATAAAAAATTAGGAACTCTTGACGGTGAGTTGTTACAAAATCAAATTACTCTATGCATGTTTTAAGTCTTTATTATAGCGACGATTCTATCCATTTAAACAATGCTTAAAATTGTCCTTAATAGATTAATAGATTATAACCATTAATAGATTATAGAATCAACTAAGTTATTTACTTTTCTATTGATTAAATTTTGAAAATAATATCAACTGAAAAAATGAATTAAGGCTGTGCAAAGGCTAAAAATAAACTTTCTACAGGTGATATTTTTCAAGTTTTTCGATGTGTATACTATCAAGCTATCAAAATGAAAAAGAAGAAAACTTTTTTCGATCATTACTTTTTGAGATATGAGCACCTAAAGTTTAAATTTTTGGGGCAAAACATTTTAAATTCGGTAAGAGATAATTCCATGAGATTTAAAGGTTAGATTTTTCATTGTATTGTTAATCTAGTGAAACAAATTTTTTTTGAAAATATCAATTTTTGAGAAAGTTAATCAATTTACTAAAAATGACCAAGAATAACTTTTAGTTGAGTTATTTTTGGTAAATTGACAAACTTTCTCAAAGATTGATAGTTTCAGAAAATTTTTATTTTACTATATCAGCAATACCATGGAGAATCTATCCTCTAAATCTCATAGATTTATCTCTTACCGAATTTGAAATGTTCTGTCCCAAAAATGTAAACTTTAGGCGCTCATATCTCAAAACGTGATGATCGAAAAAAAATGTTTCCCTGAGAAAACTTTTTCATTTTGATAGCTTAATAGTATACAAATCGAAACACTTTGAAAAATATCAACAGTAAAAAGTTTTTTTAGCCTTTGCACAGCCTTAATTGAAAGTACTTCTCTGTTTTTTTTCAATAGATTATATAAAAGCCGGATCAATTTTTAAATAATTATAAATTTTTGTTTTCAGATTTCTTGAAACAAAGAAAACGTTCCCGAACCAGTTCAACGCCATCTGAATGTGCTATGAAAAATTAGTTTTAGAAATTAGTGATTTAACAAATGTGTTTCTCGCGAAATGAGAATTAGTATTTTGTAATTTTGTAAGTTGATAATTTCTTGACTGGTGCATGGAATTAGAAGCTCTTGAGAAGTAGCTTTAAATGTCAAATTGCCATTATGTTTGTTAAGTGTTTATAGATTATTGTTTTTAGATTATAAGCTAGAATATTTTGCATTCGGAAAGAAAGATTGAATACCATGAAATGTTTCTGCAATCATATCATATTAGACGATTCCGTTCATCATGAATTATTGTAATTACTTATACTTTTATATTAACAACTGTCCTCAAGTGTTTTCAACTATAATCCCCTAAGCAATAATAATAAATTCAACATACCTGTACTTCCCAAATTACTCGTAAGTTTGTATAAGTTTTATCAGTGCATAGCAGTATTAGTTCATTATTATGGTGAAGATGCATGGTTTACACATGACTATAACATACAATTATTTATTGAATCTTACTCCAACTAGTTGTAAGTATTCTAATATCAGAGAGTCCACGAAACCCTAGAACTAAATCTATTGTGGCCTTCTTCAAAAAAAAACATAGTATACCATATTATTATATTTGAATAATAGCAATATCCATGTATTGAAAGAACTGCAATGCTGAAACACAATCTGCATAACATGAGGATCCGTTAAATTATTTGGGCTCAGTTGCACGAAAGCCTGTTGAATTTTAATCGTGATTGAATGCCAAGAGAACCAATCAGAAAAAAGCCTCTTCTGATTGCTTCTCGTGGTATTTAAACAAGATTTAAATTGAACATGCTTTTGTGCAACTGGAGCTTGGACTTTCTCAATTCATTTTTGATTATAAAAATTAGTCCTGTTCAATAATTTCTATTACTTGTACTATTAATCATTTATCATTTTTATAAACAGTATTGTTTTGTGCTTACTGTACTTTTTAATGTGCTAAGTAGTCTAATACTATAGGTTTATTTTCATTTCATTTGTGTTCATCTCAACATACTAAGTTCATTGGAAATTTGTTTGCTATCAAGTTATCAATTACATGATTTACTAATTCGAAAGGTAATTAAAGAGGAAACTAGAGTTGTAGAAGTCATCCTGACAAATTACAATGATTGGTGCCGAGAGTTGAAAATAGATTCAATGTGAATGTAACTAGTTTGAGATCTCAATTTTTTGTTTATTATTGACAAGGTATTTTATGACAACATGCTTTAGTTTTGTAAGAATCCTCAACTTTTTTTGATTAGACATGGCATTTCAAGGTGTCTTCGTACAAATATTTCCAACAATTTTTCATCAATTGAAAGGTATATTAATTTTTCAAGAGTTTAACTTTTATTGTATAAATAAAATAAATAAAAAAATAAATATTGTCCTAAAAGCTTGAAGCTTTCTTCTTATATAGATTGTGAGTGAAGAAGATTGAAATATTTTATTGTATGTGTTGAAGTAAAAGCTGGAAGTAAAATCTTATCAATATTACTGATCACTTTTGAGTTAAATTCCAGTTACATTTTGTAATGCCATGTATTATCATTGAATATGTTTTAAGAAAAACTATGTAATAATTTTCAAGTATTTTTATTTCTAAAATTACCCATTAGTGTTTTTATACAATCATTGGATTAACTGTGATATATTTTCCTCCAATTATTTTATTATTTTTCAATTACTCCAGGAATGTATGAAACTCAAGATCGAGAATAAATGTACTTTTCTTCAGAAATAAATTTGATATTTATTTATTGTGTGAGTATTTCTTTGTAACACATTATGCCAACGTGGACTTGCTAAGGGTTCTCCACACAGTCCGATCTCTCAACTTTACACTTACCGTATATCAGAGAGATTCACGTTATAAAGTCAGTGGACGGCAGGGTTGCCAATTCTCTATTTCCACTGCCTTCCATAGAAGATAGCTGTGGTTCAAGTCATCCCGCTATATCTGATAACCCAATTATCAGATATAACCCCGTTATATCTAATAAAATTTATTGCTGATTCTTGTCAAACATGATCAATTATATCTCAAATATATAATATTCATCAAGTATCGTTTTCAATGTTCAAAATTTTAAATCATCTCAGACTCAGATTTCGCTTGGATTCAACTTGTTAATGAAAACTTCATTTTCGTGTTATCGAATAATAAATTTGAACTCAGCATGCATGAAACACTGATAACGGCAAGGAGTTGTGTGAGTGCGTCACACCAGATTTTTTAGATAGGCTACTTTGAATATTATGAACCGTCCAATATTGATTAATTTTCATGATGCTGAGAGTGGAACAGTAATTAGATTTTTCATCAATTTAGAAATCAAAATTCAAGGAATGTAAACAAAAACATGTTAAAATAACAGTTCAAGGCGGACACATTTAAATCACTGGTTAGACTACTCAATTAATTCATAAAATACAGTTAAAAAATATCACATTTATTGTTATCAAATGAATAATATTATTTGTACATTTTGATCGAGAGATACAATCTACCTGTATTACAATCTTACAATAAGTACAATATCATCAATCCAGTTTTGTTCGTGATTCCACAGTAAATAATCTACATTCTACAAAATTTATAGAGAATAAGGAAACAATTTTTAAATATTGGTTAATACACCAGAATTATCAAGATCTACATTCACATATGATATACAACACTACCCATAACCATTTATAAGGCAAAATATTCCATAGTGAACCCAAATAATAGGATACAGTACAAATCAAGGTACCTAGAATGTATTCTAGGTACATTGGTACAAATGAATAAGAATAAGGTAGCCTAATTCAATTAATTTCAACTGATAATAATAAATTTCAATGTTAGAAGATATTTGGAGACTACTACACTGCATAAACGCTTAGAATAAAAGCATATATCCCTGAGCCCATTTATAGTTCGGTTAACCTGCCAAAGTCGAAAAATAACTAAACAATTTCTACAAAACTAGAATACAGATAAGTTACCGTAACACTCTACTTCTATGTGATGTTAGTTGACTAAGAAATAAAATAATATTAAAAGCTGTTAAATCACAAAAAATCTAATATTTGTTCACTATCTCGTAATTTCAAATTAAATCTAAATACAAAATATTTTGTTAAATTATACAACATAGAATGAATGTATATAAATATGTATAATATAATATATTATAATATAATAGTACATAATATAATATGTACATATATATGTGTAAATTATAGTATGAATGTATATCAATATAAAAGCAACGGTTAACATAGACATATTAGATCACAGACCATTCAAGTTGTACTCAAAGTCTTAGATGACATTTTTAAGACCCATGCGGCTGAAGTTCCCCTTGGAGCAGTGGTTGTTGATGGCATCCAACATCACAGGCAGTCTCGTCCATGGCAAATTGCAGAAGTTCACAAATTTCGAAAGGTGGGTGGTAACGTAGATATTCTGTGAAAGTCAGTCAAATTATCAAACATGAATAAGACAGCAAGCATAAAAGAAGCTTCAGAATTAAATTTACATGTAAGACTTTCTGATATTTTTCTGCTACAAAGGTTTGTTTTGATTTGGAAGTTATGACAAGTGTAAAATTTGATAAGTGCTCAACCTTACTTCGAACTGTTATTGGTCTAAGGTTTGGTTTCTAAGACACTTAAATCTAGGATTATTAAAACTATAGATTTAATATAGATTGAGTCTAGAAACGTGGCCCAAATTTAGGAGAGGGTTAGTAAAGGGTTTCCTCTGCCAATATCATTTCAAGGATAAATGGTTAGGACCGAATTCACCAAAACGAAAAACTTGGTTTGAGCGCCAGTTGATTCTAAATCCAAAAATCATATTACAAAATCATCTGACTTAGAACCAACTGCCGCGTAAACTTAGTTTTCGTTTTTGGTGAATTTGGGCCTTACTGTACAACTTAATAAATATATAATAATATCGAGTGACCTGGCCTGCTTAGGTCTGGTTGCAGAGTTCTTAGGTCGCAACTGATCAATTTCAGCGACTGCTTTTTAGGCAGCCGGGACCGACGACTTAACGTGTCCAACCGAAACACTTTATAAATAAATAGCTTGAAAAGTTATAATCAACAACTCACCTTTGCTACGTTCAAGCATTTGTCCGAGAACTCTCTGTAAATAGTTTTATAACAGTAGAATGTCTCCTGGTTGAGATCAGTTTTAGAGTCGGTAATGTCAGTAATTTTCGATGAGTTTCCAACAGCAACATCGGAAATGATACTGGAAATTAGCTTGTCAACAACCAACCTTTTCTGCAATCAAAACAAAAATAAAAAATAATTTCACACTATCAGTTGATAAGAAATATATCTTTGCTGCACTGGTGCTCCATATAACCCACTAACTATTTTGCGTTGCCATGTTGCAAATCTGGAGTGCAGGAAAAATTTTTTCCTACAGTTACCTTGAAAAGTGGCCATTCCTGCACTGATTACAGAACGCAAAGAATCACTTTTCCGCTCTAGTACGGGAAAATGTTTTTCTGCACTCCAGATTTGCAACATGACAACGCAAAATAGTTAGTAGGTTATATGGAGCACCAGTGCAGCAAAATCGAAATTAAGTTGGTAACTGCAGTGACTGGGCTGCTATAGTGTTGTGGTGCACGTTAAGGCCATAATATTAAGGCAGTGGATGACAGCAGTTGACAGCCACCACATTCAGCACACAGCCGCCTTCATTCATTTACTACTACATTATTCAATTTTAAATAAATTAAGGTTTTTATTAATAATAAAATTACACAGAAAAACATTTGATGGATTTCAGGGAATTTTACCCATAATTACCCACTTTTCATATTCAATGGTAACTGTAGGAAAAATTTAATGTGAAATACATGCGCAAAGTTCCTCTGTTGCACTCAAGAAACCTCGCCTACGGCTCGGGCGTAAACGTTTCTTTCGGTGCAGCAAACTGTCACTTTGCGCACTAGTTGCACAAATAACTATTCCCGCACAAGAGCGGAAAAGTGATTATTTGCGTTCTGTAATCAGTGCAGCAATGGCCACTTTTCAACGTAACTGTAAGAAAAATCAAAATTAAGTTGGTAACTGTGACTGGTGCACGTTATAAGAATCTTAATGGGATGGACAGGCACAGTGGATGACAGCAGTTGACATCACACAGCCATTCAAACACACATACTACATTCTATTTTATTTATTAATAATAAAATTACACAGATTTACATTTGATGGATTTCAGGCAATTTTACCCATAATTACCCACTTTTCATATTCAATGGTAACTGTAGGAAAAACTTAATGTGAAATACGTGCGCAAAGTTCCTCTGCTGCACTCAAGAAACCATTCCACCCTCGCCTACGGTTCAGGCGTAAACGTTTCTTTCGGTGCAGCAAACTGTCACTTTGCGCACTAGTTGCACAAATAACTATTCCCGCACAAGAGCGGAAAAGTGATTATTTGCGTTCTGTAATCAGTGCAGCAATGGCCACTTTTCAACGTAACTGTAGGAAAAATCAAAATTAAGTTGGTAACTGTGACTGGTGCACGTTATAAGAATCTTAATGGGATGGACAGGCACAGTGGATGACAGCAGTTGACAGCACACAGCCATTCAAACACACATACTACATTCTATTTTATTTATTAATAATAAAATTACACAGATTTACATTTGATGGATTTCAGGCAATTTTACCCATAATTACCCACTTTTCATATTCAATGGTAACTGTAGGAAAAACTTAATGTGAAATACGTGCGCAAAGTTCCTCTGCTGCACTCAAGAAACCATTCCGCCCTCGCCTACGGCTCAGGCGTAAACGTTTCTTTCGGTACAGCAAACTGTCACTTTGCGCACTAGTTGCACAAATAACGATTTCGCCACACTGCACTGAAAGCAGCTGTTTTCCAGTCCCTACGTAGATCTGAAAGACATTGTTTGCAGACGACTCTCGTTTGACGTCAGAACAGGTTTCTTTCCGGCCTAGGCCGGAAAGAGTACCCTTTCCAGCCGCTAACATGGAACTAAGAAAGGTGATCAAAAAACTTCTTATTATTTGTGTTCATTATTCAATAATTAAAACATTTATAATAATATCATCTTATTGTCATTTGAAAGAATAAAAAAGTATAAACTCAACCTCCCACATAATTGAACATAATCTTTTAGGTTATTTAGACAAATCAGAATCAAAAATAAAAATACTTGGACAATTTCCTGATATTCAGATTACCTCAGATTTGCTAGAGCTATGACCTTCCTCTTCTGCTTTCGGAAGTGCTTAGTAAACAATTATTATCATATATATATATTGTTTATTTTTCTGTGTGGCAAAAAATAGCGTTCGCACCACGGGCAAAAATGTTTTTCCGGCTCGAAATCGGTTTTTTAGTCCTCGGCCTACGGCCTCGGACTTGAAAACCGATTTCCAGCCGGAAAAGTCTAATTTTCGGCCCTAGGTGCGAAATATACTATTTCCTACAGTTACCTTGAAAAGTGACCATTCCTGCACTGATTACAGAACGCAAAGAATCACTTTAACGCACCAATATGAATTATCAAATGAATTTACCAATTAGAGAAGAATATTTATCAATAAAGTTCAATTAATCTCACCTGTTTCATTACATGAAGACTCATTTTCAATTCCATTCTATCGAAAACTTCTTTTGTGTTGTCAAGTTTCTTTTTTAGAATAGTAGGTGGTACATCAATACTTGGTACTGCATCCTGAAATGGATAATTTACTCTTATGTACACGTTCTAACAACAACGAAAACTATTTCAAATCATACAGAAATTCAAAATAATATAGATCACTTCGAATGATCATAATTTCTCTAAAAACAATAATGTTGAATTTTTTTAGTATAATTAGTTTATTAGTAATCTGTTCAATCCTATTATTAAGCGAGCAATTTCTGTATATCTGGTTATATGGTTATTTATGTTCAACGGATCTCGAAAACGGCTCTAACGATTTTCACGAAATTTGGAATATAATAGGTTTATGATATAAAAATTCTATTGCACTAGGTCTCATCCCTGGGAAAACTCGCTGAAGGATATGAAAACGATAGTTCATCCTTGGAAAAACAGATGATAATTTCGTCGTCTGTCGATAACAGAAGATTCGTGTGCCTGTGTGGGAGATCAGCTGTTTGATCAATTAGCTTACCGTATCTCGCGAGAAATCTAGAAATTTTAATTGACTCGATGATCAAAATAATCTGATTTGTTGACATAAGATGGTATATATCATAATATTCAAAGTTAGGTAATCATTATTTTACAGTTCTAAGTGATTAGTGAGTGTTATTTTGTTATTCAATTTGGTATGTAAACAATCTAAATCAGAACTTTTATGTTTTGAAATAATTGGACTGAAAATTTGACCTGAATTCAAGTGTATGGAATATAACCTACTTTTTGGAATAATTTTCGAACAAAATTCGGGGAAGAAACAGTTTTGGGCTTTGCCTGTTAGTCCTTCCCCAATCATTTTAAAGAATTGAGTTCTGTTTATCAACAAATAAATAACGAGCGAAGCTCGGTGCCCCGATATTTGAAGTAATGAGTGTAATAAGACTGACAAATAAAGTAGGTTTACTTCCTGCTTCAATTTCCTTAAGCAGTATTGAAAATATCAATATGAGAAATAAACTTTATAATAGAATCAGATCAATAACCTTGAAAAACTGTATAAGGATATTGATCCATTGCAAAAATATCAAATATCATCTCCAATCATTCGTGAAATTTATAGTTGCTGAAATCTCTTCAGTATTATTCATATTGAGGTACTTACAGAAAACTGAATCGAAATATAAAATCTTATCAGAAAAATTAAACTCAACTAAAACAACTTTGGAAAACTAATATTTTTACTCACTTTGAATTTAATAAAACTCTTCTCATTCTTCATGCTCCATCCATTTTTACGCATGCGCATAGGTTTGTAGCCAATGACTGTTGAAAGCTTAGTTAATCCAAGATCAAGGTCGCCGTATTCCTCTACATGACTTGTTTTAGTTTCAGCTCTTACTACTTCAAATTGGTGGTTCAAACTTTCTTTGGTCAAAATCTCCTGAAAAGTGAAAACACTTCATTAGTAATACAGTATTTATGAGAGAGCAATAATATTCTATACGATTATTCCATTTCCATTATTAACTCTATATTACTTGGTCAAGGTCTCGTCTTTATCTTTATCTATACTATATTTTATAAAGATGGAATTATTCCATCTGTAACTGGTTGGCCGCTATGGCTTCGTATAAAATGAGCGCTGCTATCCAGAGATTGTCAGTTTGGTGTAAGGGTAAGCATTCCTGACTAGCAATTGGGAAATACCGGGTTCGATTCCCGGGCTGGCAACTAATTTTTGGTTAGTAGTTATCATCGAATTTCCATCTAGCTGTTGACCCTGTTGTCAATGCATTTAGGATTTTCGTTAAATAATAATTATATATTTATAAAGGAAGGAATATTGGATTATACACGTACGGGATACTAATAATACTTGTTTGACGAATCATCACGTCTGAACTGATTAACTTGTAATTTTGCATAAAGATTCTTAATTTACCGAAGATTGTTATAGGCCTGTTTTCATTTTCATCAATCAATTTAAATAATTATCTTACATCCAAATTTATTTAATTTGTGACACAGAGTTCACGTAAGATAAAAGTCCAATCAAATAGTTTTTATTTTAAATAATTACAGTTGTTAACACTTCTGATATCAGCAGAGAACTATGGAACTAAATTCAATCTATTTGTGTTGTTGACAAACCTTTGCGGAGCACGGGTAACAGCTGCTCGTTAAGAATATTCATGGAGTACCATTAATAATGAATTAATTCCATTATTTAATCTATATTTATGACTCAAATTCTTTACAGCTCTGTGGACATATCTTAAAAGTAGAGTGACTCAAAATAAACTTTTACAAAATATTAATTGAATATAATGCTGGTGTTGCATATATTATAATTTACTCATTGACTAATTAGACTTAGAGCTCGCCCAATTGCTTGGCCATCACGAAGCCCGGACTAAACTCATCTGGACTTTTTCTTCTGGGGAGACATAAAAAATGTTGTGTACAGTAAAAAAATCCGAGACATAAAACATTTACGGGAAAGAATCGCCACGGCGGTTGGGACAGTTCCACCTGATATGTTGTTGGTGAATACATGGCGAGAGCTTGAATATCGTCTCGACGTGTGCAGGGCAACAAATGGATCCCATGTTGAAGTGTATTGATGTTGAACAAAACTTGAAGATTCTCTCGTTCATTGTATGTACTTGTTGGAGTTTTCCATTAATTTACACATTAAATTTATACCTAAAACTAGGAAGTTCTTTTTCAAACACTCTGTATTTCAATAATACCTGCAGACGTATATTTTATTTTTCCTACAGTCACTCTCCAACTGCTCATTCCCGCATCAATTATAGTACGCAAAATACCTTATTCCCACACCCAGTGCGGGAATGTAGATTTGAGTGCATCAAAAACTTTGTCGCACTCCAAATTTGCAACATAACAACACAAAATAGTTAACACGCTTTATGACGGTAGAGTGCGGCAAAGTAAAAGAAATGTTGGTAAACCTGATGTAATATTACATTTTTTCTCGATTGGAATCAAATCTTCAATTCGAGATCTATAAAACTTTATAGTAAATATCAGAGTCATCGATTACGGACAACTTTTTGACTGAGAATTTATCGTAAATGATTGTGTTGCATATTCCATGGTGTCACCGAGGCTGGGTTGACAGAATTAAAAAGATAAATGGTTTATTTAAATAGAGATGATATATAAAAATTTAAAATAATAGTTTCAAAATAAAGTTTTATTGAGAACAAATATAAAATGTGAATTCTAAACTTGTAATTTATAATTTTTGTGGTGACGTGTCTGTAACATCGACACTGAAGAAGCTTTGCTCTGTTCCTGGTAGCTAGGTTTTTCCTGTTCCCTCTCTCTGAAACTTATGGCTGGCTATGTGTGTTGTAATTTGTGCTCTCTGAATATTTTTCTGTTTAAGTGAATTTATTAATGTTTTAAGTTGAGTTTTAAACAGTTTATAGTGTTCTATTTTGTCTATATATTGTTTATTGTGTATACAAGCCAATAGCCACTGTTTTTCAACTATATAAACTGGATAAGTATTTAGCTCGTAGTGACTTTAGATGCTTAGGCTTGTAAGATATTGTTCTTTGTGTATTTGTGTAGTATATTGCCAAAATTCATCTGAAGACTATAAGTTCATTTGCTCTGAAAATTGGATTTCTCATTCATAGGTGATAGATCCATTCATAGTTTACCAAGAATCTATTACGTTGGAGCTGATAACTATCCTTAGGTTAATAGGTGTGAAATGCTATCCAACCGATTTAGGAAAAATTGGTAGCATGGCAAATGGTACCCCTGGTGGGACCAAATTACAAAATAAATATGTCCCAAATGGTACACTATGAAATCCCTGGTTATAAAAAATTATTGGTAGGATAGATATCTTGATAGGTTATGAATGGTATACTGCTGAATGGGAGGTCGGTTCAAGAGAGATCAAGTCCTAATGAATATATTATCTGTGCAGACTAGCAAAATGGCAAACATTAAAAATGATCTGAATCTTATAGCATTCTTAACACAAAAGTTTGATGAGCAAAATGCTAGGTTTGATGAGCTAAATGCTAGATTTGATGAGCAAAATGCTAAGTTTGATAAGCAAAATGCTAAGATTGATGATTTGAAACAAGATCAAAGTGCTAGGTTTGATGATATGAAGCAAGAATTTGCTAGCATAAGACTAGAGCAGGTTAGTATAAACCTTCTATTGAAAGATGCACATGAAACATTGATTGATAATCATGAAGATGGAAACAAATTGAAGCAGGATGATAGTAGTGTTGAGATACATGATCAATTAGTTCAAGTTTCAGATAATGTAGGCCTAGTTAATGTTTTTGAAAAAGTAAATCCTAATGAGATAGTAGTATTGAGTAATGTAGTAGGTAGGGAGTTGTCTTTATTGAAAGTCAACAGTAAAGAAAATAGTATTGCGAAATTGATAGTTAGGAAAACAGTAAGTAAAGTGAATGTTTACATGAGACAGGTTTCTGTAGAGGTTAGGAACAATGTAAACAAAATGAATCTTGCTTTGAATCAAGTTGATGAATTCAACCTTCAACTGAAAATTGAAAAGGTGTATGCAATGCATTCTGAAGTGAACATGACTAACTTTTGTAAGCAAAATGGCTTTGTTGAAACAAATGAACCCATGAATAAAATTATGTTCTTGAAGAATGTAGGCCTAGTTAATGTTTTTGAAAAAGTAAATCCTAATGAGATAGTAGTATTGAGTAATGTAGTAGGTAGGGAGTTGTCTTTATTGAAAGTCAACAGTAAAGAAAATAGTATTGCGAAATTGATAGTTAGGAAAACAGTAAGTAAAGTGAATGTTTACATGAGACAGGTTTCTGTAGAGGTTAGGAACAATGTAAACAAAATGAATCTTGCTTTGAATCAAGTTGATGAATTCAACCTTCAACTGAAAATTGAAAAGGTGTATGCAATGCATTCTGAAGTGAACATGACTAACTTTTGTAAGCAAAATGGCTTTGTTGAAACAAATGAACCCATGAATAAAATTATGTTCTTGAAGAAAACAAAACACAAAGTACCATTGATGTGTTAGTATTCAAAGGTTGTTTCAAGTTGCTTATTTACAAAATGATGACTGTGAATCACATGATGAAAGGGTATTCCCCAGCACACAATGATTAGGAATCCTGTGTTATGCCGGGATTCAGAATAGCATAATCGCTACGCAGTGTATGGTGAGAGTCCATAATTGTGTCTTTTTTCTTTCCTGTAGCCTATTTTTCTTGGCCCTTAATCTTTTCAAATTTCGATTCTTTCCTGTCTTTGTGTAATGTTCAGTAAAATTCTTCTATGATGCATATCTTAACCAATCTTGTCCATAGTCATTTAAATTTGTATTCTTCTGAAATAATTTTGGAAGTTAAAATAGTAGCTTATTTTCCTAATCTTTAAATAGTTGATAAAACTTAACTTTTCTAAAATCTATCCATTGTAGTGTAAATAATTGTTTGCTTGCGGTATATGTTTTCATCATGTATTACATATTTTAATTATGTCTATTTTTTTTAGGTATCATATTAGGTAATTAGGTTTTTCAGAGCAAATTATGTCCCATTTTCTCATTTTCAGTATATTTTATTAAATATACTTCCTTATGAAAGTTCAGTACTGACATGTAGGATAGACTCTAATTAATCTTTCTTCTTTGTATTATTTAGGAAATTTATTTACCCAATTTTCTTTTTCTCTTGTTTGTATTTTTTAGGGAACTTATTTACCCATTATCCATCTTGATCATCTTTGTACTGTAATTTTGAAATGTTTGTATTTACTATACAGTCTTTAAATTATGAATTATCTAAAAAATGAATGGTTCAATTTAGAACATGCTGAAATCTATTCTTATGTAATAAATTCTTTTGTTATAATAAATAAACTTCAAAATTTGAAAGTATTAATGAATTGTGTAGCCATATATATGAGATGTATTATGAAAGTTAACTTGAATAATAATGTTTTCATTGAATAAAAACGTTTTGTTATATTATCAATTGAAATGAGTTAAAGGTTAAAAATTTCTCTAAAGTTTTTGTAATTGATGTCTTTTTCTATTTTTTTTTTTTTTAAACTGTTGTTATATAAATTTTGATATGATTGATTATCGTTTGAAATGGATGCTGAGTGTGTGTAGAATTTTTAGTGGGGTTTGTTGATTAGAATTTTGCTGGTATGTGATTGTTTTTTGAGATGGAAACCCATTATTGCCTAAAGAAGGAATAACAGAGGTTATGACTTAGAGAGGCAGTAATGAGATAATATTTTTTGTGTTGATTACTTATGTTGATTGCCATAGATGCAAAATAATAATTAATAATGTTGATTGCCATAGATGCTGTTTACTTATGAATATTGATTGCCTTTGAAGCAAAGTATTATTGATGTTTTGAATGATTTCTTGTTTAATGATTGATAGTAAAGTTTTGTCATGAAATGTAGTTTGTGTTTAGAACATTGAAAAGTCGAAATAAACTGTAGTATCCAACAAACGATGATTAATAATATTGAATAATTTGCTCTTTATAAAATATTTGAACAATGAATAGATGGAAATTAAATTATTTTTTCCATTAAAATTTGTAATTGATATCTCCAAATTTCACAATTTATGTATTGCTGACTGTATAATAAGATGTTAACAAATTTCAATTTTATATTGATAATATACTTAGAAATAATTTTCATGTGTATTAGATTGTATTGATAGCCTAATCAAAATTTTCCTTTTAGTTTATAAGCATTTTAAGATAACAGGTACAACACGGACATTAACATTGAAATAATTATCACGTGAATCTCGAAATCAGCAACAAGTGAACGTCATGAAGAGTGTTAAGAACATTTGGGTGATTTTCGAACTAGTGTGACTCATCTACGCCAATATCTACACCAATAACTACGCCAAAATCTACGCTGATGCCTACACCAATAACTACGCCAATATCTGCTCTGATGTCAATATCTACACCAATATCTACGCTGATGCCTACACCAATAACTACGCCAATATCTGCTCTGATGTCAATATCTACACCAATATCTACGCTGATGCCTACACTAATAACTACGCCAATATCTACACCAATATCTACGCTGATGCCTACACCAATACCAATGCCAATAACTACGCCAATATCTACACTAATATCTACACCAATAACTACGCCAACATCTGCTCTGATGTCAATATCTACGCCAATAACTACGCCAATGCCTGCGCCGATGCCAATAACTGCGCCGATGCCAATGCCTGCGCCAATGCTGATGCCAATGCCAAAATCTACGCCGATGCCTGCGCCGATGCCAATGCCTGCGCCAATGCTGATGCCAATGCTAATATCAACGCCGATGCCAATGCCGACACCAAAGCATACGCCAATGACAACGCCAACGCTTATTGCTGACCTTGTATCTCAAACTTCAACACTATTACATTACATGGAGGTAATTGCCATCCATGTTCACATTCGCAACTTTGAATTCAGAATAACAGTCACAGTATCATGAAAGAATTGATTCAAAAATCCTCTCCTAAATTATTCCTGTATGCAGAACTCTAAACCTTGAAAGCTGAAAATATCTAAAAACCAAACCTTACCTAAATTAATCCTCACCTAAATTAATCCTGTATGCAGCGTCTATCTCATTTCCAAAAAACGAATTACATTGTCATTTCAAGCCTGAAATGTACATTGTATAATTACAAATATGATACAAAATTTACGTGACTCTGTATCGAGTTTGGTATGCAGCCGTCTACTACAAGCATGAGGCAATGCTAACTGAGATGTCACCTGTATGGAGTTTGATATGCATCAGTCGACTACAAGTATCAGCCCAACACTACGAGTATTCGGATCAGCCCAACACTAACGTCATCACACTGGAGTCACACTTAACTGAAAATCATACTGAGTGCCTTAACGGACTGTTTTCCAAAATGTGCATCGATAAAATCAACCGTGTCAATAGTGAAAGAAATGAACATTTTTTGATTTATTGAAATTTTATGTGAAAATTAAATGTAACAATTCAACAATTCATTTAAAAAAAAAATAAAAAATAATAATAATAATTTTTTATTCAACATACTAAATTTTTTTTTATGCAATAAAAATTGAATTTTTCTATCTATTAAATTTATGTGCAATTTCAAAAAACTATTCTTTTTATATTAAACTTTCAGTCGAGATATTTTCCTTTAAATTATAAAGCTAAATCAAAAGTAGTTTTGATACTTTGAAATATTGTTTGGAAACATATAACAAATGCTATTGATGAAATTTTATAATAATTTTCAATTATAGTTGACATATAGAAAAAATTGTTACTGTTCTCAAATTAATTTCAACAATTTTCAAACAGTAAAATTTTTTTATGTCAAGAGGGGGGTATTTGTAATATTACATTTTTTCTCGATTGGAATCGAATCTTCAATTCGAGATCTATAAAACTTTATAGTAAATATCAGAGTCATCGATTACGGACAACTTTTTGACTGAGAATTTATTGTAAATGATTGTGTTGCATATTCCATGGTGTCACCAAGGCTGGGTTGACAGAATTAAAAAGATAAATGGTTTATTTAAATAGAGATGATATATAAAAATTTAAATAATAGTTTCAAAATAAAGTTTTATTGAGAACAAATATAAAATGTGAATTCTAAACTTGTAATTTATAATTTTTGTGGTGACGTGTCTGTAACATCGACACTGAAGAAGCTTTGCTCTGTTCCTGGTAGCTAGGTTTTTCCTGTTCCCTCGCTCTGAAACTTATGGCTGGCTATGTGTGTTGTAATTTGTGCTCTCTGAATATTTTTCTGTTTAAGTGAATTTATTAATGTTTTAAGTTGAGTTTTAAACAGTTTATAGTGTTCTATTTTGTCTATATATTGTTTATTGTGTATACAAGCCAATAGCCACTGTTTTTCAACTATATAAACTGGATAAGTATTTAGCTCGTAGTGACTTTAGATGCTTAGGCTTGTAAGATATTGTTCTTTGTGTATTTGTGTAGTATATTGCCAAAATTCATCTGAAGATTATAAGTTCATTTGCTCTGAAAATTGGAGTTCTCATTCATAGGTGATAGATCCATTCATAGTTTACCAAGAATCTATTACATTGGAGCCAATAACTATCCTTAGGTTAATAGGTGTGAAATGCTATCCAACCGATTTAGGAAAAATTGGTAGCACGGCACTGAATATGTTGCTGGCTGGAAATTTTTGTAAAACAGCTGATTATTACCGTGAGATATTGAATAACAAACAGTAAATAAACAAGAAGTTTTGATAGAATTCAATATCAGTATTTTATTTCTATTCAAGTTATCATGAACGATTTTTTATGTGTGAGATGCCTATAGTTTTAACTGGAAGACATTGGAAACATTTATCGACCAATTTTATGATCAAGGAATCAAGTATTTTTATATCTTTATTTACTTTTGTGGTTAGGTTACTCTTATAACTGATACCGTACTGAGGTTATATTTTCAAAACAATAATGTAGGTATCCATTAGGTTTGAAACATAAATATTTACACTTCAAAAAAGTTATTCAGTTCCGGTTTTCAAATCCCCGAAAACATCTCTACTCACATTTTCGAACAACATCAATGAATTCTGTTGATGAATTAGAAACAGAACACAGAATAGATGATGTTATTGAATACTGTAATCAAAAACACTGGATTTACAATATATTGTTTATTACTCAACAGTGACTTGAATGATTGAAGTTCAGCATTTCAGGTAAATGTAATGTCTATACAATATAATTTAATCACGTTTTAAATAATGCAGTAGGCCTATAAACTTAATTATACATTTCATGCGACTACTGGGCGATTGGTCAGAAAAGCAGAAAGCGTTTACTAATGTATTTACAAGAAAAAAAGCTGAAACTATATTTTTACACTAATTGTGTATATCACTGTACAATATATCATTCAGACTCAAAATTGAGAATATTTGGAACTGGAATAAAAAGTACACATAAAAATTTCATAGAATGGTCAGGTTAGAAGTCTGTCCTGAGGGCTGATCACTAGCCTAATGCTTGATCAGTCCTGGGCCTGATAACTTAACTTTTTTATTTACATTAATAGAAAAATTAAAACATAAGCTTACAGCTTTGATCGCAAAGACAAATTAATTAATCAATAAAACAAATTAATGGGCACCGTTTAAGTATAAGCAAAGTTTTGCTGCATAACTTTTGTGTTTTCGGATAGGAGAATATTAAACTGTTAGTCACGGGTGACTATATATAAATACATATATTATCCAGACAAGTGATATGGCCATTTGCTGATGACTTCTTGTAGATAAAGTATTATTATAATTTGAATCTCATATAACTTTATAATATCCATTCTATTGTCATTCAGACTAAATTTGAAATAATTCTGTTGTGGGATGGTTGCAATATTTATTATCAGCATTAAAAATACTTGAGATTTGCAAAAACATTTTATTTGGTATAGGACATGTTCACCGTCTATTACTGACTTTTCACATTCTATGGTAACTGTAAGAAAAATTTAATGTGCAATACGTGCACAAAGTTTCTTTGCTGCACTCAAGAAACCATCATTCCGCACTCGCCTACGGCTCGTGCGTAAACGTTTCTTCTGGTGCAGCTAAGAGGCACTTTGCGCACTAGTTGCACACATAACTATTGTGGATACAGATTTATTTGATCTGATTCTGATACAGACTAGCATTTCTTCTTCGGAATTCACTGAACAAACTACATTGAAGCTAGGAGGTTTAAGAATGATACCGATATTCATTTATTTGTGGATACAATAATAGATCATATGAATATAATTGGGATAGAGCAACAGGCATGAAAACTAAAACCTATTACTAATTGCTACTGACCTGTTCTGTATCTTCCATCCAGTTGACACTGAACACATCACCCAGATAAGTTCCGAGGCTGTCATCCTGATAGCAAGCGTATGACGATTCATATGGATCAGCGGCAGTTGTGACAAAAACTGCACAACAAATACAATCATTATTATCATTGAAAATACATTGTTAAATCAATAGTTTCAACGAGATATTAAATTGTATTGAAATCAGTTCAATAACTGAGAGAAGCGCCATTTTCTTGTGTCCGTCCTATTAAAACTATAGAGTCATGTTTAAACAATTTGGCTAATTTATTTTTGTCAGTACAGTAATATCGCAAGACTTGGCTACGCATTCCTGGCCTCCACGATCCCCTAACATAACACTGTGTGATTTTTTTCCTGTGGGGATACATTAAAGATCGTGTTCATGTTCCTCCCTTAGCACTTGATATTGAGGAGCTAAAAACCAGGATAACTGATGTAGTAGTTACAGTCCCAAAAGACATCTTGTGAACAGTCTGGGATGAATTTGGCTACCGTGTAGATGTCGTCCGAGCCTCAAAATGAGGGCACATAGAACACTTATAATACATCATCATAAACTTGAGTATTTTGTGTAAAATTAGTTTGTGTACACCATTTTTAAAAATAGATATAACTGTTTACAGTTGGGTCATTCTTTTCGAAACACCCTGAATCTACTGTAGATCCAAACAATAAACATTTTGATAAAATATTATTAAATGTAATTAAATACACAATCCTTGAAGCCCTTATAATATGAAAACTGTTGTGGAATACAGCGAAATAAAGTTTTTCCCTAAATTATAATCATTTTGTAAACTGACAATTTGCAAATGAATAGAGTATTCTCCTAAATGTAATCATTTTGAAAATTGAGAAACTACTTATTGCACTTGTGAGACTAACATGAAGCAAGTTATTACTATTAGGCATAATTACTATTGGTCTAACTATGAACTATGGTAGTGTATTGACTAAGGAGCATTGATCGTGTAAAGCAGATTTCAAAAACTTGATATTTAAAGTTATTTCTTTATTTACGGATTATGAAAGACTTATTTCTCTACAGAATTATTAATATCCTCATAAAGGGAGTATATAACAGATATCATCATGAAGAACAATAGCTCAAACAATTATACAACAATAATGGTTTACAAAAAAAAACGTTACAAGTAAACTAACTAGTACTTTAAAATATTAGAATGTTTACCATGAACTTGTAGAAAAATAAAGTTTCGATAGAAGAAAACAAATTTAAACCAACTTTCTCTTACCTAAAACTCTTTATTCTTTATTGATTGATACAATAAGTACATCATCAAAATGATAGGAAGAGAAAAAAATAAGTTAACCTTGAGCTATTCCTCTCCCAAATTTAGATAAGGTTACACATAGTTAACTCCTACTATACAGACAGGTAGGCGCACACAGATCACCATCGGACTGACGGCACGCATAGGACGATTAGATTTTATGCATTGCTTTCGATTGGAGTGCGCATACCTATCCGCATCGTACGCATTGTAGATCGGAAATGCCGTCACGAATCATGAGAGGAGCATTGAAGCCGACGGCTCCGTTCGGATTTAATGACTCAATGGCTCAATCACACGGCGATAAGTGGTGTTCAGCTTAACTATATGTTGTCTGAGGACATTCAAAACCTCAAAAAACATTACTTGCGACATGCGGAAGTAGCTAAAAAAAATTTACTTCGTCTTCAATTAAATCAGGAAACATGATTAAATTCTTCGTATTCTATCTTTTTCTGATTAATTCTATGGATCCACATTTTTCGTTTTCTCTTCCTTCTTCGCCGTACCTCTACTTCATCTTCGGCTAACAAACAAGTAACAATTATCACTTCTTCTTAACTACTGCTATCCATCACTTATATGACGACTAGTGTGCGCAGCACCTAAAAAAAGTACGATCCGTCCGATGCGTGCCGTCCGTCCGATGACGATCTATGTGCGCCTACCTTTCTACTATAACTCCTACTTATAGTTTTGATTTTCGTTTAATAATAATAATTATTCCTACTTATAAATGATTAAACATTAATTTAAACGTTAAATTTATTAAACTTTTCAGAGTTTGCTGACAATTTACGATTTGACAGTGAAAACTCTACTCACCATTTAGGTCATCTTTCAATAGATTTTGGAACATTGAACCTGAGTAACAAGCCTCGACGTACAGTACAAGCTGCAAATAAGAATAAATTATATCATTAGTCATGGAATGTTCAGATGATCTGGAAGTACATACTATAAGACACATTACTTTTTAAGTTTTAAAAGTGACTCATTTTTGCAAAATTTTACTTCCATTTTATGTTTACAGTGCATGTTTATATATTTCTGTGTTTGTGAAGGAGACATAATATAAGGGGTGACCTACTATCTCCATAAATAAATAAATTAAATCGGTTTAGGATGTAATTTTGAAAAATTAATAGCACAGTGATGATGGTGCACTGATGTTTGTATATGATTTCGATGATCCTAGTAATAATTCAAATAATAGGCTGCAAGTCAAATATTGGGAATGAAAAAATAAAGGGGTGTGTTTTAATTACACAATGATAAGGTGAACTAACAATAATGAGTAATTGACAAAGAATGACTAAGAATTGATAATGTAGAGTAAAGTTAGATAAAATTGTATGAAATAATTAGGCTGTAAGTAAAATATTGGGAATGAAAAAACACATGTGTCAGTTATAATTACACAAATGATAAGGTAACTAACAATAATTAGTAATTGACAAAGAATGACTAAGAAATGATCATGGAGCGTAAAGTTAGATAAAATTGTATGAAATAATCCCCTCTTATAGAGGATATTGTGATGAAACATGAAATAAAAACAGAATATGTCTTTCCTATTCAATTTTTGTAAAATAAAACTCAAGTTTCAACGCTCATGATGACGTAATGTGATGACCATTGAAAGTTTGAAACTCAGGTTTGAAGTGAATAAAACTAATCAAATACGAAATTGAGTTTTATTTCAGTATCAAAATGATATTGCAAAATAATTCTGTACTATTAGTTCTGTGAACAGTAGACCTCGCGCAATTATAACGACGTCCCAAACCATAAGCACATCCACACTGATACACTAACTGTTTATTTGATCAGATCATGCTTACACAAGGTTTAATTATCATATAACGCTTTCCGGAATTTAGCGTGAGAAAACCAGAAGACATCTAGGCGCCCAGACGAGCTGTTATAAGTTCTTTGCATCCTATTTAATAGTGCATAAAAATTGCATTCAATGAGGCATGCAATTTATAGTCTACACAGCTGTTAATTTTTTACCAAGTTACATTGAGATATTGAATTGCATGCGTCATGGAATGCAATTTATAGTCAACTCGACAACTGTTTTATGATGAATAATTCTATAGGCTGATTTTTACTCTAATATTTACGTATGAAGGAGGCTCTTTTTTCCTTTTATACTATCCTTGAAATGCAAAATTTCCAAAAACCTTGTGTATACGTCGACGCGCAATTTAAAACGGAACATAACTGTCAAATTTCATGAAAATCTTTTACCGCGTTTCGCCGTAAATGTGCAACATATAAACATTTAAACATTAAGAGAAATGCCAAACCGTCGGCTTGAATCCTAGACCTCACTTCGCTCGGTCAATTAAATAAGTTAGTCCTTCATGTCTCTATATGAGTATATAGTGAAGACCACATAATAATGACAGTGAAGAAAGATAGGGGAAGAGCGTTGCCGATTCTCTGCCTTGCAATTGCCTTCTATAGAAGACAGCTGATACCTATCTGATGTAGACTACTATTGAAAGTTCATTCTTGTTTAAAATGATTGAACAATTATTACATCTTATTCGTCAAGAGATTTTTCAACGATTAAATAGTAATTTTTCATAATTGAGATTAATATCTTGTTAATTATTATATATATTATATACATTCATTTTTTAAATTTTATTTATTTATTTGTTAATACAATTACAAATCATATGAAAATGATCAGGAATGATTTTATATTGAGTAAAAAACAATCTGGAAACGTTGCGAAACTAGAACAGGCTAGCGCTATCTGCTTTGTCGAATGATAGACAAGGATAGAAACACCTATTTTAATCAAATACTGTCATTATAAGGTGGAACTCTCTACAGCGAAGCGGTATCGGAGTAGTTGATTACCTTTTCGAATTGTTTGTTGTTAGCCATTTGTGTTATGTTTGAGATCAAACTCATCAGCCATCAGTTCTTCATTGGTGGGAAAGTATAAAACACCAGGACCTCCATGGTCAACAAAGTTCACAAAAATATGATCGTTGGGTCCGCTGTGAAAAACGCAAACAATTTAATATTAGATTTATCTACTTTATTGATTCAAACAAAAAGTACATCATCAAAAGTGACAGGGAGAGAAAAAATAAGGTAACCTTGTGCTAATCCTCTCCCAAATTTAGATAAGGTTACACATTGTCCGAAATAGGTTAAGTACTGAAATACTGAGATAAATGAACATTAAACTACCTTTCTATATCTTGTATATGTTTATTAGCAATTAAAGATATCTTATCTTATCTTATCTATATTGCGTATGATGCCCACACAAGTTCCTATCTGTACAAGGGTAAAATAAAGTGCGTAGGTGATTTGATGAGATGATCAAACGTCCATGCCACCGGCAGGATTCAAACCCACGAACCGGGTGATGCTAGCAAGCAGACTGACATTTGTAACGCTCCTGACAACTAGACCAACCAGGTCAGTTGATTTTTTCCAGGTGTTGATCACCTTGATCTTCCATCAACACTTAAATACAAAGCAATCATAGTAGGATGATCTATATTCTCTATCTATAAAATATGGTAATAGCAGGGTAGTGCCGATTGCATTGAATTTGAAATGGATTCGTTCTCGAATATTAAGGTTTAAATCAAATGTTCAACTAAAATCCACTGATCAAAGCAACCGTTTTACACACTTATACATTTGATTTTATTTATCACGTGATGTACTTAGTTATGAATAAATTAATCTAAATATTTGAATTACTTCCAGAGTTCAGAGCTTCAGTCCCGATCAGAATGTATAGTAAAGTATTAGAAATCATTTAGAAATATCGGGGCACCGAGCTTCGCTCGTTATTTTTATTTACTGATAAACAGAACACAATAATTCTTTAAAATGATCGTGTTTATATTTTACAGCTGGCTATACGTCAGCTTACGATTTCGGGGATGAGATATTTTGATTTTCCACAAACGCACTCTCTTACTCACTTTTTAATTAGCCACAAACAACGAAAGTCTCAGCTGTTTTTCCAAGGATGAATTATCCTTTTAATGTCGTTCAGCGAGTTTCCCTAGTGATGAGACCTAGTGCAATCGAATTTTTACACCATAAACCTACTATGTTCCAAATTTCGTAAGAATCGTTAGAGCCGTTTAAAGAGATACGTTGGACATAAATAACCATAAATAAATATAAACAACCAAATATAAAAATATATACAGAAATTGCTCGCTTACTATAATAGGATAATACAAATAGATCAATGTAGACGGTTTGAGAATAAAGCGAGAGAAGATTATAGAAAATACAGTAATACTGAATCAAAAAAGTTATATATTGGAAGGATGAAAACAGTGGATGTGAATCATTGGATTTCAAGATATTTTCGAGTCAAAGGAAAAATGGGAGAGGGGATAAGTGAATGGCAAATCCTAGTCATATCGATTAGACGATAAGATTCAAGGAAAAACTATTAGTCAGAAATACAATTTGATGAATTTATCATTGATAAATTTTATCATTACTTCTCAATGATGATAATTGGTTTTGTTGTGAAGTTGGAAAAGGCACGAAATGCGAACAAAAAAAATAGGAACTTGCCATTAAAGATAACAAAATTGATAAATACGTCATTGGAAAGACTGAGCTGCTACTTTAATGGGGTCAGACACGACTATTATCAGTGATAACTAATAGAATGAGGAAAATTATTATTGATTTACCTCAGTAAAATTAAAAAAAGAAAAATTATTTACCTCTCAATAACTCTTCCCGATCCAATTCCCGCCAGAGCCTCCTTATTTCCTTTCAGAATATTTATGAAATTTGTTGGGTTGACGTCCTGTGAAGTTAGAAAATAATATATCAACATTGGTAAATATAAAATGATCTATAAAATTGATTAAATAATGTTATAAAGCTCCACGAAATTGTGGTTTGATGTAGCATAAAAATCGAACATTTCTGAATCTCATGGATGAATAATCAATCTGATAAGTACAAATTATTTTCAGATATACATTAAAAATGTAATCAAACAATTGGAACTCCTTGTAATTTTCATTTAAAACAGCTACATAAACTATTTACGTTAGGTCTAACTATCTAATAACAAAACCTAATATTATTATTATTATTAAATAAATCTTGCAAAAATATCTCTGAGTATGTACAATGCCCCAATATATGCTAAAATTAGCTTCATGGGGTAGCCACAAAATTATAATGGGAAATCTTAATAGATTCTCACTTAATGTATGATAGATATAAGATGATATAATGATTAATTCTTTTTGTAAAACCTATCATTCATGTAATGTGAGAAAAATTTTAATAAAAATTATTATTATTATTAGATAGTTTTTTCAAAAATTTGCGAAATTCCAACTCGAAGGCATATGAAATCTTGAAACAAGATTTTGAAAAGGAAATTACAGTATTCATTTTCTTTGAGGAAATCCCATTTTTATAGTATGATTATGCAAGTTTATAAAAAAATATCGGGCTCTAAGGAGGACACAAGAGTAAGTTACTCTTACTTGTTGGGTAATAAATGAGTAAAAATAATTATTATCATTACTTACGTTCAGAGTATAGTCTTTAGGTACTCCTTTATAGACATCGGGCCCACCAGGTTTATTGTATATTTTACCAGGATATACGTTACTGGAAAAAAATCAACAAATAATGAGGAATATTGTAAAAGTTAAAAAATATTACAAACCTAAAAATTAAGTTAAATTATATCTTCAGTTTTTGAGTAAACTATCACTGAAAATGTAACAAATCAATCAGCAGATTAGTAGATTCAGTTAGTAAATATTTGCACCTAAGATGGTGCATATGAGCCTTGAAAAATATAAAGTGATACAGGATCAACGTTAGTAGACAGACGTCTGTCAACTAACTTTGATACAGGATGACTTGACATTTACACATTTAAAGTATTTATTCACATTGTGTACAAATAGGTACTTAACATGAGGAAAGGCACAACAGGCTCATGCCCAAAACTGTCCCATTTCCAATTACACTTATATATTTTATTACATTTAAATTTATTATCACATGATATTTTGACTGAATTTATAGTTCTCAAATTGATATCTTGTAATTAATAATTAACAAAAAAGTCAGAACTCACTCATCACTGTTAGCAATATCATCGTACATCATGACTATAATGTTCTCATCAGGAATCCCATTGGCATGAACGATTTGATATGCGTGACAAATATCAGCCTGGAAACAAAATTTACAAATATTTTTAAATCTGCTCATGGCTACCGATTTTGATGTATTCTTTCCAAGTTAGGCTTCTCACTTTTGCTTTTTTTATGTATGTTTTCTTGTTTAAATAAACAACCAGTTCGTTGTGAATTTCGTTTTATTTCTTCAATAAATCATAACAATTGCACAAATGAATGTGAATTTCGTTTATTAATTTATTCAATACATCATAACAATACTTCATCTGCACAAAAATGAACATAGTTTGGACAAATGATTCGATTTAGTGCAATTGCATTACATCAATGAAATAGTATTGGAATTAATCAGTCTGGTTAATCTACTATTGTATGTACTGCCCTCAACTGAAAACGACTAGAATATAGGTCAACACAAGAGAAATTGTGATATAAGAGAATACCAGCAACAATATCCTTGTAGTGGGAAGTTTCAATATAAAACTTCGTTGTGTTGCGGAAAAAGCATTATGCTATTCTATTCTTAAACCATTTAAGCCACATTTTATTTTTCAGTTCTCATTCTCATTATTCCCCCAAGCCATAAACTTATTTGGACATCGTTCACAGTCAAAAAAATAAAGTCTATAGTGAGGTCCACGTTATAATGGCAGTGAAGAAAGATAGGAGAAAAGAGTGAATTCGTATTGCTTTTGTTGGTGGGGAGTCCCTTGCGGAAAGGTCCCACCGCCTGAATATATAATTTAAGCCGTCAATGGGGCATTACGACTGTCATACTTCAGCCGGGACCGACAGTTAAACGTGCCCATCCGATAACACGGGAGTGATCTGGTTAAAAAACTTTTGGTTATGAGAGGGTACTTGAACCCGGGATCTTTATGCTGCTACGCAAGCATAGGAGAAAAACGTTACCGATCCTCTGTCTTGTCAATGCTTTCTATAGACGGTAGCTGATACAGTTTTATTGATGTAATATTAACGGTTCATTCTAGTTTAAAATAGTCAATTATATTTTATTAAGCGAGAAATTTATTATATTTTTCAATAATTTCATAATGAATTTTCATAATTATGATGAAATATTTTGTTAATTAGTTCTACATTGTTAAAATACGATCTGGCAACAGAGCGAAGTGAGAAAAAGATAGCGCTATCCGCTTTTTTGAATGATAGACAAGGATAGCAATACCATTGCTAATCAAACACTGCCATTATAGCGTGGACCTCACTATAGTGCCCGGTTTCACTAAGCATAGCAAAGACATTTGAACATGTTCAAGCCTAGTACAATTTAGATGTGTGCACTGGAATTATCTATTGTGACTATTGCCATAGAAAGCATATATGTTCCAGTTCACTCTTAGTACATGATTTAACCATGTTCAAACGTCTTGACCGAGGTTAGTGAAACCGGAAACAGGAATTCTGTTCTGTAGTTTTCTGCTCGTAAGCAGGTCCTTCTATATGGCAGCAGCCCTCCACTCTCTTCTATTCTCTGCCAGTCGCTTCGTTGCATAGTAATAACTACTTTTATATATTTCTAATAAAGTATCTACAATCTCTAGTTGGTTATTTGATAAGTATCTATAGTAATGATGATTACTTCAAATTGTCAGAATTTCTTATAAATAACATCACTTCTATCCATTTCACTGTTAATTTATTTATCCATTTATTACATTCCACAATCACAATATCAAATTAATTATTGGGAGAGAATCAACATGATAAACCCAAAAATGTTTCTCTTCCTAATTTTGATTAAAATAGTCCAAATGAGGTTATAAAAACACTTTTATAAAGATCACAAAAATTTACAGTCCAAATATACATTATACTAAAAATTTTGTATTTTGGTTGATTAGAAAGATGAAACAACTGATAATTACACTTGAAAATGCATTAATAAATTGAAAAATATGAAAAACTTGATAAATTTAAAGCCAGAAAAATCACAAAAATATTCACTAAAACTTGATAAATTTGAAGCCAGAAAAATCACAAAAACTTGATAAATTTGAAGCCAGAAAAATCACAAAAACATTCACTATCATCTCAGCGAAATAATAATTCCAAGACTGAGAAATATACTGGGAGAGAAAACAGCGTATATGGCTTACCATGCCATACTTGTCTCTCACTTGAGATATGGCATTACTGAAGTCAAGGTATGGCACTATTCCCACACATGAGGATAAGCTCCACAAGTACATCTTGCCAAAAACTTAAACTTTCCTTGTTCGTCTTAATTATGAAACTGTATTAAGGGAGCAACGCTCCCGCAGTATAAGACACGTCAAAGTTTAATCTAATATAATACTACCATCCTTCATATTTCAACACAACATATAATAGACATATAACAGATTTCGCCAAAGTCATCATAATACAAAAAAGAGCACTGAGAACTATATACTGTGAGTGAGCACAATGGACCACTGCAAACCGCTTTTCAAAAAAAAATCACAAACTAGGCCTACTCACAGTAACTTCTCCAAACAACCTGGAGTCACAAATAACACAAATTAGCCCTGGTTTAGCATGTTCGAATTCTTGTCTGAGGTTATTGTTTAATAAATTAGACTTTTATGTACTTTATAATTAATAACTTATTCTAATATTATTAAGCTATGATTTTTTTCTCATAATTTGTAAATATTGTGAATTGGATTGAATAAAATTTCAATTTGAATTTGAGTCAACAGTCTTAGGCCCGTTGCACAACAGCCGGTTAAATTTTAACCGAGATAAATTCCACGAGAACCAATCAGAGAAGGCGTTTTTGAAAATACGGCTTCTCTGATTGGTTTTCGTGGAATTAATCACGGTTAAAATTTAACCGGCTGTTGTGCAACCGGCAGTTAGCAATGAAAGTGGAAACCTCCATTAAGAGGCGGCATGCAAGGGTACAATACAATGAATAATAAAGACATAGATCTATCCAAGCACCGTCTCAATACATTTACGAAATTCCTTATCATGTTGGAGCCTACTTCTACAACCTACTGCCGGAGGCTTTGAAGGACGATATACTTTTGGACGATACACTTTTTGCCAAAGCACTCAAACGATACCTGATCGAGAGACCCTCCTACAGTGTAACTTGGATATTGCGGCCTCGAACATATCGTCAACACAAATATAACTTCGTATTTATAGGTCTTGCCAAAGTATAAGTGATTTACACTGTGAAAACCTCGGATCTATCGTCATTAAATTATAAAATTAAATTATATAATGTGAAGAAAATTGGCCCGAGAACTGAGAAGGTAACGCCACAGTATACATAAAGTATGGGAACTTGGCTAGTACCCTGACGCAAAAATCCGCCATCTTGTTAGGAAGCGCCGCATTGTAATAGTATTGATAGTAGGTTCGGATCACTTAAATGATCCGGATCAATTGATCTCGTTCACTGCCACAAGCCAATCAGAAGACCAGGATTGGAGCTTCCTAAGGTCACGTGACGTGTCTAGTATTTGCTCCATGTAAAAAGCAATGGTTAGATAGATGTTTTATTAACAGTTTCCATTCTGTACCTATTCTGTGGCAACGTAGCCAGACTGATATTTTGATTTCCATAGTTGAGTTTTCAGATAAGATTCAGTTAAACATGTCAGTTAGTTATGTTAAAGTATGTATTTTCTAAATTACCTTTATTGAATGTTAAATAAAAAATCTAAGCAATTGTCAAAACCACATATTCTATTAAAAGTAGAAAGTAGTAGTTTCGGTTGTCACACCATTGTCAATCTCTGATAAACTAAAACTAAATACAAAAGGAGCAGAATTTATACTAGTAGGCAAGTACCGCTACTGGTCACGGACATGAAGGCCTGCTATTGGCCTAGACACTCTTCTCACACTTAACAGTACATATAATAGGAACGTCATAAAATGGCGGTTTAAGCAACAGACCCCCCATGTTAACCAACCCATTATTAAATGTGTTTTCCTTATAAAAACTGTTTTTCAATTTCACCTCGGTTTAAAGTTGAGATTTTGAATCCTCTTTTATAGCGTCACACTGATATAGCATCATTAACCCTTAGTGCCGGTTGCACAACAGCCAGTTAAATTTTAACCGTGATTAATAATTCCACGAGAGCCAATCAGAGAAGCTGTCTTTTCAAAAACGCCTTTTCTGATTGGCTCTCGTGAAATTAATCACGGTTAAAATTTAACCGGCTGTTGTGCAACCGGGCCAAAGACTACCAACGGGACAATATGTCCTAGCAGAAATGACCAACCTCAGACTACAACTGGGACAATATGTCCCAATAGAAGTTCATCGAATCCCAGTGGGTGAATAGATCATCTAAACTACACAGTAATGAATCCCAACGGTAGTCTAGGGTCTATTGTGTAAATTACATCAGCTGTTTAGAACTATCTGATCGCCGTATTATTGTGAATTGGGGTTATATTGTGGTTATATGCTCTCATACATGCATGTGTCAGATGCTGGTTTTGTGCTGAATGAAGCTGTTCTAATGTGATTTGCAGTGTCATTTTGTGAATAGTGATTTAATGTCAGTGGCGGGGATTGGGGAGTTGTCACAATAATAATAATTGACCGAGCGAAGTGAGGTCTAACATTCAAGTCCCATGGTTTGGCATTTGTCTTAATGTTTAAATGTTTATATGTTGTGCATTTACGGCGAAACGCGGTAATAGATTTTCATGAAATTTGACAGGTATGTTCCTTTTTAATTGCGCGTCGACGTATATACGAGGTTTTGGAAATTTTGCATCTCAAGGATAATATAAAAGGAAAAAGGAGCCTCCTTCATACGCCAATATTAGAGTAAAAATCAGACTATAGAATTATTCATCATAAATCAGCTGACAAGTGAGTACACAGATGTGTGGAGAAACCAGTTTATTGCTGTATTTCCATAAGGTCTATAGTTTTAATCAGGTACTTGTGGATGAGAATACTGCGTGAGGTCTACTGTACCTGATTGAAGGTCACAAGTACCTGATTGAAACTATAGACCTTATAGAAATACAGCAATACTGCCGTGCTAAGGAGAAAGGCAGTAAGTGCAAAATTTTAGTTTTTCTGTTTAGAATGTGATCTTATGTTTCCAGGGACGAGAAATCCAATGAGCCAAGTAAAAAGGCCGTATCTGCAGTAGTTACTGAGATATTCCCAATGTGAAAGCAGTATCTACAAGCTATGATCATACAATGTTAATGAAGAAAGCAGTTTCTACAATCAAACAAGCAAAAAGGCAGTATCTGACTGAACATACTGCTCTCTTGCTTGTCACAGAGTAGATACTGCCTTCATGATTGACACAGATGATGATGTTAGTTCCATTTACTGCCACGCCACATGTTTTCGATTGAGTTTGTTCAAAAGTTTGGTTAGTTTGTTGATTGTTAGTTATTGATGAAATTATGCAGAGTTGAGTGTTGTGATTTCGAATATGGCTAATTTTGTTTCTGCGAGGTCAAAATACATTTTCGAATTAGGAAGATCTACAATAGTCTCTTCAGAATGTGATAATAAACAGTCAGAATTGAATGAGACAATTTCTTCAAGTGCAACAGTCAAAATAGGAAGTGCTACAATAGGCTCTTCAGAATGTGATAATGAACAGTCAGAATTGAATGAGACAATAATTTCTTCAAATGCAATAGTCGAAATAGGAAGTGCTACAATAGACTTTTCAGAATGTGATAATGAACAGTCATATGGGGTTTCAATATTGGATCCGTTATATTTTAGACTTTTTAATATTAAAATTGCAATACATCCAGTAAAATTTGTACTATCTTGTGTCAAAAAGTGCTAAAACATATAAAAATACAACATTTACGAGGAAAATCAAGATTTCATCAAATTCAACACAAAAGCTAGACATCGGAACGATAACCTAAAAACGACGTGATTGCTGGTGAGATCTTTTCATGCATTCAATTTAATTCAAATATTATCTAATCTATTCGCTATTTCCAAAATTGGCAGTTACTCAGTGACAAAGAGCATTTTCAATTTGATAAAATAATAAACTTTACTTCGAATTTTATGCCAATGAAACTTAGCTGACGTAGTTGTGCAAAACAGGCACGATTCTGCTGATGATATGACTTTGAACTGTTTGTTCATGAAAGCATAGAAATTACGTATATGCTGATGATATTGAATTAAAACAGTAAATTAGAAAGAACTGTTATCAATTTATGACTTTTAAACTTAGAATAATTATCCTCACTACCGAAATAAATTAGGCTACTTAAATTACACGAACTCTCAGTCATAAATCAGGCTGTTTGCCAATAGACATTTTAGTGCATGTTGTCTAGTGCTTTTCATTTATTTTGTGTCTGGAATTGGATCCTTACTACTGAGACTGTGATGTGATTAATTTTTCTTAGGCTACGACTGAAATCTTTGCTAGGCTACGATACAAAACTTTTTTATGGTACAAATTAATTATATATTTATTTTAACTGCACTGTGATATAAGCTCAACTGATTCTATGTTTTATTTTGCTTGTGTTTAATGTGATTTATATGTGACGACTTCACTATTGGGTTCCTGAACTTTCTATTAACAATCATATTCTGTGATATAAACTATTTTTGGAATCAATTCATAACACCAAAGACCCTATATTTGAAACTGAACTGTGATAGACTTCGACTGTGATAAAACATACCTATCTTATGTGTTACTGTCTTGAAAAAAAAAAGAAAGAAAATTAACAAATCCTATTTGACTATATACTGAACAGTGAATGATAGAATAAATTATATACCGGCATAGGTGCTTTAAACTTGACTGAAACGCAAGTGGAATTATTATTATAATTGGACTGAAAATGGGTAAAAAGCAAAATAAACAAACTAATGAGACACCTGAGACTGAAAATAATTCCGAAACAGCTGGACAAAATACTTCTAAACAATACTTATGTAATTTATGTACAACCCCAGTTCTCAATAATGATAAGGCGGTGGCCTGTGACTGTGACGAGGGGACATGGTACCATATAAACTGTGTAGGCATCACAGATGAGCAGTATGACAGTATGAAAAGAGAAGCTTACAATGTTCATTTCTGGATGTGTGAAAAGTGTAAAAAGCAACTGAGTGACGAAGCAATACATATGTCTGGATTGCTGAATAAATCTGACAGCTCAAACACTGAGCCTTCTTTTAAAAAACCTATAGTTGACAAACAATTTGACGTCATAATCAAAATCCTCCTAGATGATATAAAAGAATACAAGGAAGAAATAAAATTGTTAAAATCTAATAATGACAGACTTTCAGAATCACTAGCAAGAAAGACTGACGTCATATACAGGATGGAGCAGGTAATATATGAATTTACACAAGGCTTATACCCTGAACCATCATGCTCGGTTAGAAAGAAGGCAGAAACGAACACACAGAACCTGTTGAGAGAGGCAGAAAGTAATGAAAGAATAGCGGGGAAAAGTGTGAATGACCACGAAGATGACATGGGCCTACCTGACCCACTTCTAGAAAATAAGGAAAGCAACACTGATAACAGGAAAAAACACATTCTACCTGAAAAAAATTATTATCATAGAGATGACACGGGCCTACCTGACCAAATCTTAGAGAATAGGAAAACTGATAGGCCTACTGAGCAGAGGAAAAACCAAAAAAGACCCCATCTACTGGATGTCCAGAGAATGACTTCAAGGAGTAGTGCAGCATTGATTGAAGCAGAGAGCCAACAAAGAAGAGAGGAGCCTGACCATCTGATTATTGGTGATTCGAGTCTAAGAGGTGTCGGTGAGGTTATGGTTGGAAAGATGAAACAATGTCCGAATATAAAAATTATACCATCAGGAAGAATCCAGGATGTGAGTAAATATCTAGCAAAACAAGAAAAAATGCCTAAAAAAGTAATAATAAATGTAGGATCAAACAATGTACCATCAGCCAGAACGCCAAATCATGTAATGAGGCCGCTCTGGCTTACATTGGAAGCAAATATACGTAGATTCCCCCTCACAGATTGGTATATAGGTTCTATCCACTACCGAGAGGACTGTGGTATCCGGTTTGTTGATGAGACAAATGGTGCTATGAATTACATGTGTGAGCAGCTTAAAATAAATTTTATAGATAATACAAAGGATCTGAAAAAGAAACACCTGAGTTGGGATGGATTACATTTGAACAAAGAAGGAACACATGTACTGGCCGACAGTATAGTAAGAGTTATGGAACCGAAAAAGATGCCACTGAAAGAAAACTTCCAGGCTAGACCCAGCTACAGTATGGCAGTCCGGCGTGATTCATTATAGCCACAAACAGCATTGAACCACACTCCACATACCAAGGAACACAAAAAAAACCAACAATCCTTCAAACAGACTTGCAATAGGAAAAATAAGTCACTCACCATCTACCACTTGAATCTACAAAGGGGATTGCAATCAAAACTGGAGAGGTTGAGCATGGATCTGAGTCTGTACACCCCTGATATCGTTGTTCTTTCGGAGCATGGACTCAGAGAGGAAGACCTACTACACACCAATATTGCTGGCTACACTCTTATAGCAAACTATTGTCGTAAAACTCTTCTCTGGGGCGGCATTGCCATGTATAAAAGAAGCAACCTTCAACTGAACATGGAGAAAGTAAACTTAGACCAGTCACATGCACCTGCAGAACAGCTTTTTGAAACAGTAGTGGTGAAAGTACGGATGAGGCAGATGAACCTAATCATTATTGGCACCTATCGATCTCCATACCCCAGAACAGAAGATGAATTCCTATCCAGACTTGGAAGTCTACTTCAAAAATACTCTGGAAAGCGCTTCAAGATTGTTGTCCTTGGAGACACCAACATAGACACTCTAAAACCAGAGAGCCAAATCTGTAAGGAACTAGAAAATATCTTGACACAGCATGGCTGCCAAATCTACAGGATGCCTGCCACAAGAATCACTCAAAACTCAACCACTAGCATTGACGGATGTTATCACAATATGGACACAAAAACAATAGAAACTAAAGCATACCCAAACCAAATTTCCGACCATCACACTGTCATCTGCAAAGTAACTAGTACGGTAGAATATGAAAATGCTATATATAAACACACCCGAAACTTCTCCACAGAAAATCTAAATCAACTAAAGACATTGCTTCAGCAAGCTGACTGGACAAGGGTGACAAACTCTCCTCAAGTAGATGACAAATATAATAACTTTCTGAAGATAATGCGGATAAGTATGGATAGTGCAATGCCTCGAGAATTAAAAAAAATTACTACATCCGAAAAAAATATCTTTTGGGACAATAACACATTGACATTGAGACACAAACTACTCCAAGCAAATAACCAGTACTTGGCAACAGGCTCTCTGGAAGATAAAGAAAAATGCTCTACTTTAAAGAAGGCCTATGACACTGAAGTGAGAGAGAAGAAAGTGCAGCAGATAAGAAGTAGAATTGAAAAGACTAATAATAAACCAAAAATTCTCTGGAAGATTATCAATAATGAAAGAAACAAAAACAAGCTAGGAGTACAGGACAACCTAGTGCTGAACTGGGAAAACGGAAAAATAGTAAACCCCAAGCATATTAGTGATATCTTCAATTCTTTATTCACACAACCGCCACCAAAGTCAAATATGCACGCATTAGATAGTGAGGATGAGATGCTTGATGCTCCATTATTCAGTGATTTCTCCACAATTTCAGAATCAGACATTGACTGCCTTCTTGACAACCTAAAACCAAGTAACTCAGCTGGATATGATGAGATTACAGGAAAAATAATGAAGTATTGCAAGGACGAGTTGAAAAAGCCACTTCTTGACATTGCTAACTCATCTATAAGACAAGCAAAATTTCCATCATACATGAAAGTGGCAAAGATTTATCCTAAACTGAAAAAAGGTGACAAAACTGATCCCAGGAATTACAGACCGATTGCTAATCTGCCTACACCATCAAAAATAATCGAAAGAGCAGCCTATAATCAAATAATATCCCATCTTGAAGACAACAATTTACTTGTGAAACAGCAGCATGGATTCAGAAAGAACCTCGGCACAATGACTGCAATATCAACTTTACACAATGAGATTACAAAAATGTGGGAAGAACATAAAACCCCCTGTGGACTCTTTATTGATCTACAAAAGGCATTTGATACAATAGACTTCAACATACTAAAAAGCAAACTCAAAAAACTAAAAATTGTAGGAAATGCACTTGCCTGGCTAGAAAACTACCTCACAAACCGGCAACAATATGTTGAAGTAGAACATAAAATCAATAGCAATGTAATCAACTATAGATCATCCATACAAGCAGTCACTAAAGGCGTACCACAGGGATCGATACTGGGCCCCCTGCTATTCCTCATTTATATAAACGACTTTTCTAAGGAATTACAACCTGATAAAAAATGCATTTTGTTTGCAGATGACACAACAATACTTATGCCCACTAGCAAGGAAATGTCTAAAAATGAAGTAATCGATTCTACATTCAATGAAATTAAAGGAATCTGCAATAAATTAAACCTCACCATCAACACTACAAAAACAGTCTGTATTACATTCACAAATAGAAATCAACAACATGAACCCCTGAATGGAGAAATAATGGAGGCCGACAATACAAAATTCCTCGGAATTCTAGTGGACAAAAATCTCACCTGGCAAAACCACATAGATCACCTGTGTAAAAAACTATCTTCAGCAGTGTATGTGATCCGCAGAATACGCAATATAACAGATGAGAAGACAGCATTTACATCCTACCATGCCCTATTTTCATCTCATCTCAAATACGGCATTGTTGCATGGGGATCGGCAACAATAGCAAACCTCAACAGAGTACTGTGTATACAGAAGAGAGCTATACGCACTATACTGAGAAGAAATATGTTGGATCACTGTAAGGGCTTCTTTGTGCAGTATAATATCCTGACAGTGATCTCACTATATATCATGGAAACAGTACTAGCGGTGGTGAAAACAAACCCCAGGCTGAGATGCGGACAACACACCTACAGCACCCGAACCAGGAATAATATTGATCTTCCCCAACACAGACTCACTAAGACTGCAAAATCACCAGCCTACACTGGGGCTTTCTTCTTCAATCTGCTCCCGCTGCATGTAAAATCAATGGTCAATACTGGGACATTCCCAAGAACACTGAAGATGTACCTGCTGACAAGACCCTATTACTCAGTAGCAGAGTATGTTGGGGAACACACTGCTACACACCTGGACTAACCCGGGACAACTATGACGACTCCACGGACACACGACCGTCGGGAGGACCTAGGAAGTAAAAAGTAAAAAAAAAGTAAAAGTATCAAATCATAACAAGAATGGCTTGAAATAGAAAAATTTTGCAGTGTAGGTTATCTTTAGTATTAAAACAGAACATACATTACGGTATCTCTAACAATATTATTATAAACGAATAGGCTATATGTGATCAATGATAATACTGCTAGCTTACTCAGTAAAGGATTTCAATATTCAGCCTGATCCAGTAACTTACATGAATCATTTTTATCTAATCTGTTTCTACTCTTAACAAAGTGAGTTTGGCACAATTTGAAAATTTGACGATTCCCCGATCCAGGACCGTGAGGAATACAGTACATCTTACTCATCGGAAGTAAGTACTGTACCGGTAAGTAAGTAAAGTGTTCTTTATGGGTTATGGCTGATCGATACAGTGTAAATAATAATTTATTGCAGAGTGAGATATCAGAGTTTTTATATTTATATCATATGTAAGACCATGTCATATCATAAAAAATCTATGCATATTCTTCAATAGCGCTAATGAACCAATGATATGTCTATTGACGCTCTGGTAGGATACTACTTGAAAGATTTATTCTTGGTCACAACAGTAATAATATGAATAATATCCTGATACATGAGAATAATTGTATGATCACATTGAATGGATATGTGCAAATTTACGTAGAATCATGCATGACCCAGAAAACAAAATTTGAAAAGTGCTATTGAAACACGATGTTTACACTGAACGCAACCAAGCACGCTTTCAGTGTGAGCTAGTGTTCCTTTTGCTCTTTTCAGATATTGTACGTTTCTTGTCTGCACGCTTGGTTATGCATAATTGAGCGCGCTCTTGCACAAATTATATTAATATTCATGATGGTCTCTTCTAACATGCAAAGGCTAGAGTCCCCCAGCTGAGTTAAGATTATCTGCTAAATGGCAGGGGAATCATAGCGCAATTAATAACCCAATTCAGTGTTGCTATAAATTTGTCATTTCATTCATTGAATTGTTATTTCATATGCTAAAAATGTGTATAAAATTTGAACATTTTTTGCTCATTTGGTTTTGAAAATCCTGATAAAACACAGATAAACACTGGAAACGCCAATTTCTAGCACACCTTCTAAGCCCTTTCAATAGCCTACATAACTAATACACCTCAAGTTACCTGAAATTTTGTACCAAACGTAAGAATTTCTCTTGAAAGCTAAGAAAACGCTGGTAAGAGCAGAAAAATCGCCTATTCTGGGCGATATAGAAGTCAATAAGGTTTAGTTATTTTAAATTTCTAGACCCTATAACTGAACAACATTAACAACATTTTTCTGTCAATTCTTGAAAAAGCGCATTCCGTATTGGTCGTCTTTGAAATTTTTTTCAATTACGGTCTCAGTCACTACACCTCCGAGTTTACGGAGGTAGTGTCTTAGTGCGCCACTAGAAGGTTGAACATTAACTATATTTCATTTTGATAACTTTAAAGGGAAAAAACACTCACATTCTTTTGGTGTGGCGACGACCGTTTCGAGTTTCTGTTTGGCTTGATAATGTACAACACCAGCACTAAACGGTCGTCGTTACACCAAAAGAATGTGCTTTTTCAGTTTAAAGTTATCAAAATACAATACATTGTAATAATATTGGTAATAAATATGGATAATCAACAACGAATCAACTGAAACACGACTTTCTTACTTATCCGGGTGAGTAAATAGATTAATGGGTGAAAGAATGAGTGTCATTTTACTTCTACCTAATATATATTAATATAAAATATAATGTCAAAAACTGATATGTTCATACTTCATTCAGTTTTGAAGCTCTGCTATTTGAATTACAGCACGATCTTCAATAACTTCTCCTTTATCAATTACCCACAGTTGTGGGGTCAGAGGAAACACATACCGTAATCCAAAACACTACTGGCAGTTTAATGATTCTAAACTTTGAAGAAAGTATAGGTATATACAGTAGTTCAATTGAAATATTATTCATGATTGTAAATGTCATAATTTCAATAAAAAAAATTACGGTGTTAAACTATACAGTTAATTTTGTAGACCTACCAGGGTACACTATTTTATAAATTGTAACTCATTCTCTATTAAATGTATGCCAGCCATGAATCATATATACGGTATATGTATATATATATATATATATATAATATTTATCCTACACGATTTAAAATCAACACTTTTTTACTTGGAAGTTTTGAAATAATAATGAATTTAGTCTTAAACTCCAGAATAGAGTTGAGCGCAACCGTAAATACATTGTACTTAAATTCGTTTAGAAAGAAACTAATTTAGTTTATCAACAATGTTTTTATAATTTATTTTTGTTCAATAACATGATAATTCTTATTTATAAACCATGCCTCTGCTAAACTTGATACTTTTGTAAAAGAAGTAAGTTTGAATTTGAATAAGCTATCTTGAAACAAGTAACCTAGAAATTGCTTAACAAACAACTAAAAATATTAATATAATTCAATGATTACTACCCTTGAAATTTATGATGTAGGTTAAAATTTGAATTGAAAAAATAAAATAACAAGTCTTTATTCGAAAGAGTGATTATCAGTTGAATTATTAACGTTTATTCACGAAAAATTCCATTCAACATAGGGTTTTCAATGTAAACACGGGTTGAAGTGTACGCTTTTGAACAGCTGATCACCTGAGTGTTCTAGCCTTGTAGTTCCGTAAGCAACGGACGTTCTAACCAAGTTCCACTGTATACCACAGCTGAGTATGTGTAGGAGAATGCCTACAGTCACTTGGCGGGGCGAAAAATGGACCAGGAGTAATGACGTGAGCCTCATCGAAGGGAAGTCACTTTGACAATTTCCCGGTCACCGGTCTGCGGCGAAGATAAGACTAGTAACAGCACTTCTGGCAGTTTGAAGCTAATCTATAGTGTTGAATTTAAAAAAACACTTAAGGAGTGAAAATGCACTTACATTGGTAGTGACCTTCGTTTCGACCTGTTGTTGGTCATCATCAGACTGTACGAATTTACTCTAATGTCAAGGTTATGTGTGATAAGGGATGACATTCATCCCTTAAATGAGTAAATTCCTACAGTCTGATGATAACCAACAACAGGTCGAAACGATCGTCACTACCAATGTAAGTGCATTTTCACTCCATAAGTGTTTTTTAAAATTAAAGTTTAATTTTATAGTGAAAAAGTATGGATATGCAACAGAGTAATCTATAGTCCATAAAAAATTACTTCAGACTTCGAGGAATATGCAGCGCAGAGAAGTGGAGGGAGATCAGCCAATTACAGCGATTAATAGAGTCATTGGTACAAGCGCAGTTGCCAATTTTTTGGTAGTCTAACCGCTTTCAGACAGGAAACTTGGCAAGTGTAGCATGAGCACATGAACAGTCGCTGGCCGCTTCAAAACGGCAACATCGCGCCTCTGTATCCCTCCCGCTGTATGCTTTCTCTGCTGCGCATGTCCATACCAAGTCTGAAGTAATTCTGCACAGAGTAGGCCTATTACTATAATAGAAGGAGTCCGCCATCTTACCTGATGCCTGTAATTATAGAAACCCATGGATCCGGCCACAAGCAGCACCCATATTTTACTGTCTCTTGGAGAAGGTGTGCTTGTTGTAGTAGAATTAGGAGGAATCGTAGTAGGAGGAGTAGTAGAAGTAGTGGGGGGAGTAGTGGTTGTAGTAGTAGTCGTAGAAGCAGTGCGGGGAGGAGCGATTGTAGTAGTAGTAATAGAACCAGAAGCTCCCAACCACAGCAAGCCGAACATTTGCAAGCTCAACAAAGTAACAGGTGAAATCATATTGAACCTGAAAGTGATTTCAAATTATTCAACTTGAGTTACTTGAGTTTCAACCTGGAAAATGTTTCAAATCATTCAATTTGCGCCTTAGTCTGTCGTACTTTTCTAAAAGTTGTGTAGTTCTGAATGATTAAATAAATAATTTTGAATGTCTTATCATAATTGTTTTTGTACAAATAATTCAATTCAGTGGCATTATTACTTTACCTATAAGCCTAGATTGATATAAAATATCAGGAATCCACTAATGAAAATACCAACCAATGAGATTGTATATGTAGCATGACATTTTCTATAGTATGTCCATTTATCTCAACTTTCATAGCCTATATGTAATTTTCATAACAAAAATGCTGAGACACATTATCTAAATTAGGATCCATTCATAATAATTTATTAAATACAAGGCAAAGAACAACATTACTGTATTTGTTGGAGGATTGTACCAACTCACAATCGTGTGTGTTTAATCACACTTTCCATGTGTATGGAAAGTACGAAGAAGGCGCGCATCCTACCTGGCTAAAGGTTGGCCATGAATCATTTTCGTGAGAGTAGGAAGAAGGCGCGCGTCATTTTAGTGCGCTCCTTCTTTGCACCTTGGTAGTTGCCGCGCCTTTTTCTACCTGTTCTCAACCTGCTTTCTTGAAATTATGATACTTTATGCATGCTTCTACTTATTTTCTAGTTTTCTTCAATGAACCCCTTCAACATAAATCGAAGTGTTGAGGACAGGGTGAATATTGAAAAATATTAATATTGTAGATTTCTGTTAGTGTTCTCCAGGTGTATTGAAGTGATTAGATTTAAGCCGAATTTATTGATATGAATTCCAGTGAACTTCGATTTATGTTTACTGTTAATTATATTATTGTGTTTAGTTTCAAGTGTTAATTTTATTTTTTAACTGGAGTACATTTCTGCTAAAATATTTCTAAGCTGCTTGAAAGCTGCAATAATTTCAACAACATAGCCATTAGCTGTTTTGACACCGATATCTCACCAACACGACTTACAGACAGGATATACTTTGATGGACAGTAAAAGAGGAGGGTGTGAATTATAACTGCGCGAGGTCTACTATTCACAGAACTACTAGCAAATTGATGTTGTGCATTATTCAGCTGAAATCTGTCTGATAGTCTGTGTGATATAAAATCAAAACAATTATTTTTCTTATGCACTTTCAATGTTATTTTTATATCCCGAAGGAGTGAGTAAATTTTGTTGTCCAACGAACTTGACCTGTAAAAAGGTTTGAAGAGTTTGTGTTCAAAATTTGAAGCTGATTGATCAATTCTCTCTAAAGTTCTTGTAGAACATAAAAAACGCCTTCAGTAAGTCAAAAGTGAGAACTTCGCTAACGCTCGTTCTGATGTGGAGTCTTATGTTTCAAGCTATATATACTCAGCCTGAATTTCAAACCCTTGTCAAACTCGTCAAAACTTGTCAAACCGTAGAGGTACGAAGAAGGCGCATGTCATTTCAAATCTCACTGATTTACCCTTCTGACAGCTTGACAGAACTTTTGCATGCGCACCTTCTTTGTTCTCCCATGTGTATGTATATCTGTTCAGAAAAGTTGAGTCATTTTATTTACTTAGTATTCTTATTTCAATTCTGTATTATTTAACAAATAGGTTCTACTCATTGTTTCTAGAAGTTATCTAATCATCTACATATCTATTCTCTGTTCTGAATACGTTAAATTTTCATTTGTTTCCATTATAATGTAGTGTTAGTATGCAATGGGTCTTGCAAGACCTGGCAATACATTGTCATCTGTGATAAAAAATCAACTCACATAAATACAGGAATAAAGGATCAATTATTTTAAATCAAATGACTTATTAAAATTACAAAAATGATATTTTGTTTCTTAGTAGAATCACCAAAGATAATTTTAGGAAGGATAAATTTGACTTACAGTATTTTTAATATTTTTTATTTTAATCAAATTTCCCGAAATTGTGTATAAAGCACATAGACCTATACCAAATCTGATCATACTGCAGACATTCATCAATAAAATGGACTACAATAATTTGATTTAATTTTGAAACTTCTTCATTGTTCTGTAAGTCTAAATGATATTATGAGCAAGGTACAATGTACCTATTATCATTCAGAACAATAAAGCCCAAAGTTATATGGCACCGTAACTATTTGGGGAAACAAATAATATACCGCAGTTGATGACAACTGAATACAAAATTCTGATGAGCTGATGTAATTTGGTTAAGTAGGTACCGTACATTTTTTGACAAATTTCAATATTTTATATGGCTAGTCATATTAAATTAACAAATAACGTTTTAGTATGGTAGAAACGGTAGGCCTACCTTACTATTCACTAAATACTAAGAATCATAAGAATACAATATCAACTTATTCCTTGATATTTTTAATTTTGTATTAATTTCTTGCTATTGTACCGTATATAGGCCTACAGAAATGTAATACCGTATAACCTAGTTGACTGCATTGTTTATTTTATATTTCATTTTATAATGCAAATTCAATTTTATATACCTACATACGTCACAACATTCCATATTTGGATACAATGAGTAACTTACAATTTGCCTTTAATAAAATGACTCAAGCTTATAAAGTTTTTCTTTATACATAAAAGAATTAAAATTTTGTTTTATATATTATATTGTTTTAAATATGCTCATATTCTGAAATAAAATTTCCTTGAAACTTACCTTCGTCTGAATGTTGAAAGGTATGAAGTTAATACACTATTTCTTTTGTTCGTTTTTTTTTTTTGAAAAGTTCAGAAAGTTGGAAGACAATAAATTATTGATAGGCCTACAATCAAAATAGTAATGTAACACTAATCAAACAAATGCAATCTTCAACAAAATAAACTTTTTTACTGTTTAAACTGAACTTTGATCCCTCAAGATAGTTCACAATAATATTACAACCTCACAAAAGAAAGAACAGAACAAAATGAAATGAAAACATTGCTGCCCAGCTCAGGAAAACAGCAAAACATTGAAATCTGACATTTTGAAATCTGTAATTATTTGACTTGACAACTATCTGGAAAGCAGTGCAACAGCTGATTTCTGAGGAGTTACGAATATTGATATATAAATGGATATGGACATAAATATACAATATATTATGAATATTGAATTGAAACATTTCAATTGAAATTTATGTTCATCAATTCTCCTAATAAAGTAAAAAGTTGCTTGTAATTGTGTTTTAGGTTGGTAGTTCACTAACACTTGTGGCGGGAGGAGTCAAATTCTGAACTGTCATATACCACTACCTCCGCAAACATCCGTCTGTTTACGGAGATAGTGCATAATACCCACTTTCAAGTTTCACTGTATTAATTATATAATTACTATTAACATATAATTACTGACTCTCTATTCTAATCTATAGAAAAAATATCATTGCATCTTTCCTGGAATATCATTCCTTCACCATAATGATTCTTTGGATGAATGATGTCGAATGACTTACATTTCCAAGTAGGCTATAGGCTGTGCATAGAATAATCCTTTTTCGAAATGACATAACTGAATCAACTTGATCTTGAAAGCAAACGTAAATTATTTCTTATTAAGGTACTGTATTTTGAAAGCGAAAAAGCTCTAATATTCAACCGTCAACATTTTTATATGTAGCCTACCTGCAGCATTATGATAGGCCTACATTGTGTTGAATAAAGTTCACTAATTTTATTTTTTGTCATCGCCAAGGTACCAGTTATCCCAGAAGACTATAATATTTGAGACATCAATACAGATTCCGTCATAATAAACCACTACGGTACCGGCATGTGATGACAACAGTTAAATATTAAAACTTGATTTAATTTGTATATTTGTGACCATACCAGTTGTATCCAGAAAATTTACAGTTTAGGAACATTAGGCTAGTAGCCTATTGTATTGAATAATAATAGAACGTTCATTTTGTGAAAACATAATACGGGTTTATTACAAAAATAAATACATTTTACACAAACAATATTATTTTTGCGACAAGACATAAGTTAACTTTTATTCTAATATAAAAATAATTGGTTCTACATGCTTCCAAAAGACGATCAAATCTTATTAGAGAGAAAAGAAAACAAAAATGATGAATTTTATAATATTCTTCTCCATATAAGTTAGTTTCATAACTACATATTCGACAAAGACATGAATTTACTGATTGAGTTTTGTTCATGCTACTTTCTAATCTTGGGTTTCAAATTCAACAGTATTGCTTATTCAAACTCAGTCATCCAAGTCAAACAATCCGGTGAGTGCACATAATAGCATTAATTTACAGTGCACAACAGCAGTACAAGGCTTATAAAATTCTATATGCATTAAAACTGATCTTTCCAAATGTGAATAATCCTTCACATCAATCAAAATTATGACATTGGGTAATAGGGCAAGGCAGAACACCCAAAAGGATCTCTCTGCCGATAAAAGCTATATGAATAAATAAATAATGATGATTCTTTTTTAAAACAAAAAAGATTCTCTGATGAGGATCAGTATAGGAACCTATCAGTTTTATTTCCTGCTTTCTTTGTAGTATATCAACTTCAATATAGGCTACTGTACCAGTACCCGGCACTTCACGGTACGTGAAAAGTACACCCCAGTAGAAATACTATAGAGCAGCTCTGGAACATAAATGCTTATAGATAAAAACCAAAACTAAGAACTGATTTTAATGAAATAAGAGTTGATATATATACTACTACATAAAATGTAAAATATAAATTATATAATATTAACTATAAAACATTTATAATATTCTGAGTGGATAACAAGTTGTATTTAGTTAGCCAGACACTTACTCAACACGCAATATAACTTCTTAACACCACCACTAACCATCTTACACATAGAAAATATCGATACTGTATTATGTTTCAATCAGCAACAAAACTATGCAAGCATGATGAGGAATTAACATAATTATTATTAATTCCCTAGTTCAATTATTCAAATAGAATTCAATAATATTCATCTTTATTATTCACAAGCTCCAACTTGATAAAAAGCTTCTATAATGAATCTAAGCAGATTCATACCAAAAATATAATTCCCATGTACAAGAAAATGTTTGTTAAAATTATATTTTTCTCGTAGTACATCATCAAGTTTTTCCAATTCAAGTTATTCAATACTCCACTTCTCCAAGTTATTTGGCATGAAATCTATTCTAGAAAAACCGTACAAATAAAATCTTCACATCTATACCGTACTTATTTACCAAGTTGGAAGCAAAGAGAAACTCCCTTTAAAGAGTTTACATTCCATACACACTAATACTATACTATACACTATCCTTCATCGTCATAGTTATTTGCCAAATTTATAATAAATTCTACCTAGTATACAAACCCAGTCTTCTCTTGAAAAACTACCGGTACCGTACTGATAAATTACATCATGTCAAATTCATGTTTAATTTTCCATCCTGTTTTCGGCTGTCAAATTAATATGATTGCCTACATCAGACTCATACCTAGGTACAGTATACTGTATACAAATTCGATAATCTTGTCAAACTCATGATACTATCTCCATTAAGCTATTATACCAAATCAACTTCAAATTATAGAATCATCAGCAGCAAATTCACACCTATATAAAAATTCAATAATCATACCGTATTTATATCATGATACATTTTTCCAATCTGCTTTCGGCTTTGAAAATAATTTGCTAACAGCAAATTCACATTCATAATTATAAAAAATAAATAATCATGATAATACAGTATATGTCAAGATTTAAAGTGATATTTGCCAACCGTAAATTCAACTTCTACATACAAATTCAATAATAATTAATACTCATCTATATTCCAATCCATGACGAACTACGAGTTAATAATTCGTTTTTGAACTATTATGACGACACCATTACAGTCTATTTTTTTAAATAATAGTTATTAAAAATAAATAGTACTCACGTGGAGCGCCTTCGGATTTAAAAAAATCCATTTTCAACACAGCAGTGTCCGAAAGCGCTCAACGTAGGTGCTAGTTTTTAATAACTATTATTCAAAAAATTAGACTGTAGTGCCGTCATAATAGTTCAAAAACGAATCAATAATCAAGTCAATCTCATGATACGCTTTCAAATTTGCTATTCAACTTCAAAATTGTAAAAGTGAAGATTCACATAAGTTCACAGTAAATACAGATTCAATAATCATGTCAAATTCATGATACACCATCCAAATCTTCCATTCAGCTTCAAAAATATACTTGGTAACAACAGATTCACACCTATATTGACCTATATATACAAATTTATTAATCAAGTTACAAACTCATGATACGCTCTTCATATAATATATATTCTATTCGCCTTCAAATTAGAAACTTCAGCGGATTAAATCATTTTTACTCAATAAAGCTTTGCACATACCGACGCGGGAAGAGTTCGGGAAACGGGAGCGGGACGATTTTATTTCTAAAATCACCCTGATTCCGGTTCTCTTACACTTCCTGCATCTGTGAATGCATGGTCTTCTAGAACTCCCTCACTCAGTTCTGGAACTCCATTCTTATAAAACCCCTGCAACAAAATCAAATCTGTTATGAAATCACCCGCTCCCTCTTCCCGTGTAAGTGTTCTAACAATTTTTTTTCGAACTCTCACTCATTTTTGGAACTAGACTCATATAAAACCCCTGTAACAAAATTAAATCGTCAGGGTACGCGCATAATGAAGAGGTAGAGGTAGAGGGAAGAGGTATAGGCGGGATAGAGGTACATCTCACTGTAACACAAATACATTCCCTGTTATGGAAGAGGTATACCTCTGCATCGACCTCTTTATCATACGGACACCCCATAATATCAAATGTATTTGTGTTTCAGAAGGTACGTCTATCCTGCTCTGACAGCATTCCTCTTCCTCTTCCCTTTTCACTATGCGCGCACATTAAGGTTCGTTTGCACAGTGACAGTTTAAACTAAATTTCATTTTAAACTGGATTAAATCCGCATCAAGTCTCGTTTGTTATAATTTGTTTTATTAATTTTCAGTTTAAGCCACCAGCTGATTAAATCCAGTTTAAGCTTCGACTGTGCAAACGACCCTTAAGCTGGGTTTACACCAAAGTTATTAACAAAATGATAATAACTTAATCCTTATAGATTCTATTAGATTGAACATAACTTATCATACACATGATGAACATATGTGTTTGTCAAGTTCCGTTCAACCTAATAGAATCTATAAGGATTGAGTTATTAACATTTTGTTAATAACTTTGGTGTAAACCCAGCTTTTGTGTGATAACACAGTCATGTTTTTCGAACTTCCTTAATCATAGTTTTGAAACTAGATTCATATAAAACCCCTGTAACAAAATCAAATGTGTTATGAAAACACCATCCCAACACACTGAAATCAACACATGTCTTTCGAACTCCCTCACTCACTTCTGAATCTAGATTCATATAAAACTCCTACAAAAAAATCAAATCTATTATGAAATCACCCGCTTCCTCTTCCCGGGTCCAAGTGCTAACACATGCTTTTTCGAACTCCCTCATTCAGTTCTAGAATTCCATTCATATAGAACCCCAGTAACAAAATCGAATCTGTTATAAAACTGCCCGCTCCCGGTTTCGGAGTGCTAACAAATGTTTCTTTCGAACTCTCACTCATTTCTGGAACTAGACTCATATAAAACCCCTGTAACAAAATCAAATCATCGGGGCACGTGCACAGTAAAGTTCCTTCAGTTTATCTTTTTCGAAGTAGATTCATATGAAACCTCTATCCACAAACTCGAGCACCATGTCCCTGACATGCTCCCTGTAGCGAGGCGTCAAACACTCCTTGGTCGACTCTAGACACCCCTTCTTCTTCAAATCGTTGCACAGCTGATCAGCTGTCTCGTAGTTGTTGGGTATGACATCATCAGGCACGGGATCAGCTGTGACGGCTGGCAGCAGCAGTAGTACCATGAGCAGCGCATAGAGCGCGTGGCGTTCGATCTCGTTGACAATGTCCTTGAGCTTGATGGCGGGTGCTGAGGGGGCCAGCTGGCAGACAGACGCGGTCAGCTGATCCAGGTAGATCTCGAGCAGCTCGTCGTAGTGGAGGCGTGTGACGTCACGGTCGGCGCTCGTGTAGAGGAAGAGCAGCATGTCCGTAACTGGAGACGCGTACCGCGTCACTTGCAGGTCCACGAACTTCACGTCTTCCACCGATTTGTCTTCTTCATTGTACCTGCAAATGTCGTAAACATATTGTTTGGTATTTTAAATTTCAAATCAATGAAATAAATAGGTAACACTCTTAGTTTGCGGAGTAAAACCTGGTTTTCTCCAGTAGAGTTAGTGGTCGAGTAACTGACATACTAACTCTACCGAGCTAACTCTACTCTACTTACTTAGTCGAGTAGTTGTTTTCACTACAATATCAAGAATAGAAGGTAAAGTGTGTTGTCTAGTGAACAGAACTAACCTTGAAATGTCATGTTCTCTACTCTTCTCTACTCTAGAGTGACTCTACTCTACTATCTCGAGACTGTTTTCGTTCATTAGCATAGTAGTGGTAGAGTAGAGTCAGAAGCGGTGGCGGAGGAAGGCAAGTGGTAGAGTACTATCCCACTCTACTCAACTAAAAACTAGTATTATTTTATTTATTTATTTATTATTTCATCACATTACATCATAATATTGGGAATACTCCCATTTGATAGGTGATTTGTCAAATAATTGCATCCTTAGAACTAAGTATCCAGCCATGACTCTACTCTACCAAGAACGTTTTCATTGGGAGAGTTCACAAGATAGTAAAGTTCGTACTTGTCCAGGGAACTCTACCACTAACTCTACTAATGAAAACCAGGCTTTAGGACTAGACAAAATTTGCTCATGTTTTTTCTCTCTTTTTCCCTACCTTCCTTTCCCATTCTTCCCTCTTTCACTCCTCTTCACCATTCATTCCTTACTTTTATACCCTCTAATTAACAGCCTATTACGAAGAAACCATAGTTGACTGGGTATTTTTCCTCCTTTCTTTTTTTTCAGCACACTCCAACATGAAGCCTGTTTTTGGTGTTTGTTTGGAAATTTGCATTTTTATTCACACACACATACAAGATAAATACAAATTAACAAAATGAATACTTGCAAAAGAGACAATCACAATAAAACAAAAATTTTGATTGTATTGTTTTCTTCTCTATTTTGTGTCGAATTAAATAGATTTATATTTCAGTTACCTGAACAGCATATTGTTGACCCAGAAATCACCATGACAGATGACGGCTAGCGGCTCCTTGGGAGCTATGACGGTGACCATGCGCTGGAACACCCCTCCCTGCAGCATCTGCAGCTTATGGATGGCGTCGTCGAGGGCAACATCCTCGGGGCCGCACCACGACTTGAGGGTGGCGATCGCCATCTTGAGCGAGTTCTCCAGGGAGGCGCCGAACACCGGCACAGCCTCGGGGACGAAGATCAACTCCTGGATGTGGCCCCGCATGCGATCAAAGCCCGCTCTGTCGTTGTGTTTCATGACTAGTGAGGCGGCGTGGAATTTCGCCAGTGTCTGAAAAAAAACAGAAATCCTTTTTTACAATAATTGTATAATTTCATATGTTTCAAGTTTGTGTTTCATGAAAGTGAGGCGGCGTGGAATTTCGCCAGTGTCTGAACAAAACAGAAACACTTTTGTGTTAATGTTGTATGTTTCAAGTTAGTATCATACTTATTGTAACAGTTTGTAACAGCTGTGCCTAGTTGAAAGTTGTGTGTATATTTTTGGCTTCAAAATTTTTTGAAATAACTTGATTTATTCAAAGTGCGGTGATATTAAGTGAAAAATTTGACTATAATTTGGTATTTTAATCATTTTAAATTCAAAATTTCTAGCTAATATATATATATATTCTTGGACAGAACTTTGAACTTTAAAATTTTCTCAGTAAGAACATAACCTACTTTTTCGGACATTATTTATCAAAATTTGGGAACAGAATAGTTTTGGGCTATGCCTGTTGTTCTATCCCGATCATATTCATATGATTTGTAATTATATCAACGAATAAATTTGCATCTGAAACAATTGTGAATTACATCTAATTGCTGTTATTGAAGATCATGTAATAGCCTATTGACTACTCAGTACGCGTCCCGCAGCTTTGCTTCTGTGACTTTGAAACGGCATATAGGCAAGGTATGGTTCGCGGGGTAATATTCATACTTTTCCAGAAACATCAGGCTTCAGAGGCCTTAGAGATCCTACTTTATTATTAGGTAAATAAAAGGGTAATATTCCTACTTTTCCAGAAACATCAGGCTTCAGAGGCCTTAGAGATCCTACTTTAATATTAGGGTAATAATGAGGTAATATAACTACTTTTCCAGAAACATCAGGCTTCAGAGGCCTTAGCCTCCAGATTCCTAGATGGAATAACCTCCCTACAGAGCAGCTCCTCACACTCAGAGATTCTTCATGAATGAGAGAATTGCAACTTATCACCAACAATGAAAAGAGCATGTTGAACGAATGTCAGCCGATAGCTGTGTTGTGCAAAAAGGACGTAACTCCAAAAAACTCCTTGTGTATCTTTTCGGATGCAACACGTTGCTTTTGAGAAGATACAAAAGAGCTGATGCTTATGGAAAGATACATTAAAGCTCCTCGTGTATCTTTTCGGATGCAACACGTTGCTTTTAAGAATATACATAAGAGCATCATCTGTTGCTTATGGAAAGATACATTTTCGAAAATGTTCGATGTTTTTGAACGGGTAGTATATTGTAGTCTAGTGGCCCTCTGCCAATAGGCAAAGCTACAGGACTCGGACTGTATGTTCGGCTACCTTCGTCCCATGATGATTACTATCATTCAAACATGTAGGCTATATATAATTGAAGAGGAAATGAATAAATTGAAATTGAGATTAAATTGTATATACTAACTGTTTCAATAGTGGAATCATTATTAGCAGGGACAATAAGACATGTATAATTCCTTTTATATTTGGTATTATAGTAGCTTCTATTAGATTTAAAAAATACATACGGTAATTGGGTTGTTCAGCATTAATGAACATTATTTGGATTGATATTTATACATTCTCAGTAAAAAATACATTCATCGATATTCTGTTTTGATGAATATGGATATTGTGATCCACAGTGAGTGAAAATAAAGGTGAAATGAAAGAGATGTTGTCAGTTCTCCATAAATTATTTCAACGAAACTGAAGTATCAATGCACTCAAGGCATCATCATCAGTGGTATTTTTTGGTAAGACTGATGATGATTGAAACTTTAGTTTGGTTGAAATAAATTTATGTGAAACTGACAAAATCTTTTCCATTTTACCTTAATATGATGAAATTCCACGACAATTCTGTTCGTAGTGTAAATTCTGAGTAGAAATTCTTGAAAGTGTTACAACCTCTTATTATAGGTAATAGACGATGAATTTATGGTATGGTACCTAAGTAAAGATGATTAAGTTGTCAAAATAGATCAAACATTTAGAAAAACATTTAGAAATGACTTATTTCTGCATGTTGTATATGTATTATAATCTTTGTAACTTGTGAATCTCTAGCTTGAGTTGCTGTCCACTGTTATTTTATTGTATCTCTAGTAGAGTAGTCTTTTTGATGTATTTTTTGTTCGCAGTGTAGCTTTAGTAGAGTAAGCCATTAGCTGTATTGTTTTGTTTTTTTTTCTTCTTTGTTTTGTTTTGTTTTTCTCATTGTATCTCTATAGTAGAGCAGAATGATAATACTGCATGCTTAGTTTTCTATTACTCTTAATTTTCACATATATAGTCATATATTTTCACGCAGTAATAAAGTCAAATTTATTACTATTATTATTATAAACATAGACGAAATGAATTTCTGACCTGAAACACGATTCGACAATGGTGAAAATCAAGTCCATGACGGCGGTCGGCCATCACATATCCGTCCTGAGAGAGGTCGTGCAGTATGAGCAGCTGCGACGAGGGCAACATCCTCGGGGCCGCACCACGACTTGAGGGTGGCGATCGCCATCTTGAGCGAGTTCTCCAGGGAGGCGCCGAACACCGGCACAGCCTCGGGCACGAAGATCAGCTCTTGGATGTGGCCCCGCATGCGATCAAAGCCCGCTCTGTCGTTGTGTTTCATGACTAGAGAGGCGGCGTGGAATTTCGCCAGTGTCTGAACAAAACAGAAACACTTTTGTGATAATGTTATATGTTTCAAGTTAGTATCATACTTATTGTGAATTACATCTAATTGCTGTTTTTGAAGATCATGTAATAGCCTATTGACTATTCAGTACGCGTCCCGCAGCATTGCTTCTGTGACTTTGAAACGGCATATAGGCAAGGTATGGTTCGCGGGGTAATATTCATACTTTTCCAGAAACATCAGGGTTCAGAGGCCTTAGAGATCCTAATTTATTATTAGGTAAATAAAAGGGTAATATTCCTACTTTTCCAGGAACATCAGGCTACAGAGACCCTACAGATCCTACTTTAATATTATAGTAATATGACTACTCTTCCAGAAACATCAGGCTTCAGAGGCCTTAGCCTTCAGACTCCTAGATGGAATAACCTCCCTACAGAGCAGCTCCTCACACACAGAGATTCTTCATGAATGAGAGAATTGCAACTTATCACCAACAATGAAAAGAGCATGTTGAACGAATGTCAGCCGATAGCTGTGTTGTGCAAAAAGGACGTAACTCCAGAAAGCTCCTTGTGTATCTTTTCGGATGCAACACGTTGCTTTTGAGAAGATACAAAAGAGCATCAGCTGATGCATATGGAAAGATACATTAAAGCTGCTCGTGTATCTTTTCGGATGCAACACGTTGCTTTTAAGAATATACATAAGAGCATCATCTGTTGCTTATGGAAAGATACATTTTTTGAAATGTTCGATGTTTTTGAACGGGTAGTATATTGTAGTCTAGTGGCCCTCTGCCAATAGGCAAAGCTACAGGACTCGGACTGTATGTTCGGCTACCTTCGTCCCATGATGATTACTATCATTCAAACATGTAGGCTATATATAATTGAAGAGGAAATGAATAAATTGAAATTGAGATTAAATTGTATATACTAACTGTTTCAATAGTGGAATCATTATTAGCAGGGACAATAAGACATGTATCATTCCTTTTGTATTTGGTATTATAGTAACTTCTATTAGATTTAAAAAATACGTACGATAATTGGGTTGTTCAGCATTAATGAACATTATTTGGATTGATATTTATACATTCTCAGTAAAAAATACACTCATCGATATTCTGTTTTGATGAATATGGAATATTGTGATCCACAGTGAGTGAAAATAAAGGTGAAATGAAAGAGATGTTGTCAGTTCTCCATAAATTATTTCAACGAAACTGAAGTATCAATGCACTCAAGGCATCATCATCAGTGGTATTTTTGGTAAGACTGATGATGATTAAAACTTTAGTTTGTGCATCGAAACTTTAGTTTGGTTGAAATAAATTTATGTGAAACTGACAAAATCTTTTCCATTTTACCTTAATATGATGAAATTCCACGACAATTCTGTTCGTAGTGTTAATTCTGAGTAGAAATTCTTGAAAGTGTTACAATTACAACCTCTTATTATAATTAATAGACGATGAATTTATGGCATGGTACCTAAGTAAAGATGATTGAGTTGTCAAAATAGATCAAACATTTAGAAAAACATTTAGAAATGACTTATTTCTGCATGTTGTATATGTATTATAATCTTTGTAACTTGTGAATCTCTAGCTTGAGTTGCTGTCCACTGTTATTTTATTGTATCTCTAGTAGAGTAGTCTTTTTGATGTATTTTTTGTTCGCAGTGTAGCTTTAGTAGAGTAAGCCATTAGCTGTATTGTTTTGTTTTTTTTCTTCTTTGTTTTGTTTTGTTTTTCTCATTGTATCTCTATAGTAGAGCAGAATGATAATACTGCATGCTTAGTTTTCTATTACTCTTAATTTTCACATATATAGTCATATATTTTCACGCAGTAATAAAGTCAAATTTATTACTATTATTATTATAAACATAGACGAAATGAATTTCTGACCTGAAACACGATTCGACAATGGTGAAAATCAAGTCCATGACGGCGGTCGGCCATCACATATCCGTCCTGAGAGAGGTCGTGCAGTATGAGCAGCTGCGACGAGGCGTACAGACACGGCGCAAACGGCAGTTGAACGGGGTCGCAAGCGGGTGCGGCCGAATCGCATGCGGCTGCGGCCGAGTCGCATGCGGCACGCAGAGCAGGTAGCACGACGTCGTATGCGGCCCCGCATGCGATCAAAGCCCGCTCTGTCGTTGTGTTTCATGACTAGTGAGGCGGCGTGGAATTTCGCCAGTGTCTGAACAAAACAGAAACACTTTTGTGTTAATGTTGTATGTTTCAAGTTAGTATCATACTTATTGTGAATTACATCTAATTGCTGTTTTTGAAGATCATGTAATAGCCTATTGACTATTCAGTACGCGTCCCGCAGCTTTGCTTCTGTGACTTTGAAACGGCATATAGGCAAGGTATGGTTCGCGGGGTAATATTCATACTTTTCCAGAAACATCAGGCTTCAGAGGCCTTAGAGATCCTACTTTATTATTAGGTAAATAAAAGGGTAATATTCCTACTTTTCCAGAAACATCAGGCTTCAGAGGCCTTAGAGATCCTACTTTAATATTAGGGTAATAATGAGGTAATATGACTACTTTTCCAGAAACATCAGGCTCAGAGGCCTTAGCCTCCAGATTCCTAGATGGAATAACCTCCCTACAGAGCAGCTCCTCACACTCAGAGATTCTTCATGAATGAGAGAATTGCAACTTACCACCAACAATGAAAAGAGCATGTTGAACGAATGTCAGCCGATAGCTGTGTTGTGGAGAAAGGACGTAACTCCAAAAATCTCCTTGTGTATATTTTCGGATGCAACACGTTGCTTTTGAGAAGATACAAAAGAGCTGATGCTTATGGAAAGATACATTAAAGCTCCTCGTGTATCTTTTCGGATGCAACACGTTGCTTTTAAGAATATACATAAGAGCATCATCTGTTGCTTATGGAAAGATACATTTTCGGAAATGTTCAATGTTTTTGAACGGGTAGTATATTGTAGTCTAGTGGCCCTCTGCCAATAGGCAAAGCTACAGGACTCGGACTGTATGTTCGGCTACCTTCGTCCCATGATGATTACTATCATTCAAACATGTAGGCTATATATAATTGAAGAGGAAATGAATAAATTGAAATTGAGATTAAATTGTATATACTAACTGTTTCAATAGTGGAATCATTATTAGCAGGGACAATAAGACATGTATAATTCCTTTTATATTTGGTATTATAGTAGCTTCTATTAGATTTAAAAAATACGTACGGTAATTGGGTTGTTCAGCATTAATGAACATTATTTGGATTGATATTTATACATTCTCAGTAAAAAATACACTCATCGATATTCTGTTTTGATGAATATGGAATATTGTGATCCACAGTGAATGAAAATAAAGGTGAAATGAAAGAGATGTTGTCAGTTCTCCATAAATTATTTCAACGAAACTGAAGTATCAATGCACTCAAGGCATCATCATCAGTGTTATTTTTGGTAAGACTGATGATGATGAAACTTTAGTTTGGTTGAAATAAATTTATGTTAAAGTGACAAAATCTTTTCCATTTTACCTTAATATGATGAAATTCCACAACAACTCTGTTCGTAGTGTAAATTCTGAGTAAAAATTCTTGAAAGTGTTACAATTACAACCTCTTATTATAATTAATAGACGATGAATTTATGGTATGGTACCTAAGTAAAGATGATTGAGTTGTCAAAATAGATCAAACATTTAGAAAAACATTTAGAAATGACTTATTTCTGCATGTTGTATATGTATTATAATCTTTGTAACTTGTGAATCTCTAGCTTGAGTTGCTGTCCACTGTTATTTTATTGTATCTCTAGTAGAGTAGTCTTTTTGATGTATTTTTTGTTCGCAGTGTAGCTTTAGTAGAGTAAGCCATTAGCTGTATTGTTTTGTTTTTTTTTCTTCTTTGTTTTGTTTTGTTTTTCTCATTGTATCTCTATAGTAGAGCAGAATGATAATACTGCATGCTTAGTTTTCTATTACTCTTAATTTTCACATATATAGTCATATATTTTCACGCAGTAATAAAGTCAAATTTATTACTATTATTATTATAAAACATAGACGAAATGAATTTCTGACCTGAAACACGATTCGACAATGGTGAAAATCAAGTCCATGACGGCGGTCGGCCATCACATATCCGTCCTGAGAGAGGTCGTGCAGTATGAGCAGCTGCGACGAGGCGTACAGACACGGCGCAAACGGCAGTTGAACGGGGTCGCAAGCGGGTGCGGCCGAATCGCATGCGGCTGCGGCCGAGTCGCATGCGGCACGCAGAGCAGGTAGCACGACGTCGTATGCGGCCGCCTCGTTGCAGAAGGCGGGATCGCTGCGTTTGCTTCGCCGCATCGCTCCGCCGGATGTTTGGCGTTTCACTAGCAGCACGCGGCGGAATGAGCGTTCTGGAACCAAAGCAGGAACAAGTTTCAACTTTATTAACCAACTCACAAACTAAAATACTGATTAGAACACCAAGATTTGGATTCAAGTATTAGTCATGAACCCTTCGAATACTTTGTAAAAAAAAAACACGTTTGAAGTGAGAATACTGATTTGAAGTGGAAATAATGCAACGTGCAGTTAGACTACGGATGTTTCAACCTTTTGATCATGTTGGGATGACCAACAACCGGTCGAAACGTAGTAACTGCTAACCGTATTTGAAGACTGTGTTGCAAATTCATTTTTTCCACTACTGTATTAATTTAAAATTTGTTTAAAAAACACTTTTGAAGTGGAAAAAACCTTTAGTACCTTTTAGCATTGACGACGTATTGACAGATTGTTGGTCATCTCAACATCATAACCAACAGCAGTGACACGTTGTCACTGCTAAAAGGTACCGTAAGTGTTTCCGCTTCAAAAATGTTTGTTACATAAAGTAACATTTGAAGAGTTGATGACCACCTAAGGTAAGGCAAAGTCGTAACTGCTAAAGGTAAGTATTTCCACTTCAAAAGTGTCTCTTATAGATGAGAGTTTAAATTAAAAGTGGAAAAGAATAAATTTACAACACAGTCTTCAAACACTCTTGATTAAGTTACTCCATTTTTATACAGTGAAACCTTTTACTGCTGAGGATGCCCACATGAGATGTAGGCTTGTGCGTGGGTACTGAGACGTATAATGACGATAGATGAGTGGACCTACAGCTTTTGGTGGACCTACACCTTTATTTTGCTCTGGAATGCTCTTTTGTCAGTTAACATAGCCAAAACACAGTGGCACTAATGCTACTTTGCGTGCTATTACACCGTGATAAGATTTCTAAACTCATAAAAGAGGATTTCGGCTCTCAAAGTGGCCACCCTACAACGGATTTAACAGGCGCAAGGAACTTGACTTATTTTTTGGATAGCTTATCAGTGTGGCCACGAAACCAATCCTTTTTCACAATATTTAAACTTGGTTAGAAATTTATTCCCACACGATTCTACTGGTTATTTTCAAATCGGAAAATTATTCTATCAATTTATTAATTATTTTACGGGACTTCTTAACATAGGCCTGCTCTTATTATTTTCTAATGTTTAATTCACAAATTTATGACTGTTCATCTTGTGCAGATATTGGAAACTGATAGATCTCAAAGTACAGGAGTCGGACTATGTGGGAAAATGTCCAATATGTCCTTAGTCCCGTTTTCTTAAAATCCAGTACGATACCCTACATTACTTTGAATTGGGATTCATTCACATTGAGAATAAAAAATAAGAATTAATAATAGAATAATTGAAATAATTTGAATTCAAATATGAATTGTTTATATCATAATTTGGCATTTCCTTTATCAATTATCATTCATTCAATCTACAAAAAATTAATTCGTATGCTATAAAGGTACCGTAGTTCAAGTAGGAACTTTGGGGAACAATTTCATTCTTCTGAAGGCCTGCACAAAATCAACTTTATTCTTAAAACTGTTGTTCAAACGTCATTCAAACTGGAATTAGTTTGCTCTACACAATTTACAGATATAAAACAAATGAGTTGTTTAAATTTTTACCGTAGTGGGAGAGTTAAAGGTCATACCTTTCACTCGTATGTAGGATTGCAGGTTTATACAATGATAATATTGGCATTGACAGGACAAAACAAGAGCGTTAAACCTACACTTGGGTCAACAAACAGCCTTGACTTGGTAACAGCTTGATATTATTTCTCTGTTAAATTCACTAGTAAGGTCAAACGGTCATTGACTCACCTCAGATATATGAATCGAATACAGTAGATTGTATTTTGTTTAAACCTTATGCCTGCGAAAACCTTGAAAGTAAAAAAGTAATTGGAATAGAGTTCGATATTAAAAAGTAATTGGAATAGAGTTCGATATTTAGCTTGTGCGTTGAAAATAGGTTTTATTTATTATTTTTATTATTTTACAAAGGCGACTTTCTAGAAGTATTTTAAGCCTAGGTGATGCTGATTGGATTAATGATAATACCAAAATGAATGTCCACTTGAATTGATTTGAGTCCACCTTCCATTCCAGAAATAAATAAACTGGAAATTTTGAATTTGATTTGATTAAAAAACCGAATATAATAGAATGATTACATTCAATAAACTCTCAGAACTTGAAAATATTGAGTTAAGAAAAATTTTGAACCAGAAATAAAACACAAGTTCTCTAGAGGGAAAAAATTTCATATAATGTTCCCAGTCTTCTTAATTTCTTGTAAGGGGAGTTTGTAAGAGGATGAATCGGGTACCTCAACTGAATGAAAGGAATAAACTGTGATCGATTGATGAATCTGCTAAAATCTGGGTGATTAATAGATGAATCTGCATGAAACTCAACTGAATGAATGATATTCTAATCGAAAAATTAACGAATTTGCGTATACATCAACTAAATGAATGAAATTGTAATCGTTTAATCAATGAATCTGTGTGTACCTCAACTCAATGAATGAAATTCCAATCTATTAAATAAATAATTCTGTGTCTACCTCAACTCGATTAATGAAATTTTAATCGAAAAATTAACGAATCTGAGTGTGTCTCAACTAAATGGAAGAAACTGTAATCGCTTAATTAATGAATCTGTGTGTACGGTACCTCAACTGAATGAAGAAATTCTAATCGATTAATCAATTAATCTTCATGTACCTCAACTGAATGGAAGTAATGGTGATCGATTAATCAATGAATCTACGTGTATCTCAAATGAATGGAAGGAATTTATTCGATTAATCAATGAATCTGTGTATACCTCAACTAAGGAATTATTGTGATCGATCGATCAATGAGTCTGCGTGCACGGTACTACCTGAAATGAAAGGAATTGTAATCGATGAATCTTCGTGACTTAAAATCCAATCGATTATCGATTTATCAATGAATCTGCATGAACCTCATTGGAATAAATGGAATCGCGAGGGAATAAATAGAATACTCTACATGTACTCTACATAACTGAATGAACAGAATTCAACTGAATGAAAATTCTGATCATTTATTTATTTATTTGTTAACACAATTACAAATCATATGAATATGAGATCAGGGAAGAACAACTGGCATAGCCCAAAACAATTCTGTTCCCAAATTTTGATATAATAACATGTCCATAGAAATAGGTTATATGTTCTTACTGTAAGAGTTAAGTTCAATTTCTGTCCAAAAATATATATTAGCTGAAAATTTTGAATTTAGAATGATTAAAACACCAAATTATAGTCAAATATTGCACTTAATATCACCGCACATTGAATAAATTAAGTTATTTGATTAGTTTAACTAGTTTAGTTTGACTAGTTTAATCAAGCCTGTGAGAACTTGTGAAAAGTTCTGCAATGGAGGTGTAATCAATTATCAATGAATGTGCGTGTAACTCAACTGAATGAATAGAATTGTAATCAATGAATGTGTGTGTACCTGTACCTTGACTCCCGCGGCGCCCGAACAGATGCATGCGGGTGATGCTGGACATGAGGTTGGGGGTGGCACGTGCAGCTGGGGTGGCGTGGAGGCGGTCGACGCGGAGGCGGGGGTCATCCTCTGCCGCCCGCAGCAACCGCGCTAAGAACTCTCCATCTCTCTCCAGCGCACTCACCAGCGGAGTCTCAATCATGCTTCCGCCTCCGCTCACTCCTCCTCCTCCTGCGACTCCTGTTGTTGGCCGCGGTCCTTTCGAGGCTAGGCCGCCATCTTGAAAAGGAAAAATGCAAAATATATAACTTTGTATAACATACAAATCTATATACCTTAGGCCTATTAAGATAATAGCAGGTATCCTAACCCTCCGCAATGGTCTAATTAGAAACTTGATAAACTGAAAACTTGACCTACTGAAATTAATCAGTTGAGTAGTTCAGTTGTTATGATGCTCATAAAGGGTGACGTTTCTAATTTTCGAACTGTATTGTAACTCGTCGCCAATAACACACAAAGCAATAAGGTTTTGCTGGTCAATGTATTTATATCATCATCATAAATGTTTCTACATTTAATTTCTTATTTCCAATATTAATTTGTTTAGTTGTACTTCAAATTTTCTTTGTTTTTCAAACGATTAATGTAATGGAAGCAAAATGGATCATTGATCTGTTGCTTCCACATATTCTTGTTTTCAATAAATAAATAAAAACTAACACCATTTAGTTTTGAGAAATTTAATTAGTTGTATTTATGTACTTTTAAAATATTTTTTTCGTGTATTATTATTTCTGGTAATAAATTTGATTTGATGCGTAATTTGTGTTTTTTCTATCCCGTACATTCCTAACTGCGTTTAAACGTAGATTATGAATATAAGCAGGACCTCCTGTACCTGCTATATAGTATAGAGGAAGTTCTGATAATGAACCTTAATAATATGAAGATTATAGAGAAAGATATAGCTTCCAAGTTATAAAGAGTAGGCTGCCATCCAATACAGTATGTTATACATTTTACCGATATAGCTTCAGAAATTAATTTGTGAAAAGTAATGTTGAGAGTTGTATTTATTTATACATTGATAGATACAATATCATTCTCAATATGATGAATGATTGGGAAAGGAACAACGGGCCTAGAGCTTAAAAATGAATGAGAACGACTTGGTATTGTTAAGCCTCTAGTCTAATAGTTTATTAAAACAATATTAGATACTAGTTTCGGAATAAAATCTAGTTAATGCCGAATATTAACTACCCATATTATATTCTAAACTAGATTCTAGAGTTTCTGTTAAACTCTCGTAAAAAATTTACTAGAAATTTATATATTTTTGTGTAACAGCCGAAACTAGTATTTCAAATTGTTTTGATAAATTATTGGTTCTGACAATATCAAGTCGTTTTTGTTCAGTATGGATATTTACCAGAAAATCGCTTCTATAACAACAAAGAAAGTTGTGAGCTGTGTTCCAAAATTCTAGAATAGAATAAAGTATTTTGCAATAAGATACTATCATTTCATTTGGATGAATGAAATACAAATAAGATATTATAAACTACTCAAATTCAATTTTCAGAGTATAATAGAATCTAACCTCAAACCTCATAGTACTGCGTTTATCACAAAACCTGGTGGATAGTTTTGGAACTACTTGGGCAATATCCATGGTGCTGAACGTTTTAACAAATAGTTTATGAAACAGAATCAGTTTATGCTTCTAGAATTGAATAAAGTATTCTGCAGTAATATACTATCATTTTATTTGGATGAATGAAATAGAGGTAAGATATCTTCTTCTTCTATATAATAAGAGAGAGTGGGGTTGTGTTTGTTCGCATCAAAACATGTCAACTTGTGGATTGCATACCGGAAAAACGGGAATGATTTAGATCTCCAAATTTTGAACATAGATTCTAAAAATATCAATCTCGTGCACCTGGAAGCCCAAATTTCTATTTTCCTTCTAGATTTTTCAGAATATTAATGTTCAAATTCATCTATGCTACCGTAGGCTAATTGAAGTTCCATAGCCCAAAGTGTGTATTTTTATCAGCAGGTTATAAGACTACCATTTACCAACGTCTAAGTAGCGCAGCGGTAAGAAGCTTGCTTACGGAGCGATGGTACCTCGGTTCAAATCCCCCGATGCTTCCCATTTTTTGTTCTTAATTTTTTCCCTCGAAACGTATTATTATCAATTATTTTTTGAAGGAATTTGTTTTCATTACTATTGAACTTGGATTTTATCAAATAATTATTTTCAATGTAAAATTTTGCCACCAGTACAAATGAATTGGACATAGTCTTCATGCTGTAGGCCTATAATTTATTGAATTTCATAAGAAAAACATGAATAGATCACAATAAAATGAGTAATAATTTTTATTCTTCAGTTATAATGTAGGCTACTATCAGACACGAATTCCCAGTGAAACGAGTATTTTAGGTATTTTTTTGGAATTGGGAAAACAAGAGGCTGCCTGATTCAAATTGAGGAGGATCCTAATAGAACTAAAATTTATTGATGTATTGGAAAAATCAATATGATTCTGTGAGGTTTCCAAGTATTATGTATTCTTCAGTTTTCTATACTTTAATAACTAGATACTAATAACTATACTAATAGCTAGAGCTATGACCTTCCACTTTTGTTTTCGGAACTGCTTAATAAACAATTATTCTCATATATATTGTTTATTTCTCTGTGTGGCGAAAAATAGCGTTCGCACCACGGGCAAAAATGTTTTTCCGGCTCTCAATCTTTTCTAGTCCTCGGCCTACGGCCTCGGACTTGAAAACCGATTTCGAGCCGGAAATTGTATTGTTTAGGCCTCTATTAATGCCTTTTGGTGTACCTATAAAAATCAAGTGAAATCTAAATATTGTTCGAATCGTCTAATCAATATGAGAGAAATATAATAGAATCTGGAGTAAGTCAATAAGAAATTCATTGTTCTTGAATTTTTAGTAAATTTTTCTATTAGAAATATGTGTGTACCAGTAGTAGACTATCTACTTTTTTTTGAAACAAACTGAAACCTGGGATCCACCCTTCCATTGCATATATTGAACTTGTCTGTTTTGTACCAAAGCCATATACTGGAAACCTCTACTATTAATTTTTTCAAGATTTGAGTTATATAGTGTGTTAAGATTTCTAACTAAAGCGTGACTCATAAAGTTCACCACAAGCTCTTTGTGTTAATACAATTTTCACGCCACGATAGTGCAAACACTTACATAGATTCGGCAATTTTCTTCTATTATTCAGCTAGGAAGCTCTAGCTTAGTGGAAGAGGAGCAATGAGAAGAGAAGCCCCTTTAATGGCCGAAGCAAATAATCTACCTGACCTAATTAGAGCCCCATTCTAAGGAAGACTGAGCCTTAAAACTTGACGACTTCTCCCTGGAATACAGCACTAACAACCTAATAAAAGTTTCCTTACAGTATCACGTTCGTTCTATAACTATAGCGTGGACATAAAAGTTGCAATCTTCCAGATTACAAATGGTTCTAATTATTGTCCTCATCGTCCTCAGAAAAATATCTTCAAAAGTCTATTATAGTACTATTTATTTTATTGAGTTCATAGTTCTATATAGTTTATAGTGTATTATATTTTATTGGAAAAAGTTTCCCTAGCGCTGGAAAAAGATTAGACTAATTCTGTTTGGTGAATATTCTCAACAAAAATTATTGAATACGGTACGAACATTCATTCATTCATTTATTTATTGTATAAAACACTATAATCATAATACAATTATGACATTGGAGGAAAAACTAGGCTGAGCCTGTACTATTTCTCTCCAAAAATTTTGATAAAATGTTCATGTTGTCCAAAAGTTTATGTTATGTAATCACACACTGCTTCGTCACTTGATTTTTGGTCCAGGAATAATGATTTGGAAATTTTGAATTTTTAAGGTTGATTATTTTATACTCTAAATGAATCACAGAATTTAACACAATAAAATTAAAAACTCAAGAAATAATGCACTTATTTAAAAAAATTGAATACACAATCAAAAAACTACATTTACTATTAGTAGTTAATACATCAAAGCATATACTCTGCATCAAAGGATTTTCGCTACTTCATGTACTGAGATGATGAGTATTCTCCTCATTTGAAAGATCCAATAAGGCTGAATAAAAGCGTAACAAATAAAATAACATTGATGGCTTATCAAGGATGATTAGGCCTAGACAATGATGGATTTTCTTCAGTAAGTTTTCTATCTTCATACCTGCAATATCTTTGCTCCTCCAATTCAATAATAATTATATTACTACCTCATCCTCCTTTCCCTCATTTACACAACATATGAATGGGCTTACTCTTTCTGAAACCATTCAACTGCTTCGAAGAGAAAATAAATACTCATGCTCTCAAACCATTCAATGAATAATAGGTTGTCTTATCCTTCATAGATTATTCAGATCTCTTCAAAGCTATACCAATTTATTTCACAGACTTACGATACCCCTATGCCATTATTCAATCTAAGAATTCATTTGACGTTTTGATAATGAGGAAAGTGTTTTGAAAATTGAGATTGGATAAGTCAGAAAATGTTTGTGAAAATTAACAAAACTGTATTTCAACTAGTTCCTACTCCATGAAACTTTCTTATAAAATTCAATTTTCATCCTTTGAGTCATGAGGAATATCATGAATAATATTTTTCTCTAACATGTATTCTTAAAATATTGATTATAGATGTATCACTGATAATTTGTAATTATTGCGAGAGTATAATTTTCTCTATTCAATAGATAGGTCTACTTGATTATTCATTCTTCATGCATGAAACTAACATGTTGTGAAGATATTATGTTGTGTCGAAATGCAAATGAATAATAATATTAAACAAAGGTTCTAGGCTATCACATGACTATACAATTGAAAAATTTCAAATAAAATGAATTAAAAAAATTGTGTTTATTATTTTTTGCTCTACTGCATGGTTCATCTCTATTAGATGGAACCGAGTACGGTACCGGCGATGGATGAACTGTAATCATAGAACTAGAATTCGCGAGAATGAGTTGATTATTTTCTTATCAACTTCCACATTTTTGGTGGAAGTTTTTAGCAATAACTCTTATCAAGGCCGTGAACTTGTTGATGCTGTAATGCCCAGAAACAGTGTTATTGTACTCTCTCTTACATAATACAATTCAAATTATATAGAATTCAAGTTTATGACAGCCGTTTAAACGAATAGATAAGTTGAATAAATTCTGATTTTCCTCCCAATAAATATACCAATTTCGTCTTTGAAATGAAATAATTTGTGTTACGGTAATATTCCTATACAAAAAATAAAATAGATTATTAATATAGTAGGTACATCATCATCCAAAGCAGATTCCAAGCTTTCTTTGCAAAGAAAGCATAAAACAACTTTTCTCAGGAATTTTTCACGTCTTCATTCGTTCATTGGATACATTACGTTAGTTATTGGGTGTTTTTTGGAAAACAATACAATTTAACGATATAGGTACAATGATATGATGATAATCATATAGATAGAGCTAGGATAATTTGTGAATGAATAAACCATTTGAGCTCCACAAATCAAGTTATAGGTACTGAATCATGTATATTATTATACGATTTATACGGTAGGTACCGTAGTATAACATATTATACATAGGCCTACCCTACTTTTACTGTCACCGATAAATCAATTTACTATTGACTGCTTTTACTGTTTTCGAATAAGAATATTGTACTATTAAAAATTGAATTCAATTTTTATAATTTTCAACTTCTCATGTTCAGATTGAAATAGGATCTTCATACTTTGAAATCAAAGTTATAAACATAACATTTAAAGATTGAACGATTTCAAGGTCTTCAAAATATATTCTTAAAAGCAGAAATTTCCCTGCTCCTTTTGCCAGAAAAAGTTTAATTCTCAATTCGTTTATGTTTTTTGTCTATACAAAATTGGAAAGAATAGACTAGTTCAGTTCAATGTCGGTCCTACTTGAGTTTTCTTGAAACAAAAATACTTCAAGTTGATACCCATTAATGTTGCAAACAGATTTTTTTTTACAAAAGACAAGATTATCAACATTGCTATGTACATACTTATTCCAAGAGACATGAGTTTGCATTCATCATTTTCATCATCTCGATCACTACTGCTTCCCCCTTCTGAGTCTTTCCTTCTCCTTTGCACTATAAGCCGCAATCTCTTCATGATTTTGCACAGATTTATCAAAACACTTCACAGTTTAGATTGCTCAAGTACCCTAATATAACACAGTTTTTTTCAAACACTCTGAAATCAGTCAGCTCGATAACAGCTCTATTTTTTCAGATAAAGCTATCTGCTACCTATAAATTGTATTGTTAACTCCAATTTAACACAGATAGGCTACCTATCAGCTACCTTTGAATTGAATTGATAACTGCGAATTCAACACAGATAGGCTATCAGCTGCTACTTATAAATTTCATTGCTATCAATGTCAAATTTATTTCTGAATACTGAAATATAAGGAATACCGATTTTATTTTCAATTTTACCGACTTTAAGCCTTCTTCGCTCCTCAGAACTGGAGTTAACAATAAACTGAAATCAGGTTAACACGCACTTTACTTAGGCCTACAACTAAACTGTCACAGCGACCGCACTTTCTGAATGAGCCGAGAAAATCAACATCGCAAACTAAATTAAAAATAGAAACCAAGAAAACTGTTGGCAAGAACAGTGATGAGATGAGTCTCGCACATCTCCGTTGATAACACTGATTCAAACTGAACATTGCAAGTTGCAATCGTACCGTTCATTTAACCCCCTCCACAAATTTTGCTCATTGAAGAAAACAACATTCCAATGTTTGTGTGCATGCTTTTACTACAGTTTGTTTACTACGGTACGCTTGGAAGAATGGTGGGTGACGCATAAAACCGGTTACTAATAACATATGGGTAGCACTATATTACTATAGCCTATAGTACTATATTACTATAGCCCATAGTACTATATTACTATAGTATTATAGCCTTTTGTTGTAAGCTACGCTATGCTCATACCTATATTGTTGAAATGAGGTACCTACATATATATCGGTATTTGAATTTTCACTTCAAGGTCAGCCTTCATCTCCGCAGTAGCTGAATAACCTATTGTTTTCCTCATACTTTTTACTAAGCAAAAATTAATTATGCCTAATATGCTATTTTATTCATTACGCAAAAATCACTGCAACTGCAATTTGATGCTACAAATAGACTACTAAAACTCAAAACTGAGTTATAGCTTTGATTATGGACACCTTATAACGTATCCATAATCAAAAGTACTAGTAGCTCTGTGAACAGTAGACCTCACGCAGTATTCTCATCCACAAGTACCTGATTGAAACTATAATTATAGACCTTATGGAAATACAGCAATAGACTGGCTTCTCCACACATCTGTGTAATCACTTGTCAGCTGATTTATGATGAATAATTCTATAGTCTGATTTTTACTCTAATATTGGCGTATGAAAGAGGCTCCTTTTTCCTTTTATATTATCCTTGAAATGCAAAATTTCCAAAAACCTTGTATATACGTCGATGCGCAATTAAAAAAGGAACATACCTGTCAAATTTCATGGAAATCTATTACCGCGTTTCGCCGTAAATACGCAACATATAAACATTTGAACATTAAGAGAAATGCCAAACCGTCGACTTGAATCTTAGACTACTGAAAAACTGGTGTTGTTTTTTGGTAGCTACAATTTATACAGTACTGTATCATAATTTATCAGTACTACAGTACAGAGCAACACAAGAAACATTCAAGACCTCTACACTATATGGGCAATACATCGAATAAAAACCTCCCTTCAAAGTTCAAATCTTTGGGACATCGTCTAAGAAACAGAACATAATGTACAGTAACCTACCTATTCATTGTCTACTATGAACAATATAGTAGAATTTTATTATCTATGACTCAAATTTAAAATCTCGATTGATAGATCTACTTGTGGGAAAAGGACATCACGGCTAGAGCCTGAATGAAAGATTATGTTATGGGCTGAAAAAAATATCAAGATAGGGCGAGTAATTGGTTTGAAGTGTTCAAAGTCTTAGGCGGGATGCACACCGGAGAAACGCATTTCGTGAAGCCCTCTTTCATGAAACTTATTTCATGCAATCCGTTTCACTCGCGCATGCTTACAAAAGAAACGTCCCCTGCTTAATCTTATCAGTCGATTGCGAGCAACTTTCGCTCCACGTTTCCTGAAACTTTTTTCACGAAACGCGTTTCTCTGGTGTGCATCCCGCCTTAAAATTCGTGAAGAATTTTTTTGGTGAGAAAATTTCACTATAGCGGGAATTTCAATTCAATTCAATTCAATTTGTTATGACGTCAAGACTGTGCACTATGGCCTAGGTATAGAGGTAGGGTGGTATGCATCATATAAGAAATTACATTTGGTAGCAATAAAAGATCGGGAAATATGAGAGGGAAAGAGATGATGTCTTGAGTCTCGAATAAAAAAGCAAATGTGATTTTGCCGATAGGTACCTATTTCTTGGAGGCAATACAGCAAGGATCGTATCGTAGAAGGAAATGATATGTCTTCCACACTGCAACTGGTTTTTATTATTAGATGTCTTTTTCTCTCCAAGACGGAAAATAAATTTGGATGGTTTCCTGTCGTCAATGCAAAATCAGAGAGTTTCCTTTAGGCAAAACTGAATATTTTCCAGGATATACAACCAGAAATACAGGGACAATTCTTCGAAGTAAAAAAAAGGAAAACTGAGGAAGGAAATTGGCGGAAATTGTCATAGCAGTTTTCGTCATCTTATATTCTGGCTTACTCATCAAATGTCAAAAAACTGCGTTCTACTTTCTTTGGTTTCACAACAACGATTTCTCGATTATTAATATCGATGACAGAAGCAATTTCCACCGATGATTGTGATAACTTTTGAAATGTAATCTAAATTTGGGAGAGAAATACTGTATTACAAGGAGTATACTCAGTTTTTCTCTCCCGGTCAGTCATCTTTTGTAAAAATAATAAATGTATGAATGAATAAATGAATGATGATGAATATTGTAAAAGAATAAACTATTTTAGGTTTTGCTCTAGTTAACTCTAGTTAAGTATTCAATCTCATGGACGCACCACCGCCCCTTGAATTTAGGAAAAATTCGGCTTCTACCTCTCCTTAAAAAATTGTCGTCATTAGTCAATTTAAACACTACTGACTACTGACCTGTTTTTGGACCCTTTCCACGCCAAGATTTGATTTTCAGCCCCCCCCCCTCCGCCAAAGGATTTCAAGGACGCAATTTTTGACACGTCCAACCACCCCTCTCCCCCTGTGGGCATCCTTGGAGAATACTTTATTCTGTCAACATATATTTCAACACCGACAGTTCACAATGAATCAAGGAACCATAATCTTTATCTAAAGATAAATATGTATCATAAGCTAACTTTGGCAGTCGGTAGTTGGTAGAGGTTGGTACTCTTCAATAAAAGTTATAGTAGATAAAATATCAATTTATTATACAAAATGATTAAGAATATGAAAATTATAAAACCATTACACTACTTTGTCACTACTACATTACAAAAAACTGAGAGTTTGATCAATAAAATTATTGAAAGTTAAGATTTTTGATCAATTTTGATTTGGTAATCCTGTTTCCTGTAAGCCTATTAATTATTGATCATTTGTCAGTCTGATACAATTCCTAAATAGGATGAGTAATCATTGAATGAGGGATGTTACACTTATGAAAATAATGAGATATGATAAACGAGATCATGTCTTCATATTTATATAATGCTATTTGATAAGAGATTACTCTTGTACCATATAGAATAAGAATAGAGAAATCCTCCTCTCCTCTACGACTGTACTAATATGATAATAGCATGGAGGAAAGATGGATTAGTTATTCTATGATAAATGAAATGAGGAATAATTACAGAACTAACGAATATAGAACGTATGTCACTAATATAATGTAATAATTTCATAAAATATCGGTTTCCAGTTCAAATTCAGAACAAAAGTTTGAGTTGAAGACTTGTTCAAATTGGAGTGTCAATAATTGTCTCAATAAAGTTTAAATCCGACAAACTCGACCTATTTCTACGACAAAACTGCGAGTCAGCGATTCCATCACTGAAAGAGCGCTAAAAGCAATGAACTCTGTTCGAAATAATAATTGGAAAATCAACTCTGGCTTCCTTCCAAATCCTCTCCTCTTTTGGTCTCTCTTAGTATCTTTTCTTCGCTCTTGTCTTTGCCCCAACTTGTCTGTTACAAACTTTTGAAATTTCCGCTTCACTTGACAAGATTCCGTTGTCTTTCATCGACTACCCATCCAATAAAGAAGGGCTTATAAGACGAGTGAACCAACGATGGAGATTGAGTAAACAGTGGTGGATTTATAGAGCTTTTACTCGCAATCAAGTTATTGAGAGAAGATTTTGAATGATCGGTTTCCATGGGGAAGAAGGGCACAGTTTCCTTTCCTAAGAATTGGAGCGTCTTAGTACAGTAGTAATTTTTAATATTATACTTTGGTATAAACAATATTAAGGCTGTGCAAAGGCTAAAAATAAACTTTCTACTCGTGATATTTTTCAAAGTTTTTCGATTTGTATATCATCAAGCTATCAAAATGAGAAAGTTTTCTCGGGAAAACATTTTTTTTCCGATCATTACTTTTTGAGATATGAGCGCCTGAAGTTTTGATTTTTGGGACAGAACATTTCAAATTCGGTAAGATATAAATCCATGAGATTTAGAGCATGGTATTGTTGATATATTGAAACAAAAATTTTCTGAAAAATCAATTTTTGAAAAAGTTATTCAATTTACCAAAAATAGTTCAACTAGAAGTTATTTTTGGTTATTTTTAGTAAATTGAATAACTACTTTTTTTAAGAAAGTATCTTAAAAAATGATATTTTCAGAAAATTTTTGTTTCAATAGATCAACAATACCATGAAGAATCTATCCTATAAATCTCACGGATTTATTTCTTACCGAATTTGAAATGTTCTGTCCCGAAAATTTAAACTTTAGGCGCTCATATCTCAAAAAGTAATGATCGGAAAAAAAATGTTTTCCAGAGAAAACTTTCTCATTTTGATAGCTTGATGATATACAAATCGAAAAACTTTGAAAAATATCACGAGTGGAAAATTTATTTTTAGCCTTTGCACAGCCTTAAACTAAAATTCTACAAGATAATTGGTATTACAACGCTGTTATATGGTTCTGAAACCTGGATAGCTGAGAACAAAGAATGGAGCAGGTAGAGCGGCAGAAATGAAATTTTTAATAGCAGTGAAAGGATGCTCAAGGGAAGATAGAATTTATAATGTTGATAATATAAGAAGCGAGCTCAACATGATCTCCATATGGCAGAAGATTGAAGAAAATCAGCAAAACTGTAAAGACCATGTTGAAAGGATGGAGAGCGACAGTAGGATTGTCAAGTTAGTCCATGTCGTATTCTCCAAGTTGGAAGAAGTGTGGGCAGACCTCGCAAAAGAAGAATATGATGGGGAGTTTGAAGTCGGAACAGGCAAATTCCCTAATCCTTGTAGGAAGACGACGACGACGACTTTGGATATGGAGCTGAACATAATCATCTTAACTTATCTAATATTTATCATCTAACTTATATTGATTTCATTGTGATTTGCTAAAGCACGAAGAGACTTCAAAGTAGACAGTGCTAATATGTTAAGTCATTCAATTATGATGGAGAAAGAGCTAAATATGATAAGACAAACCACAATATAATTATGTGATTAGTATGAGTCAGAAACATGGTAGTTATTCAATAATGAGAGGAACGTGGTAGAGTTAAATGTAATATTTGACAATATTATTATGCCAAATTATGCTATTATTCTAAATTATGCCAAATATTGTTTTTATACATCCATGTAATGTATCAGTAATGTAATGTAACATTATTATGCCATTGATTAGTATAAAGAAGTGAAGCTTTGATTAATTAAGTGACGAAAAGAATGTAGGTAGTAACTTATACTGTAGTAGTAGTATATGACTTGTTTTGAGAGTTTTTGTGTAAAACGAAAAAGGCAAGGAACATTATGTACACATAATACATTGGAAGAAGTATTTAAAGAAACTGAACCGAACAATATAATAATTCAGAATGTAATAGATAGATGGACAGCGTCTGTCAAGTATCTTATGAAAATGAACTTTATTCTACATTTGAGTAATACAACATTTAAAACACTAATAGTTTCAGAATTATACTAGCAGCAATTTTTTATAGACGCTGCCAGTTTACATTCATTCTATATATAAATTTCATAATATAGAGGTAAGAGTTGCTAAATAAAATAAATAACAATTATTATCTGCGGCCATTGCGCAGAATTCATTATCTAGAATTCAACCCAACAACTTACTCTAGAACAATCAAAACTATTTCTTTAGTCTATATAGTACCTACGGTAAAGTTTTGCTATTTTTCAATTCTACAAGCATCACATGATTAAAGTTTTCAAACGATAATGTGGTCGTATTCAATCAGCTACGCCGTTGCAATTTGATGCTGAGGTTGTGGTTATCAATTTTAATTAAGTTTGACCCAAGTGAGGGGGAGGTTCGCAGCCAGGGCACCCTCCTCACTCCCACCCGCTGAGGTTGAATAATTTCAAACTTCAAGACAGCTCCAATGAGTTTCTGTCGATCTTAATAACAGAAGTTTGCAGGTACTATAGATTAAAAACTTCTATGTACTACTTCTATAGGTCCATAGATTGTTGTGACTGAAATTAGTAGCAGTTCTCACTTGCCCTGTTTCATCGTACCGTTTTATGACAATCGTCATTATCGTCATAATCGTCAGTATCGTTTTATGACAATCGACTTGTAGTATGACAATCGACGTTTTTCCACTCATATTACTCCTGATTCTGAATACAAAACTACAAATTAACCCATTTCTCACTGGGAAATTTAAATGAACCATAACAATGGATCCACTCAATATACTGCTAAAATATCCCAAAATTTAAAATACAGATTACAGCTCCACAATTTTGAAATTCACAAGAAATAATTTTTCGATCATTGCAACTGATAGATATTATAAATGTATTGTACCTATACTCCGTACAAAATAACTCCAGACTTGGAGGAATATGCGGCGCAGAGAAATGGACGGAGACAGCCAATTACTGTGATGGATAGAGTCATAGTTAGAAGCGCAGTTGCCAATTTGTCTAGACTGAAAGCTTTCAGAGAGGAAACTTCGTATGGGTATCATGAGCTCCGTAAGTTTAACATGAGCGCTTGAATACTCACTAGAAATTAGAGAATGCTGGCTGGTTCAGAACGGTAACATCATCGCCGTTGCATCCCTACCTCTGTATGCCTTCTCTGCTACGCATGCTCCTCCCAAGTCAGAAGTAATTTTGTTCGGAGTATTCTGTTCAATGTGACTTCAAATTAACACCAATTTCATGGCATTTTGGAACTAAATCTGATTACTAATTGAATTCTCAGCTGAGCTTTAGTGTTTACGAGTTTGTGTTTCTTGAATAGTTCCAAATTTCTTAAATAACTTAATATTATTCGTTAAAAGTGGTAATTGAGTAGAATATTTCTAAATAATTTATCAATTTAAGCCATCTAAATTCAAAATTTATAGTTTTAATGTTTATTTTGGACCAAAATTTTTTAAAAATTGTACACGTGAAATTCTAACCTTATCATGGACTTTGTCATTTATAAATTTGGAAGAAAAATAGCACAACGACTACCTTATTATTTTATCTTTCAAAGTTATTACATTAGTGTTGTTTGCATTGTAAATAAATAAAATAAATAAATAAACAAATATTTCTGCACGAGATTGCACCGACTAGAGAGAGAGAGAGAGAGAGTAGAGAGACAACTTACAAAATTACATATTGGTCTTGTATAAAACTTGAATTTGAATTGGATTGATGTCTTTATTTTAGGCCTAGGAGGGCGAAGTTAGGGCGCAGCCGGCCGGCCCTCTCTTACATTCAACTCTTAAGTTGATGTTGAAGACAATATTAGATTCAATTTGAATAACAATTTCATACAATCTTCATACTCAAATGCTTATAAACTCATCAAAAAACAACCAAAAATCGATAGAATATCACTCACTTATAACAGTTAGTTCCTGATCCGCAGGAGTCACTTTACTGCAAGGATGATCACAGGACGTGAAAAAGCACTTGACCGCCAATGAGAGCACCTCATAAGCATTCGAACAGTAATTGAACGATTGAAACGGCACTACCATATTACTTCACTTGATCCAAACTCAATTATTAAAGACAATATACCAAAAGTCCAGTTTTTTCTGGTAAACACTCCGATATCGACTATTTAAACTTATCATTTGTCAAGAAACCTATAGTGAAAAAACAATGAGCCTGACACAATGAACGTGTCTTCACGTAGATAGTTGAATAGCACAAATGAAAATATTTGTCACTACATCCAGGTTGAAAATTTCAAAAACTCAACTGGAAATTATCGAACACTTTCCTTATACTGTGCCATTAATTGCTGTTTCACTACTATTCTAAATACAGTCATTCGCATTTCAGTGAGACCTCTATGTAGAAATCTAAATCACAAAAGAGCGCTGTGAAGTGGTGACGTCACAAACTACTAACGTTCCAATGGCGACTGATTTATGAACTATTTTAGTGTCATATCTGATGCGGCCGTCACTGATTTTTCGAATACACCGATAATTGGGCATTTAGTTGGAAAACGTCTGGCTTTTTCTCGTTCTAAACGAACCTATTGAGGTTGGAAAACAATACACTTGAGCTGTCTTCGATATACTGTTGTCTATTTTTTGTTTCAGCTGTCGATTACGGTTGAAATACCTGCGAGGTCATTAAGTGAGATATGGCCTGATTTGAAGCCCATTATTAATCTTATAGGTTAACAGTTTACAAAATAGAGTTGAGAATATACTTTGAAAAACTTGGGCATACCTATTATATTTGTTTTGCATTGGTAGTTGTCTCCAATAGCTTACACACACATTACAGCATTATTCAAATAGTTTTCCAAGAATTCTCAGATTCGGGTCAATCCATTATTTTACAAATTAATGCTAGTTATTGGTTGTATAATTATTGGAAAAAATGTTCCTTAGAAAGGTATTTGTCAAATCAGCACATCAAAGTTAATACGCAAATGAATTGGTTGAAACTGCACAGTGAACTTCTAGTTGTCTATTATGAAATTCAATATAATAATATCGTGTGACCTGGCTGGCTCAGGTATGGTGTCAGAGTTTTCAGGTCGCAACTGATAAATTTCAGGGCCTCTGACATGACCTAACGATTGCTTTTTAGGCAGCCGGGACCGACGGCTTAACGTGTCCATCCGAAACACGAGAGTGGCTCGAGATAAATATCTTGCCCGGGCCGGGATTTGAACCCGGGCCTCTGAATCATAAAGCCAGCATCTGATCCACTCGACTACGGCCACCCCATAATAATATAGATTTATAAGAATCGAATATTACTGTACTTACTTTGGCATATTATTATACCATACATTTACAAAAAATCGAATTCTCCTTGTCTTTAGGACTTTATTTTGATCATGTCATAATATTCAAGCTAGAAATTGAGTTTCTGAGGAGGAGACGATGATGAAAGAAGAAGATGGCAATAGTTGATTATTACATCCAACAATACCAGTGATTCAAAATTAATTTCATGTAGAGACAAAATGAATTAAGAATCTCTTTATCGACAAGAATGAAGAGTGCAAAAATTAGGCTATTCGGGAGTTCAATAGTTTTGGAAATAAAATTCTCACTATTGATATTCAAAACTACTGTCTCTAGGTCTCTGTCTCTGTCTCTCCTGTCTCAATCAACCAGTTTCGAAGTACGAATACTGGGAAAAGTTCAATGGATGTAAAACACGAGTCCCAATTTTATCAAACAGAGTTCCCAACTTTTCCACAAAAAAAATGTAGAATGGAAGTTATAATTAGAATACAGCATACTACTAATAGCGAAGCCTGTATTTGAAAAAACGAATAAATTAAACAAAGTTTTATTAGCTATATGACGATACAAACTATTGAGCATTCAGACTATTGGAGAAGTTCAATAAAGCTGAATTTTTAATATCCTCAAAGTTTTTCCGATCATTTTCACGGTTCAATCGCTGGCTCCTATCTGATGCTGTAACGAGTCATAACTGACCTAGTTGCTTGCCGCGAGAAGATAAAAAGAGAGGAGGAATTTCGAATCGTAATTTCAATCGATGATAGTTGAGCTGTGATATTTGCTCAGTGATTGTAGCGCTCCAAAGTGAATGTCGCAGTAAGATGGGATACGCGCACGCCCATTGCATATCTGTATAGGACTTATTTTATCTGTGGTGAGACTAAGAAGAAGGGCCAAGGAAATAGCTTCAAAGATGGTTACTTATACTTTTGGAGTGGAGTGGATAAATCAGCTAGGGCTAAGGCTGGTGTAGCTATGGCAGTAAGAAAGAACATGGAGAAAAATATAACAGACTGGAATCCTGTAGATGAAAGAATTATTACGGTTGACATGATAATATGGGGAAGAGAGGTGAAGATATTTGGTATTTATGCACCCACGGATGACTCTGATGCAAACACTAAGGACGCCTTTTTGACAAACTCTCTGAGGAACTGATCAAAACAAAAAGCAGACAAGAAATAATCTTATTAGGGGACTTTAATGGAAGAGTAGGACAAAAAATAGACAGTGGAATAATTGGACGACATGGGGAGGATGTAGTGAATGATAACGGTATGAGATGGATTGAGTTGTGTGAGCAATATTCACTGAGAATATTGAACGGATTTTTCCAGCACAAGGATATACATAAGTATACTTGGACGCAAAATACAAGGAATCTGAAATCGATAATTGATTATGTAGTGATTAAACAAGACTCGGCCATAACACCTTACGATGTCAAAGTTTGGAGAGGAGCTGAATGTGGTTCGGATCATCGTCTTGTGAAAGCCCCGGTCAATATCAAATACAATAAGAGACAAAGACTGCAGGAACAGAACAATAGAGGGGAAATCGCAACATCATACAACATAGATGGTTTAAAAAATGAATCCACAAGTTTTCTTTATAAGCTGCGTTTGGCACAAAAATTAAAAGATGACATTACCGGCACAGCAGAAGAAATGTATGATAATGTGAAGAACAAAATTCACAAGGCAGCAATGGAAGCATTAGGTCCAAAAGTAAAAACGAAACACAGTAATTATTGGTGGACTGACGATCTAAAAGATCTGGTGGAAGAAAAGAAGAAGCTGTATCATAAATTTTTAGTATCTAAGGATGTCGAAGACAGGAAAAATTATAATAGAATTAAATACACAGTGAAAAAGGAAATAATAAAAGCGAAAAACCAAACTTGGGATGAAAAATGTGCAGAAATAAGCTCAATGATTGGAGGATCTAGGTCTAGGGAAGCTTGGGCCACTATAAACAATCTAAAAAAAAATTTGAATGAAAAAAGAAAAATTAATCCTATAAGAATAGAACAATGGAAGGAGCATTATAATAATCTTTGACAGAGCACCGTACTGAATATCTAGAGACAGGAATAGATGTGGAGGAAATAGTAATAAGAGAAGCAGAGCCAATTAAGTTGGAAGAAATAAAAACAGCACTGCTTAAAATGAAGAATAATAAAGCCCCAGGACCAGGTGATTTGCCTATCGAGCTAATTAAAAACGCCACCATGAGAATGCTGGAACTGCTGTGTGAAATTTTTAACAGGTGTTTGAAAGGAGATCAGATTCCTAAAGACTGGAAGATATCATATATACATTCCATTTACAAAAAGGGAAATCGAAGGGATTGTAATAATTATCGAGGTATTAGTGTAACATCATCCATTGGAAAGCTTTATGAAAGAGTTTTAAAAAATAGAATAGAACAGGAAATAATAGAAATAGAGGAGCAAAGTGGATTCAGACCAGGCCGTTCCTGTGTGGACAATCTATTCACCCTGAGACATCTAATAGAAAAGCGACTAGCAAGAGGTATGGAATTGCATGCTACTTTTATAGATCTGTGTAAAGCATTTGATTCAGTTCCATTACAGAAATTATGGCTCACAATGAAGGAAGCAGGCGTAAATAATGTGTTCATAAATGCAGTGAAAGCATTGTACAAGGAAAATCAAGCAGTAATAAAAATTGGCGATAAAAACTCTGAAGCCTTTTCTCAAACTGTGCCATTAATTGCTGTTTCACTACTATTCTAAATACAGTCATTCGCATTTCAGTGAGACCTCTATGTAGAAATCTAAATCACAAAAGAGCGCTGTGAAGTGGTGACGTCACAAACTACTAACGTTCCAATGGCGACTGATTTATGAACTATTTTAGTGTCATATCTGATGCGGCCGTCACTGATTTTTCGAATACACCGATAATTGGGCATTTAGTTGGAAAACGTCTGGCTTTTTCTCGTTCTAAACGAACCTATTGAGGTTGGAAAACAATACACTTGAGCTGTCTTCGATATACTGTTGTCTATTTTTTGTTTCAGCTGTCGATTACGGTTGAAATACCTGCGAGGTCATTAAGTGAGATATGGCCTGATTTGAAGCCCATTATTAATCTTATAGGTTAACAGTTTACAAAATAGAGTTGAGAATATACTTTGAAAAACTTGGGCATACCTATTATATTTGTTTTGCATTGGTAGTTGTCTCCAATAGCTTACACACACATTACAGCATTATTCAAATAGTTTTCCAAGAATTCTCAGATTCGGGTCACTCCATTATTTTACAAATTAATGCTAGTTATTGGTTTTATAATTATTGGAAAAAATGTTCCATAGAAAGGTATTTGTCAAATCAGCACATCAAAGTTAATACGCAAATGAATTGGTTGAAACTGCACAGTGAACTTCTAGTTGTCTATTATGAAATTCAATATAATAATATCGTGTGACCTGGCTGGCTCAGGTATGGTGTCAGAGTTTTCAGGTCGCTACTGATAAATTTCAGGGCCTCTGACATGACCTAACGATTGCTTTTTAGGCAGCCGGGACCGACGGCTTAACGTGTCCATCCGAAACACGGGAGTTGCTCGAGTTAAATATCTTGCCCGGGCCGGGATTTGAACCCGGGCCTCTGAATCATAAAGCTAGCATCTGATCCACTCGACTACGGCCACTCCATAATAATATAGATTTATAAGAATCGAATATTACTGTACTAACTTTGGCATATTATTATATCATACATTTACAAAAAATCGAATTCTCCTTGTCTTTAGGACTTTATTTTGATCATGTCATAATATTCAAGCTAGAAATTGAGTTTCTGAGGAGGAGACGATGATGAAAGAAGCAGATGGCAATAGTTGATTATTACATCCAACAATACCAGTGGTTCAAAATTAATTTCATGTAGAGACAAAATGAATTAAGAATCTCTTTATCGACAAGAATGAAGAGTGCAAAAATTAGGCTATTCGGGAGTTCAATAGTTTTGGAAATAAAATTTTCACTATTGATATTCAAAACTCCTGTCTAATCAACCATTTCAAAGTACGAATACTGGGAAAAGTTCAATGGATGTAAAACACGAGTCCCAATTTTATCAAACCGAGTTCCCAACTTTTTTCACAAAAAATGTAGAGTGGAAGTTATAATTAGAATACAGCATACTAATAATAGCGAAGCCTGTACTTGAAAAAACGAATAAATTCAACAAAGTTTTATTAGCTATATGACGATACAAACTATTGAGCATTCAGACTATTGGAGAAGTTCAATAAAGCTGAATTTTTAATATCCTCAAAGTTTTTCCGATCATTTTCACGGTTCAATCGCTGGCTCCTATCTGATGCTGTGAACGAGTCATAACTGACCTAGTTGCTTGCCGCGAGAAGATAAAAAGAGAGGAGGAATTTCGAATCGTAATTTCAATCGATGAACCAATCCTGGACTTATTTCGCCAAACAACGATAAAAGATGTTGGCTGAAAAGGAAGCGGTAGTCGTTGAAAGAACGAGCAAGGAAGTGGAAACGAGGGGAAGAGAGAGTGATAAGGAGTTGACGGGAGAGGAAGAGAGACAGAAAGAGTGAAAAGGAATAAATACCAGAAGGAATGGGAGAAACTAATCATGATTCAGCACCATTCCACCCTGTACCACAAGGGAGCAGACCAACCGTATACAAAACCCGGGGGCAAAACACCGTCCTAAAAGCAATACGACCTACAAGCAAGTATTTCGTTTCATTTTAATGAAAATGTCGGCGGTTTTTTCGCTGAAAATGATACTTGATCTCTTCAGGCCGGTAAGAGTTCTCACTAATGATCAACTCTAACAAGAAACAATGAATTGTTACATTGTTATTTTCTCGAACTTTTCATCGGAAGATTTGTGGCAGAGGGATTTGATTTGTTCCTCAAGATTGAGAAAACAGAAATTAAACCACAAAAAACATCAAATAAATTAATTCAAATATTATAGAACAGGTATGGACGTTCTGAAAAGAAGTGAACAAACAAAAACAATTAGTTCTAGAGATACTCTTCTCCAATTTCTGGTTTTAGATTATGAGAGATAAGGTAGGGAAATCAAATTGATGCAATTTGTATAAATTGAAAAATGTTGGGGAAGGATGTATTTATATTCGTAACAGAAAGATGAGACCTAAGGAGTTTTCAGAATATATTAGCTTATATCCATATAGAAAGCTAAGAGCTAGAATATAAGCTTCTTCTTGAGATAGAAGAATTACACATAATGATTTTCATTTCCATCATTAAGTTTAAGTCTATTGATTAATATCATTATTGTATATTTCATGGAAATGGAACAATAAATTTTATTTGATTTTTGAATAAACATAGTATTTAATATACCATTAATGATAAAATATTAACAAATATGAATTGCGTGATAGAAGGTGGAATAATACAAATTATTATAGACAGAAAATAGTCTTGAAATGAAAAAGTTGAATTCAATTTTCATCCAGTTTAATATTACGTTTAATTTCCTTTCAATTACTGAGTTCAGTTGAACTTAGTAATGTAATTCGATTTTATACCTGTAATGTAATTTTAAGTTTATACCTGTGATATTGTCCATAACCTGGTTATAAACTAGTAGTTCAGAGAACAGTAGAATTCGCTACACTCACTAAAATCACTATTGACACACGCCCGCCTATTCACACACAAACACACATACAAATTGGATTTAGAGTTATGATGATATAAATGCAATAGGATCGGTGGAGGACGCTGAGAAATAAAAGTTCTTTACATTTTTGAGCTAGGATGCATGGCTAAAGAGATAATAAATCTGAAACTTGAAATGTGGATCTGAGGGGGGATGATGATTGAATTATAAAAAATTCAAAATTTTCAACATGTTGTAATGTATGAAATAAGACCGCCTTGGAGCGCTGGAAAATAAAAGTTTCTTACACTTTTGAGCTAGGATGCATGGCTAAAGAGATAAGAAATCTGAAACTTGAAATTTGGGACTTTTGGATGGGGGGGGGGGAATTATCCAATTATAATTTGTTAAAATTTTCAACATGATTGTGATACATGAAATAATACCGCTTTGAAGAGCTGAGAAGAATGAGCCCAATTTGAACCTGATCTGATAAAGTATTGAAAAGTTAGGTTTATTTTTTGGATAAAATTTCCGAATAAAGTGCCGCCAACTTGAAACGGGGATGAATTGAAAAATTTTGAATACATACGTTTCTGCGCCTTGTTTCAAAGTACTTGTATACCAAATTTTATCCAAATCGGACCATAACTGCGACTGTAACTGCGGTACAAACAAACAAACAGACAAACGCCGATTGACTTGAAACATAGAATTCGCTTCGCTCATTCAAAAAAGAGATGGAGATATTAGATTGAGTGGTACAAAGACATTGAAGGTTGAGTAGTAGAGAGGGATAAAAGTCCTAACTCCGCCTAATCTATAATATAATAAAGGAAATAATTGACTTATACACGTACGGGATAGGAAATTCACGAATGACGCATTATCACGTCTGAGCTACTGGATTGATTAACTTGAAATTTTGCATATAGATTCTCAATTCAACTATTAAAATAGACATATTTTGAATTCTTCAAGATTTCAGTAGGTCAAGTTTTCAGTTTGTCAAGCTTTTAATTAGATCCTTTCGGAGCACGGGTTACCTGTTAGTGAAGAATATTTCAACCTGCTAGTGAGTCATTTTATTTCAACGAGAGATAGTATTCATTAATTCTATTTTTACAAGAAATCATTTTTATTAATATTTTGTACAAGAGTTAACTTTTCAGTTCGATTCACTTATCATAGTTGCGTTGATAACAGTTTGTTATCGGATCAGCGAATGACATAACAGCCTCAAAGGAGAGTCTGGAGTCTGGAATGGGGTGGGGTTTTCACGCCGAGTGGCGATCTATCATAGAATCTAATTAAGCAGAATAACCTCCACATCAATCTCAGTTCTTGTCACAAGGGATGAAGCTGCTCTATCAGACTCGTCCAGTTAATTCCAGCATGAATATGGAGGGATTGAATCTGATATGAACATCTACGGGAGATTTGTATCCTCATTTTGTTGACTGGCTCAATATTATTCATTCATCAGAACAATATTACAAATCATGTATTTTGGACTCAAAATTGGACAAAAATCATGAAGTGATTATAAACATAACCTATTTTTGGACAATTTCTATCTAAATTTGGGAAAGGAACAGTTTTGAGCATTAAGCCTGTTGTTTCTTTACCAATCATTCATAATTGAGATTGATATTGTATGTATCAATGTATACATCATTTATCTATTTATTTGTTCATTCATTTATTTATTCATATGCAAATACAATTCAAGTAAAAACAACAGGCATTCGCCCAAAACTGCTTTAGGCCTTAATTTGGAATACACAGTCTAAAGGTTATGTAACTTACGTATGGCAACGTAAATGAAAACTTAATTCGCACACAATTTTGAGTCCAAAAAATGTATCTACTACAATTTTGAATTTATCAGATTATTCAATTTCCAAATATGAATCCAAAGAGAATCTTCATAAATCATGTAGATATTCGCGAATATAATCAAATTGATTGCATTTGAATTGATATAGAATCCATTCCAATAGGGGTTGAATCTGATATGAACATCTACGGGAGATTTGTATCCTTATTTTGTGGACTAGGCCCTATATATTATTAATTTATCAATACGATTATACAAATGATGAAGATATATGTATATATCACATTGATTGGATTCGAAAACGAAAAAGTATATTCCGATATTTAACAGCAGGATAAATTCCCAGCATTATAGATAATTCAATATTGATGTTCAATAAAAGCACAAAGATGTAGTCAAATATCAGAATTTCTTTGGAGAAAAACACAAACATGTGTCGACAAAATATCGTGACATCTTCAGTGAGACAAAGATTGACTTTTTCAAAATTATAATTTGAAAATAATTATATGAAAAAGAGGAAGAATAATAAATTATATATAAAGAGAAGGAGAAATAGGAGAAAAGGAGGAAGAACAGTGTTGATGACGAGGAGTGGAAATGAGAGGGTTGGAGTTGAAGGTGACGAGGAGGAGGTGGAGGAGGAGGGGGAGGAAGAGGAGGGAGGTGTGCGAGGAGGAGGAGAAGGAGTATAATAATGAGGAGAAGGAGAAGTCATGAAGAGGGTTGAGGTGATATTCCGAAAAATACCGAAAAATGTGAATAAAAAGTATGAGAATAAGGCTATAATCACATTGGATGCACGCATTCAACTTCCAATTTGATTATAGCGTATAGCCTTACAGAAGAATCAGACCATTATAGCACAGATATAAGACGAGGCGGATGAAAATTAACTCGTTTCATTGTCAAAATTCGAATTCAATTATTTTGATACTATTCCGCGCTCTGTTCATTTCCAGAAGAGTTAGATCATACAGCCCGGATAGCTCAGTCGGTAGAGCATTAGGCTTTTAACCTAAGGGTCCAGGGTTCAAGTCCCTGTTCGGGCGGATTTTTTTAAACAATATAAATAACTCAATATCATGAAAATCATTACTTTTTGAATTGTAAATAGTTATAATAATATTATTTTCTAAGCCTCAAATTCTTCGAGTGATACATTTTGAAAGTACAGTTTTATAGTATTAACTATTAGTGTAAATGAATTTTTACACAGAATTACTTTGTTATAGTACCCTTATTAAATTTTATTTCAGACTTTATAAAGGCATTATCACAGGTACTTGATTAAAGGAACTAGTTATGACTATTAATTATTTATTCTTAGCATCTTAACATTCAAGCAGCCCAATCAAAATAATTAGTTTACTCAGAGGCAATTCTTCTTTCATCAGATCAATTTGAACCATCTATTTCTTTATACTGAAGATTATTTCAATTATGCTTTTTAAAGAACATTTTTAACCATCTTTAAAATATTTTTCAATGTATGATCATTCCCATCCGCAGTAAATACAATAATTGAAGAATTAAGAAAATCAGTTTCATGCAGGGAACGACTTTGAAAATACTCCTGAAGGTGAAGTCTGAAAAACGGTTCATAAAAAATATTTTAATAAGCTAGAAATTAGTAGCATCGTTGCTACACCATCAAGTTTTCATTTCGCAAGCTACTTTCTGGTGCAGCATTATAATTAGAGCAAAAGGAAATTCTCGAATACAGGATGTGAAGAACAGAAGAGAAAGCTATGAAAGATTTACAGGAAACATGCGCTTTCCTTGAATGAATTTCCCGGGGGAGTCAAAAATGACAAAGATTTATCTCAAGTTCTTAGCGTCACATTTGTTCGTTTGCTTAATATTTGATGACGAAATACAAACAAGAAGATGAAATGTTTGCCGTGTGTATTAGCCCAGAATTTATTGACCGAGCGAAGTGAGGTCTAAGATTCAAGTCGACGGGTTTGCATTTCTCTTTATGTTTATATTTATGTTCCGCATTTACAGCGAAACGCAGCAATAGATTTCCATGAAATTTGACAGGTATGTTCCTTTTTGAATTTCGCGTCGACGTATACATACGGTTTTTAGAAATTTTACATTTTAAGGATAATACAAAAGGAAAGGAGTCTCCTTTGAACGCCAATATTACCGTAAAAATCAGACTTTAGAATTATTCATCATAAATCAGCTGTCTAGTGGACTATAATACTACCTGTTCAAAAACATCGAACATCTTGAAAATGTATCTTTCCATCAACATTAGTAGACAGTAGTTGTCTAACTTTGTCTTTCCATAAGCTGCGGCCATGATTCTAGTTTGGAGTTTGAAGTTATTGATAGAAAACATTTTTCTTTTTAATCTGATGATTAAAATTGCAACAGATATTATTGAAAAGAAATTGATTTCTAAAATCATGAAAAGTGAGAAATGAAGTTTGTAGAAAACCAGCATTATGGTAGTTTATTTTGTTAATTTCAACAAACCGATTTTTCGACAACACAGAATGTTCTCTGATGGGTTGATTGGATTGGCGTATCGACGGCAGCCAGACCTGATAACAGCGCTCACACTCACATTCCGGGACGACACGTCATGGTACGATAGGACAGAAAGCTCTATGTTTATTTAGAATTTTTTCTAGACATTTTAAATTGATGAATTATTTATTAATTTTTGAGAAAACATGACAACAGGTCAATGTAATTTACTGAGAGCGAGGTCTACTGTTCAAAAACTACTATATTATGATTCATGATACAACTCATATTAACATTATTTACATCTACCTTGAAATTTTCCTCAATGTCATATTACCAACTACCTTACAACGCTATACTAAATTCTCATTGTTTTCATCTTGAAAGCTAATTAGTTGCTGTTTTGTGTAATAGTGAAGTTAATATTGTGGTAGTTATCCATACTGAATGTAAAGACTTGGAATTGTTACAATCAAAAATGTATTAAATAATGAGATAACAGTCTCGGTTGTTACACTTTTGCCAATCTCTTGTAAACGTTACATACTAGAATAAAGAGCATCAGAAGACATATTGAGCGAACAATATGATTGATAGATGAATGACAATGACCTGTCAAGTTGAACGTCTACAAGCCACTCCCACAATTCATTCAAAAGTCACAGCAATGGCGGTTCATACACCAATAATATATTAATGAACCTCCAATGCTGTGACGATTAACTGAATCTCTAGTTGGAGGAGTGGCTTGTCTAGGCCAATGACAGACGTTCATCTTGATAGATCATTCAACTACCAATCATCTTGTTTGTGAATTATTTCTATAATATAGGCCTATTCTGCTGTTCTATACTTTAGTCTATCACAGATCAAAAATAGTGTAACAACTGAAACCGGTATCTCGTTATACAAATAGAGATGTGAATTGTGACAATCTCAAACCTTTCTAAAGGTGCGTGCAGATATACGCGCCGCGAACATGAGCAATTCACTTTTAATCAGCTGATGCCAAGCTTTTTATATCTGTATCTTATCGTTTCTGTAAAAATACAGATATAATCAGCTGATTAAAAGTGAATTGCCCATGTTCGCGGCGCGTATATCTGTACGCAACTTTAAATATGAATAACAAGTACGTAAAATACGCAAAGACTATTCATTCAAGAATGATTAATTATTTTCCATGATAATGAAACATTAGAAACTAATAATGGGATATTAAGTTTACAAATACATTCTAGCAACTCCTAGATTCTATAGTTATTGGGTTGAACTACTCTCTCAGATCTCAATATTTATTTATTTATTTGTTAGTACAATTACAAATCATATGAATATGATCAGGAAAGAACAACAGGCACAGCCCAAAACTATTCTGTTCCCAAATTTTGATATAAATATAATAACATGTCCATAAAAATAGATTATGTTCTTACTGTGGAAAGTTAAAGTTCAATTTCTGTCCAAAATTATATGAGCTGAAAATTTTGAATTTAGAATGATTAAAACATCAAATTATAGTCAAATATTACCACAGAATACAAATGGATAAATAGTACCTATGCTCTCTATATTATGATTCTATTTAGGGCCGTTTCCACAATGCTAGTTTAATCAGATTCTCAGTTGAAACTGGATTAAATAAATATTTAAGTAGGTATCGTTTGTCACAATGTGGTTCTTTTTGAGCATCTGTCGATAGTGTAAGTGAGTTATTGATATAGTGAGGTCCACGTTATAATGGCAGTGGAGGAAGATAGAAGAACAACGATGTCGATCCTCCGACTTGTCAATGCCTTCTATAGACGGTAGCTGATACAGGTTTATTGATGTAATATTAACTGTTCATTCCAGTTTAAAATAATCAATTATATTTTATTAAGCAAGAACTAATATTTTTCAATAATTTCATGACGAATTTTCATAATTAAGATGAAATATTTTGTTAATTAATCATCAATTCCACATTGTTAAAAGAAGATCTGACAACAGAGCAAAGCGAGAAAGAGATAGCGCTATCCGTTTTGTTGAATGATAGACAAGGATAGCAATACCATTGCTAATCAAACAATGCCATTATAACGTGGACCTCACTAGAGTATCATTTTGCTTTTTATTTGGCTATTTTCATAGTCTGTGAAAAGGTAAAAGAGCTTTCGAACACAAAACTATGAAGCTTTCAGATAAACTATTCACGTACAGATTATCTAAAAAATACAAACATATACAACACAGTAGCACTCAATTGCCAACCCTCTCAATCCATCTCGAATAAGAGTCAGCTGTGATGCATAATAGATGACATGTGGGTTGAATAAATGTTACACGCTTACAAAAATAGTCAACCCCTGCCTCACAGTAATGCTTCTCAGCTTTGATACACGAATAAATGATCAAAGCAAATCCTTGTGTCGCTTCCATTCCTCTCTGTCTGCATTTTCTACCAGATTACATTAGGCTTCCTTCCTTTTTCTTTCTCACATCCTTCTTCCTTATTCATCCCACATAATTCTTCTTCCATTTTCAGCCCACATCCTTTTCTCTCTGGCAGCAGCTTCCAGCTTTTCTCCATAAACCGTATTCTAACCTCCACTTCCCCCGCTTCCGCCATTTTAACGACACCCGACTTTCCAATCTAATCCTCACTTGATCCTTCCATCCTTAATATCGTCCTGATTTTATCCTGGCATTTTCTCCGCGAATTTTCCAAGCGCTCTCATGGCGTTTTTCACCTGAATATTCCACTTATTCTCATCTACCTTCAGATAAAAATATTATTCAAACTAATAACCACAATATAAAACTTGTAGTACCCTTTTATTGAAACATTTCAAAAACTTGAAAACTTTATTTAAACGTTTCAATAAAAGGGTACTACTGCAAGTTTTATATTGTTTTTATTAATTTGAATAGAGTAGCCCATATAAGTGAGGTGATTTTATTATTCAAACTGTATTTTTCTAACAAAATGACTTGACACTCAACTTATCAACACGAAAATGCGTTTAAAGCCATTCATTTACAAAAGCTACTACTTTTGCCCTTGAGTACTATTTACTATAATACGAGTAATAGACAGATTTATAGGCTACTATACTCTATGGGAACGGTACTGTATGTTTCTATATACCAGGACTTCGTATATACTATACTAAGTTACAGGTAGGTACTATACTGGGAGGATTCATGACAAATGACTGTAATATAATCACAGTCTTAGGTAGGTTGGTAGGTTCCGAACCACTGGGGGGTGATTTTAAAGTTCATAACAATTTCGTTAGCGGAGATGGTCTCAAACTACGTTACCTCGGAGTTTACTCAGGTGAACCATAGAGGAAAGATATCATAAGAGGATATATCCCATGGTATAGGGCGTTTATGTTGCAAATTTCACTGTAAACTCAAGCCGATAGTCCTAGTAGTTTTTTTCGTTACGATGTTAGTCTCTCATACTGTGCTGTTATTACACTCTCATCCCAACACAACAGTAGTAATAGACAGTACTCGACATAAATCGGCTTGAGTTAAGAAAAATCGACTTCAAATTTGGAACATAAACGACCTATGCCAAGGGATATCTTCTCATGCTATCTTTTTCTATGGGTAAACTGAGAGAATTGCGCTTATCTAATCTATGCGATGAGAGAGATGAAATCTATGATCCAGGCTGTTCTGAATTCTGATTTAAGCTAGATTCCCACGCACCGTGACAGTGAAAATGACTGGTACAGTGATAGTATCATCCTCATAAGTTCAAATGGGATTATTCATACTCTCTAGGCCGTGCTGAGTGGGAGCAGTCCAATCAGAACTCATGGAAATTATATTTCACTGTGCCGGTAACTTTCACTGTCACTGATGTGTGTGAATCCAGCCTAAACGTAACTGATTTCGATAATAAAAAAACCAATTGAAACTGAATATACAGTGCAAACATAGCCGTACTTGAAAATCTTCACTCGTATTTATATCCGCATATAAAAACAAAAACGAAAACAAACATAAGCATGTATTGTAACTTTCCTATTATTGATGTTCTTTGACGTCATGGTAGGCTTCTTGACATTCCTTACTATTGTTTTATCAAGTACTTGTCAAAGACCGACCCAAATATTTGAAGAAATTGTCTGTTTCGATGACAGCGATTAACTTCAGTTCAAGGACATAATTATCAAAGGAAGAGGGCTATTATTATACCTGCTACGCAGTAACTATTGTAAATAATATTTGAATTATAATATCAACTTCCGTGAATAATATTGAAGTGTGTTACTTTAATGAATTCAATGATGACTTGACACCTAACACCGATAACAAGACGACATTCTCGAAAAATGAATATATAAAATTGACTGTCACCAACTTAGCCGACCTACAAAAAGTATGGAAAAATTCACAAGTTGAAGGATCATACAGGTTTGAGAATTGTATTGAATCTTTTGATGGATTAATCTAGTTTAAAATGAAATTCAGTTTAAACTGTCACTGTGCAAACGGCCCTAAGTAAAAGTTGATAACTTGTATTGTAATATATTTTCTATGTTTGAGTAATTTAATTATGCAGTGAATATTGAAATAATCAATGAATGTTGATTTGTGCCAACCATTCATGAAATCCATGGAATATTTTATTTTAAAATTAAAGTATGAATTTCACTCATTTCCTTCTAGCACCTGGAATAGGTCTTCAAGCCGCTGAATGAGAATTTATCTATTCATTCATAATTCGAATTAGAAATTTGAATTACTTCACAATTATATTACAAACCTCTACTGAACAAAACTTGTTGGAAATTTATTAATCTTCATTTTTATGTGGTTGATTATGTCAATAGAACACATCGTTTCCAAGATATAAGCATGTAAGTAATAAGTGGAAAATGCAACTTTCAAACCACCCTCATCCCTTCAGCACATTATGTAGGGGTTGGGATTTTTAAATGTTCACCTCCAAACTAGTCCCAACAAAGCTGCAAAGTCGAAAATAGTGTTCCAAACATTCCCCCCAAATTTCATTGTAGACTGATCTATTGTTGCTCAACCGAAAATTACACTCTCAACACTAAAACTGCTGTAACAGTCGTAGGGAAATGTGTAAAATAGTGAAAATATACATAAAATTGAAGATAATTCAATGCTCTATCAGCTCATAATCAGCACGGATTTTTTTCATCAAATGTTCAAAAATTATAAGGCCGAAAAGATGAAAAAATTGAAGGCAGAAGAGTTTTTTGAAAAAATGTCTCATCTTCAAGGGTGGATATCTCTGAAACTTTGAGATATGGAAAAAATGTATAGGATAAAACTTGTTGGTAATTTTGTCAGCTTCAATTTTGCACAGAATACAAATGTTCATAAGATGCATAGTTTCCGAGATATACGTGAAAAATGAAAAAATTGTACTTTCAAATCACCCCCACCCCTTTAGCACAGGGGGTAGGGGTGAGGACTTTTGATATGTTAATCTTCTCACTATCCTTAAAAGAGCTGTGAAGTTGAAAATTGTGTTCCAAACTTTTCCCTCTATAGTCTTTCGTTGACTGGACTGTATACAATTCTTAAATCTTATAATCATGAAGTATTATCTTATAAGTTTCCGTGAATCTTAAAATCTTCAAGCTGAGGTGCTTGATAATATCACGCGATGATCAAAACCGCTTACAAAAGAATGTTATTGGAAAAAAAGCAGCTATTGTAAGAAACCTTCAGTTTCCCGGATAAGGGAACGAGGGAAGATCAGCGATCAAATAATGAAAGCTTTTGAAGAATGTTCCCTCAGTTATTGCAACGAAGAAAAATTGAGGTGCCTCAAGGTTCAAGTTCAGGCTCCATTCAGGTCCTATTCAGGTACCATTCAGGTTGAGGTTCAGGTATTATCGAGAGGTTGATCGGAAAGAAAGGGCTGCAGTCGTTCATCTTGTCTCTCAGCCGTGAGATTGATTTAGAAAAGTGCGAGCAATCTGTAGATGATATAGAGGAGTAGCTCGAGCATGCGAATCTTTTGTTGAAGCTTTCCCGAGTGGATGAGCTACAAATAGCTATACGACGTTCACCACAAACTCTCTTTGTTTACTCTTTGCTTACTCTCTCACTCGTTTTCACTCTTTCACTTACTCTGTATTTTACTCTGTCTTACTATCTTATTATCTCTCTCACTTTCACTCTCTCTTACTCTCTTTTTTTAACTCTCTTGTTGTCTTCAACCCTCCCTCCTTCTCACATTGTTTTTTCACCGATGAATTACTGCACAGCTCCCAGCAGAAGAAAATCGCCCGAGTAATTCTTTTGCTGCAAATCGATTACACGCGAAATTGAACTGTCTTTCTGCTTCTTCCAGTCGATTTACAATAACACTGTACGTTCACATTACCGTACAACTGTTATAAATTATTATGGTAACATTGTACTATGTGTGAACGGTTCACTTGGTTTTAGGCGATTTCATAGACCGCTTAATGTAACGACACTAGAATGTAGAAATGCGTGATCTTTTTGTGTAGTTGAGAAGTTGATATTGTGGTAATTATTCATATTGAATGAAAAATACTAAGAAATTATCAAAAAACCACTGATTTATTGATAATTAGAAAGACCGGTTTCGGTTATTACACCATTGTCAATCTCTGAAAAACTGAGTGAGTTTAGACTAAGAAATTGTCAAAAAACCACTGATTTATTGATAATTAGAAAGACCGGTTTCGGTTATTACACCATTGTCAATCTCTGATAAACTGAGTGAGTTTAGACTAAGAAATTGTCAAAAAACCACTGATTTATTGATAATTAGAAAGACCGGTTTCGGTTATTACACCATTGTCAATCTCTGATAAACTGAGTGAGTTTATCTGAGATTGACAATGGTGTAATAACCGAAACCGGTCTTTCTAATTATCAATAAATCAGTGGTTTTTTGACAATTTCTTAGTCTTTTTCATTCAATCAAAATGCGTGATATTAGATTTAATATAATTTATTTATTCATTTAACAATGATAGAATGAATAATTATAAAATTATTGTGAATGGATAAACAGCCTTAAAGCCCTTACTATTCCGTTCCCGAATTTTGATTGAAAATTAGTCCAAAACAGGTTATGGACTCCATAATAACGGTGTATGGAATATAAGAAATGTATGTGATCGTTCTAAGAGTAGATCGTTTCAAGACCAATACAGTACAGTTATTGGGATGAAGATGAGGAATCGTCAGAGAGATCAATTCATTTTTTTCATACAAATGATAGAGCTCGGGAAAACGATAAGCATCGTTAAATCATCGATAAAAATGATAAGCATCTCAGTCTTATATGTATAGCCCACAAAACAAAACAAAAGTGAGGAGCGATTTCCATGAAAAATATTAAGCAGGAGAAAAATATTATTACGTTGATAACAGCCATTTCAAGCATCAGAATGTCGGACCAATCACAAGCAGGCACCATTTTCTGACACCTTCTAGGACACGCCTCCAAATTCCCCCTACTCTCTCCTGATTGGTCGAGAGTTTGGAGTGGCTCTTTTCGGATTCAGCCACTAGATAGCATCAGCTGATGGGTCAATTATAAATCATTATCATTCTTCTCTGATTGTTGTCAAATACGCCAAACTAGATAACCGTTTAGGAAACAGATGCAGATGTGAATAGATTATTACTTTTTTATAATTTTCTTTTTAGTATCAAGTTGTTTTTCATTAGAACTCTTTCCCCACACACAGAATTGTCTATGTGGGGAAAATTCACAAGTATTTATATTATTTATACATGTACACTGTATTTGTAATGATGTCTGTGAATAAACTCAATTTGAATTTGAATTTGAATTTTTTTGAACTGAAAAAGATAAGAAGAATAAGAGCAGAAGAAGGAGAAGAAGAAGATGATGAAGAAGAAGAAGAAAATGATGAAGATGAAGAAGACGAAGAAGAAGAAGAAATAGGTGTGTGCCTTCCACAACTTGAATTTACCGTAGTTGTGGTCAGTGTTAACTTCACTAACAAACTTTGACATAACAATTTAGAGCTTCCTTGCCCTAACAAACATTGGAAACCCCTCGACTAAGCCTAACTGTTCAAGAACAGAGAATTTGGGCTTTGTAAATAGTTGTGTGAATAAGAATGAATGAGATTAATCCAATGTAAAATACAAATCACATGGAATGTAAAGAATAGTGTTGAGTTGTAATAAGATCAACTGAGGTATATTTGGAATCGTATTTGAATATAGGTTTTTATTATTCAGAAAAAGATTTTAAGGATAATCTGTGGTTTAAGAGCTAGACATTCTTGTAGAGCACACTTTAAACAACTTAAGATTCTAACACTTCCAGCCATTTATATAAATCAATTATTAGTTAATGTAAAAATGAATTATAACAAGTTTCAATTATGTAATGACAACCACGAATACAACACTGGTAATAGAAACATAATTGCCTTCCCAATTCATCGCCACACAGCATTTGAGAGAACTCCCTTTTATTCTGGGATGAGATATTTTAATAAACTCCCAGCAGAAATAAGAAAGATAGAGTCAGTGCAACTATTCAATAAAACAGTTGGGAAGATATTAATTGAGAAAACTATTTACAGTGCTACCGAATTTCAATTTTGATTGATTTGAATAACGACAAATATTTCTGATTAATTTTATCAATCTAGACTATCTACTAATATCTAATACGTTAGTACACATTGATATATTATAGATTTAATTAGAGAGTAGATTTTTTTGAATTTGTAAATAGATGATTCTTATCTACAATATTTAGTTATAGGATAGCTATAGGAATAATTTAATATTATACTGACATGTCACCTGTCATTTGAGTGAAACTCAAATTTTGACGTTTTTGTGATAATTGTGAATAAATAAATAAATATAATCCTACATTCTATATTAGATATTGTATATCCTACATTGTATATTATGGAATGCAAAATAAACTTCAATTTCACGGACTGTAGGAAGACAATAATCACAAACCCCTATCATACTGTAGCATCTTGAAAGAAATGAATACATTAGCTGAATCAACTGTAATAAATCTATTGAGAAATAATTAAATAAGCATCGTACTTATCTAGGTCTAGGAGAGAACTAGACCAAGTTCTAATGTTCATCTATTCATCTATTTTCCAAATTAAATTAATATTCCACATGGATGTATGACCAAATAATACACAATTCCTTTGAGATTTTCACCGGACATTGAAGTGCAGAATCACAGAATTAACCCATACTTTCCACAACAACAACGCTTAACTTTTCTGGAGATTTCTGCTTAAATGGTGATAAATTCCAACTCCACTGTCCCCCGTCATAAACATTGAGTTCTCACGGAAATTTATGTATGCCATTCTCATGATATACGCCCCTGAGCTGAGCTTTATATAAACTTCTTCCTGCAGCTGAGATACATTTTTCATCACTTTTACAAATCTTACATTACAGAATTTCTTCAACTAATAAGGCCCGGTTGCACAAAAGCCGATTCAATTTTAATCGTGATTAATTTCACGAGAACCAATCAGAGAAGGCCTTTTTGATAAGACGGCTTCTCTAATTGGTTAGGTGAAACAAATCACGGTTAAAATTCAACCGGCACTTGATGTACCGTATCTGAGAATCTTATTTATTTATAGAGACAACAGGTAAACTCATTTTCTCTCCTTCACAAATACATTATGATTACCGTCAGTATCCATTAACTTTAAATATAAATTATATTTTCTCATCCCTCTAAACTCACAAATTAGCACTACAGGAAAGAACAAACAAAATCCTCAACATTTATATTTTGCTATATTTTTCCAAACATTTATAGTGGAAATTGTGTACTATAGTATCACGAAATCAAAACCGATAACCCATTATACTTGACAGGATCTACTTCTTGAGATATTCATCTTTTTCATAGAGTAACATGATACATTTTTTCAACTGTACAATGAAAGCTGTTGACTTTTGAAAATCATAACCCATATAAAAATAGGATACATTCTTCAAAACACAATCTTAAGTACAATATAAGTAGAACCATAAACTATCATCTAAACCATATAATATAATCTTTCTTCATTATACCCTATATAAGTAAGAGTATAAACTAAGATCTACAAATCTACAAATAAACTATAATTTAACTTATATAAACATAGGATTCACTCTTCAAAGCATAATCTTCATAACAATTATAGAAGCATAAGCAATGATCGAAGCCCTGATATAAAGGGCTATAAAGAAGGGCTGATATAAAGTATTTTCCATACTCCCACTTATATAATATATAACGAAGATTTTTTCCTATATTTATGTTATGGGTTGGATCATAGTTTATGCTTCTTTATTGGAGATCATGCTTTGAAGAGTGGATCATACACTTATATGGGCTAGATGATAGTTTATGCTTCTACTTATATCTAAGTTAATGAAGATTATATTTTGAAGAACGTATCCTATATTTATATGGGTTATAGGTTACAGAATCCATTCTCCATCGTATTATATAAGTAGGAGTATTAATATATTTTCCAAATCTACAAGCTTTTCTCGAATGAAACCAACTCACGGCTTCTACGCAGAGAGAAGAGACGTTTTCCACTCAGAAGCTGGTCATTTAGATGCTGTAGCAACGGCGCGAGAATCGGTACTGCAGTGGTCCAAACGTCGAGACGCCGACGTTTCCGAAACGACGCTCAAGCGCACAAACGCTTATTGTCTCTCTCACTTATTTCTCTCCTTCCCTTGATCCTCTCCTTCATCACCTCTATTTCTCTCACTCTTTTATCAGACATATCCTTCTTCCCTGTCTTTCCTTCCCTCTCCTTCATCTCCTCTGGTTCTCTCACTCTTATATCAGACATATCCCTTCTTCCCTGTCTTTCCTTCATCCTCTCCTTCATCTCCTCTGTCTCTCTCACTCTTATATCAGACATATCCCTTCTTCTCTCTCTTTCCTTCATCCTCTCCCTTATCTCACTGCTTCCCCTAGCACCCACAACTCACAACTTGGTCAAACGAAAAGCCATTTAGACCGCCACCTACCCTTAGTAGGTATTATATAAACATACACGATAATATATAGTTCTATGCCGTAGCTCTACAAGACACGAAACCGCACTCGAAACGGAAACTCAACGGAAACTAACCGGCCCTGGTATTTATACCACAACAACACTAACATAACACTAACTCAGTTTTCCGCCACAACTTACATCGCAACTCCATTCCTGCACCTTTTATTTCGTTGTCCGGTAATTTATTAAGCAGTCTCCACCTGTCTGACTAAACAATACCTGTCTGGTAAAAACAATGGCTGCGAACTAGGAGAACATAATTCTCCAAAAATGCTCTCAATGCAGAGGGCTTCGGTGTAATTACAGTAATTACAGTGTAGATGAAACTTGCTGTGCAGCAAAAAGGAGGGAATTGGATGAAATGGGCTGGATAAATAACACTTATCATAATAAATACACTCAATAAATCTGTGGTTTTTTGACAATGTCTTAGTCTTTTTCATTTAATATGAATAATTACCACAATATCAATTTCTCAACTACACAAAAAGTGGATAAATAACCACTAAACTTCATGAATGAATACAGCTAGAATTGGATGAAATAGCCTGGATAAATGTAATCGATTTACTCTTTTGCGCGACAGTATAGTAAGTAATGACAGAATACTGCATCACTACATGTATCTTTTTAATACTAGCATTCTATAACCCAACATGTACTCCGATCACAAATGCACAATTTGGTAAGTATGTATTCTCATTCTCTTGTATTTTACGTATTCAAAAAATCTAACATTTTGGGAATTCGAACTATCGAAGAATCAAATATTATTTCCTTCTCAAGATTTAAAGTCCTACTGAGGTACTGTTATAAAATTAATATAGCTAGTATATAGAATATCAATAACGTATCGAAGTATCGTATAAAGATAAAGTATACTACACCACTACACGTATCCTTTTAATACTAGCATTCTATAACTGAACATGTACTCCAATCACAAATGCACATTTTGGTGAATATATTCTCATTCTCGTATCTCTCGTATCAAATATCGTATAAATTATAAAATATCGTAATATAGGTCCAGGTACTATAGGTACTATAGTACTATAGGTAATAGGTACTATGGGTAATATAGGTACAGTCCAGATTGCTCTCCACACACAGAGGCTCTGAACCGCCTCAGAGCTGAATGTGCCTGCACAAGAGAAAACTGCACAACCTGGAGGCAGATCGACGATCCGCATCCGCACTGCGACTGTGGTGATATACAATCAGATGACCACCTCTTAAAATGCTGTATTGCTTCAGAATGCATAAGACATGACCTCATGACCTCTTCATCGTTAATGACAAAGCTGTTAGAACAGTGGATTATTACTCAAATATTGGTATATAGAATCACCTGACATGAACGAATACCGAGGCAACAGTTGACATGGAGGAGTGAAATCTTTGTTTTTTCGTTTCTCAAATGTGTTTTTTCAAGAAATATTGAGTTTAATGTACGGATAAGAAATCTCGTATAAGCTTCTAGGAAGGTATTTCATTACTACTATAATTAATGTACAATGTAATTTATTATTGAACATTTTAGTGCATTGTTCACATTCTAAAAAACAGTTCTTGTATTTTCCAATTTCCATACAATAAACAATTCAAATTAATCATTTTTGATTCCATGCATTATCTGTTCAAGGACATTTTCCTCCCAGCTACTGAAGTGGAACCCAGAAAGCAATGGCCGTGTGAAATTAGAGCCGGACAAGCGTTGCGCAAAATAGGATTAAGACGCATCAGGAACAGGCGAATAGGGAAAACGTATCCGTCCCTATCGCTGGCCCTTTGCTAATCCCTCTCGCCCTACTAATGACCTAAACAGCCACCTTCTGCCATCAAGCCTCTTACTTATTTCATAAGCTGTCTCTGTCTCTGTATGGCATACAGCAGCCTGGCACCTAGATTCGTGATTCATTTATGATACCCTACCACCTACTATAGAATGATTATTTATGATAGTTCCAGGATGAATGAGTGCAAAGGAGGAAATTCACGTATGTAACTATTCACTTCACAATTATTATTTATGACTAGCAGGTAACCCATCCTCCCGAAGGGTCTATATTAAAACTTGACAAACTGAAAACTTGACGTAATGAAATCTTGAAGACTAAAATTAGGCCTATAACCATCCTCGGTAAATTAAGAATCAATATGCAAAATTTCAAGTTAATCAGTCAAGTAGTTCAGACATCATGATGTGTCATTCGTGAATTTCCTACCCCGTACTTGTATAGGCCAATCCTTTCCTTCATTATATTAGATTATCCCAGGATGGATGAGTGCAAGGGAGTTATGGAGACTGAGATGGTTGCAGGGAGAGGTCAGGAATAAAGGCCTTGTGGATGACCCTAATGACATTGTTCCTGGCACCCAGCTGAGACGAAGAGAGTGGTGTGGCCTTAACCGGTTCAGGACGCAGGTGGGAAGGTGTGCTGAGCTGATGACAGCATGGGGATACACATCTGATCCTCTGTGCCAATGTGGACAAATCCAATCAATGAACCACCTAATATCTGAGTGTCCACAACACTCCTATCATGGAGGGCTGTCAGCCCTCCATGATGCTGGAGAAGATGCGTGTCAGTGGCTCCAGAACGTTCTAAATTCTATTAGTATTTGAAATATTAAGTGTAAAATTGCGTTTTTTTTTTCTAATTTTGGCCTATGTATGCATATGGGTATGTATGCATATGCATACCCATATGCATATGCATTTGCATATGTATATGCATACCCAACATGTACTCCGATCACAAATGCACATTTTGGTGAATATATTCACATTCTCGTATTCTCGTATCAAATATCGTATAAAGTATAAAATATCGTAATATAGGTCCAGGTACTATAGGTACTATAGTACTATAGGTAATATATTGTAAAGCGTGATTTTACTCGCCTCACATACGTAGAGAGATTTACCAAATCATGTAGTGCTGTATCTAAATGCCTCACGTTGGGCCGGCAAATCATGTGGTGCGTTTTTTGAAGGCTTCACACATGTAGAGTGAATCTTGTACTGAATCAATGGTGTAGAGGCTATAAATTTTGCAATGCGTGTGTGGACGCTGAGTGTACACCAGACTGATTGACTCACTACAAGACTCAATACAGTTGTCGGAATCGCGGGAGGCCTAAACGCTCGCTCACCCTTGATTCTTCTAATGACAGATTGTATAATGATGAAATTTTTATAAGTAGTGTAGCGACCGCTAAACACTGAATACGGATACCTTAAAATTATTACCTGTGAAGAATGAGCATATAAAATCATACAGGTCGAGCAAAAATCCCGATGTAGATAATTTACGGGACTGCGTCTCTAATAAGTTCTGAAGGATTAAAATACGGTATTTGGACCAAATATCGTTCAGAATATACTTCGAGAACAGAGTCTTGTCGGGTTTTAAGCTCTATTGTAGGAATTTATATGATCTCTGGCTGCATCTGCTGTACAATTGATGTGTTCGCTCCTAAGTCGAGGTTGGTAACAGATAAAAGCTGATTTATGAGCAGGTAAGGACAAAGAATAAATATCTCGATCTGACCCCACTCACTACATCCACTTAGACCTGTTCCAATATCCAGCTTAATTCAATTATTCCAATGATCGTATTCGATCGGATCTTGATGATATAGAACGTATCAGACACAATAATTGACAGGCTTAAGAAATAATCGAACTCAGAAAACGAATTAACAAAACTGAAATATATTATAATAAAATATATGATCATACAGTGCAGATTCAGAATTTGATTTACAGGTTGATAATAATTTAGCATTAACAAAAGAGTTAAAAATTTTCTTGTGCTTGCATGATACCATGCGTGATTCGACAGAATTTTACAATTGATAAAATTTAACAGTTTTGAAAAAATAGTGAAAAATGAATTATAAAATATTTTTAAAATGCTCGGGGTCGTGGTTCTGGCAGCGGAGGATAGCTAATCAAACTACAAATTCTTAGAAATTCTATATGGATAAATTCTAGGCTCTTAAATGCTAAAGCGCTTGTCGGCGTGGCCAATAATTTAATGAAGAAAATTTTATATCTTTCTGCACTGAAATATTTTTCGAAGCGTAGATTGGGGCCCCTTTAAACTTATAACTCACGTGAAATTCCTTGGCGGTCGTGGTTTTCTTCTTTAGATCAAAAATCGTTTGATCGGCAGCAATCCAGGCTTCGGTTTCAGCACGTGTGGAATTTTAATAATATTTCCTTCACCAAATTAATTAAGGGATGATTTAACTTTAAACTTTTAATTTATCGATTGATGAAAATAAATTTACAAATAACAAATAGAATAGCCTAAAATATTGGCTCACAAATAAAACATATAAAATCGAACGAAAATTTTACAAATAGGTCTTGGTAACTATAAAGAGTTCTGAACGGTGAGGATTTCAAAAGGGAAGTGCTCTCTTTTTCTCTAAGCTTCTTGGCTAGACCTTTCTTCTGAGAATCTCGATGTAATAATTTGCATGAAAATTTGCCATTGGTAGAACGATTGTGACGTAGACATGACGTCAGTGGCAAGCAAGAGAATATAATTCCTTTAATTACAATAATAATTCAATTTATATAATTCTTAAAACTGCTTAATCTTCTAGACATAGTTCCTCTCATACAATGTACATGTGCTAGCGTATATGATAAGGCAGGTTTGTTGTCTGATAGTAGATTAACATGTGTTGCTTTCAAACGATCACCTTTTTGGTGCTATTTCTATGCACTATGATTGGCTTAGGCTTGCCAAAGAGATTTAATTACCATGTGGTTCAGTTGAAGTAATCATTACTAAATTAATATTCTTATACAATTTTTATTATGTTTGAGACTGTTATAATTGATTTCTGCCGTTTTATCAATAATATACTGTTCATGTTATGACCTAGTTAGTTACAATAAGACCTGACATATAATATAATTTCTTAAATAATAAATAATTTCAACGATAATACATACATTTTATTTTTATTCGAAATTCTTGGTCCTTTATTGATAGTTTTATAATTTTTAGGAATGATATTATACCTTGCATGAAAACCGGCATGACATTTGACAATACTTTGAATCAGTCAGCTGTGTTCAGGCTGCTTTAAACATCTGATCGATAGTAAACAAAGTGTAACCTCAAATTCAATGAGCAATTCGTAAATAATTGTGCTTTATTTGCAGAATAATTATAATTTTATTGAATAATTTTCTAGAAATGTTCAGTACAGAACGGTACTCTTATCTAATATACAGTTACTGATAAGTAAGCTTTATCGCTCGGTCGCTAACTATTCCTTTAGCAAATTCTTTCATTTTAAAAGGTAATCACAATTTTCTCTCTTCTCATGAGATCCATTTAAAAGATTCATCACAATATGTATAGGTAATAGGTACTATAGGTAATATAGGTACAGTCCAGATTGTTCTCCACACACCGAGGCTCTGAACCGCCTTAGAGCTGAATGTGCCTGCACAAGAGAAAACTGCACAACCTGGAGGCAGATCGACGATCCGCACTGCGACTGTGTTGATATATTCCATCAGATGACCACCTCTTAAAATGCTGTATTGCTTCAGAATGCATAAGACATGCCTTCATGACCTCTTCATCGTTAATGACAAAGCTGTTAGAACAGTGAATTATTACTCAAATATTGGTATATAAAGTTCGAGATAAATTACTTTTAACATGAAGAGGAGAAACCCATTTCTCCCTCCACAGTTTGTAGCTTAGACACAGACGGACATCCTGCGTACAATTGGATGCGCTGTGTCATTTTGTTTCATGTTCTTGTGATGAAAACATCTCTGTGACATACACAAACCAATATACCTGCTGACCAGTACACTACTTGGAACATTTCCAGCAATAGATGGAGGGGAGTGTTGCCGCGTCGCCTTACAAAGCTCTCTCACTCAGACACAAAAGAAGGAGAATGCTGCTAGGTAGTGGGAGTGATTAGTGGAGGATAGAGCATCGGACCTCTCCGTCTTCGAGAAAGAGCCGTGTTAAAAGTAATTTATCTCGCACTTTAGAATCACCTGACATGAACGAATACCGAGGCAACAATTGACATGGAGGAGTGAAATCTTTGTTTTTTCGTTTCTCAAATGTGTTTTTTCAAGAAATATTGAGTTTAATGTACGGATAAGAAATCTCGTATAAGCTTCTAGGAAGGTATTTCATTACTACTATAATTAATGTACAATGTAAATTTATTATTGAACATTTTAGTGCATTGTTCACATTCTAAAAAACAGTTCTTGTATTTTCCAATTTCCATACAATAAACAATTCAAATGAATCATTTTTGATTCCATGCATTATCTGTCCAAGGACATTTTCCTCCCAGCTACTGAAGTGGAACCCAGAAAGCAATGGCCGTGTGAAGTTAGAGCCGGACAAGCGTTGCGCAAAATAGGATTAAGACGCATCAGGAACAGGCGAATAGGGAAAACGTATCCGTCCCTATCGCTGGCCCTTTGCTAATCCCTCTCGCCCTACTAATGACCTAAACAGCCACCTTCTGCCATCAAGCCTCTTACTTATTTCATAAGCTGTCTCTGTCTCTGTATGGCATACAGCAGCCTGGCACCTAGGCTCGTGATTCATTTTATGATACCCAACCACCTACTATAGAATGATTATTTATGATAGTTCCAGGATGAATGAGTGCATAGGAGGAAATTCACGTATGTAACTATTCACTTCACAATTATTATTTATGACTAGCAGGTAGCCCATCCTCCTGAAGGGTCTATATTAAAACTTGACAAACTGAAAAAAGAGTAAAAATAGGCCTGTAACCATCCTCGGTAAAATAAGAATCAATATACAAAATTTCAAGTTAATCAGTCAAGTAGTTCAGACATCATGATGTGTCATTCGTGAATTTCCTATCCCGTACGTGTATAGGCCAATTCTTTCCTTCATTACATTAGATTATCCCAGGATGAATGAATGCGTAGGAATAAATCTACGAATGTAACTGTAAGAATGAATATTCAAGAATGTATTAAACATTGGGAAATGGTTATTTATGACCATGCCTGAACGAATGGACGATTATATTCACAAATGTAACTGTAAACTTTTCAACTTGTGGGTGGAGCATGAATATTCAAGAATGTATTAAAAATGAGAAAATTGTTATTAATGTCTGTCCCTGAACGAATGAGTGCATACGGAGGTCTATTCACAAATGTATTTGTAAACTTCTGAACTTGAGAACCATGAATATTCAAGATGTATTAAAACTACAAATTTATTATTCATGTTGTATCACAATGCATGAGTTCATACGGAAGAATTCACGAATATAATTTGAAACTTCTCCAGGCTATAAAGCATCAATGTTATTTTATTTAAAGAACGGATGGTAGAACCGTATAATCCTTGAAAATATGATTCTAAAAATAAGATGTTCTGAAATTATTATCTAGTAATAAATGGTTCAGGATGAATAAGTTCATATGAGGTAATACGAATACGAATTCTCTATAATAGTAAAGCCTTAATAATATTCACTTGGAATTCTGGATCCTGCCAATATTTGTCAGTAATTGTTGGATATTAAATAAGTATTAATAATTATCTTCTGATTGGGCAACAGTTTATAATCTAACTAGGAATTCTGCAAGTAGATGGCAGCACATGCTGGGTCATATTTTAAACTCCGCCTACTCTCTCTCCTGATTGGTTGACAGTCTGTGATGTATCTAGTTCTAAGCTCAGTCAATAGGTAGCAGCAATTACTGGACTACGAATTCGAATAGAAAGGTTGTCGAATTCCTCTTTTAAATTCATTGAAAATCCTCAATACCTTTGGAAAAATATTGAAGTATGTGAGATAAAGAGAAATTAGTGTGCAGAAATGGTATACATTCTATACAGTATTCTGATTCCCAAACAGAATTTACAGTATTGATTAATACTCGTTATTGGTCAACCTAATTATGTGGGTAGCTTACAAGCATTTCACATGTCATGCGTAGCCTATATAAAACACACTTTAAAAGCAAAAGGTAGAAAAACAAAAGTAGGCCTACTCTTAAATACAGGGAAAATTCAAATAGGCCAACTCTATACAGAACCTTTCAGAAGTGTCTCTACACTCCACTGAATTCTAGCACAATAACATTATTTATCGACTTACAAAAATAAATATGCATTATATTTAAAGAATATGAGATTAGCAGAAAAATAATATATGATTGCACTTACTCAAGAAAATTGAAGTAGGTTGCATTGTACGGAGATCTGCAGAAAAGAGCACTGATCCGTTTTTAAACTCCAAATCATCGTCAAATTCTAGCTGAAACGCAAAACAAATTGAGAACTTCAACTCAAACTACTTTTGAGTACAACTTCAACTGGAATAGCTTTGTTTACAAGAATCAGAATGGTTAAAGCTCTAACAATACTTTTATGATTGTTAGTGTAGGCTGCAAAATAAATTGAAATTTGAAAGTGTTAATCTCCAAATCATAAACTTCGATAATAGAATCAGAAGGTTTTTATGACGTCACTCATTAATCAATATATTGTGATTGAATGAATACGTGATTCCCTCAATAAATCGGTTTATCACCTCATTGTTTACCACCTTTTCAAATTATTATTCTCTTCTCATATGTAGCCTACTATATACTGATGCAAACGTGAACTGTTTACAATAAAACTCATCATTATTTGTATATGTTCATTGGGTTCTGCGCTCTGGTTTCTTTAAACCTGCAGGGATCACCCATCATATATATTTATGTTTCAGTTTTATTTAATGGTATTGTATTTTATATTGCATTTAACAATTTTTCTTTACAACCATTGTCATTTTCTTTTTGGGTAAATAAAGAGTGATTTGATAGAAGTTGAAACCTTCGTTAATTAATAATTATTGACAATCATTCAAGCATACAAAACAAATGAAATCTGCGAATTCAATTCCACCTTTTGTGTAGTTGAGAAGTTGATATTGTGGTAATTATTCATATTCAATGAAAAAGACTGAAAAATTGTCAAAAACCACAGATTTATTGATACTTAGAAAGACCGGTTTCGGTTATTACACCATTATGTGTCATACACATATGATAAACTCAGAGATTGACAATGGTGTAATAACCGAAACCGGACTTTCTAAGTATCAATAAATCTGTGGTTTTTGACAATTTCTTAGTCTTTTTCATTCAATAATTCCATTTTAAAAGTTTAAATAAATTTGTGAATGTCCATTCACAAGCCTCATCCTGGTAGCCATACATATGTCTCACTCATGTAGCCTGGTAGATTTTATTTATCGCTTTCCAATACTCGTAGTAAAATTGAATTTGCAGTTGAATACGACGTCAAAATAATAAAATCAACCCGGTAAAATTTTAGACAGAGAACAGACTGACAGCGCATTAATCTAGATTCGCCAAAAGCCAGCAACGTGGAATCAACAAACCATTGAATTCGCATCAATCTCTCGCTCTTTTCAACATTTTTGTTCAGAAAAAGACAGATTGATGATGCACCGGGTCGACTGCAGAGACCAGAAGAAGACAGTGAGTCGCTCGGAGCTGTATACTGTCGCTACAAATGGGATTAGATTTTGCAGGAACGTGAAAACCGGAAAATAAATTTTCCACCTGGATGAGTTTTCCAGGCGGGAAATCGAATTGATATTTTATTCAGGGAGTTTCTCTCCGATACAGAATCGTGCACTTGGTGCTCATTTGTTTCTTACCTTTCCACAATAAACACTCGTCCTAGATTCAATTGAAACTGTCAGGATTCCTCATAAATAACATAAGTACTGCCCATCCAATCAATACTGACACACACTAGTCCTATATCCTATTGAGAGTTGCATCTCCATAGTGAAATACACTTTAAACTGTCAGCATCGCTTATAAATAACACCTATGCTTCCCATTTAAACAAAGTTGTTGGCTGTTTGAATCGAGTCTCAAAAGAGAGTTTTTCATCTCGGCGCAGGAGTTCGCGTCTCAGTTCGGATAATCTAGTCATCTGTCACATGAAATAGCTCGAAGTTACGAAACTAAATGTATTTGAAATGCATGATGAATTTATCATGCTCATGAATAAAAGGTTCCGGTAGGATATATTTCACGAATTCTACACTAAGAGATGAAGAGTAAGTAGTGAGCCCCAGGGCTCAAGAACTCGCTAAAAATGCCTTTGATATACTGTCAGCTGTATTTCCGGTTGGGAACGATTAACAATATATTTCAAATAAGTTTCACATTATTTTTTACCGTCATGATTACTAATTCTATCTTGTAGCCTACATGAAACTCGAGTAAAAGTAGTAACTTGCTACGCTCGTTCAAAAGTATACCCCCTGATAGAGGTAAAACAGACCACAAAACAAGAAGTGAGTCTTCATGATTGATAATTTGAGAATAAGAAATCTGAGTTCAAAGATTTTCATTGATCCGAATTTAGAGTTGAAAAATCTTCATTGGGTAACGACAGTGAACATATAATAGAATTGGTAACGATTCACCATAGAAATCTATGGTGTAGTCCATGCAACTTACAGAGGCGAGATTAGAAATGGAACTCAATTTCCAACAGATGGTTACTATTAATATGTAGTTTTCTACAATAGATAAATACTGAAGTGTATTCGAAATGATGAGATTGAATTCAGCATGATTTAGGCTCACGTTGATCCATCATTGGCATAAGTATGTTCCATTGTGGCCCGGTTGCACAAAAGCCGGTTAAATTTTAACCGTGATTAATTTCACGCCAACCAATCAGAGAAGGCCTTTTAGACTGCTTCTCTGATTGATTCTCGTGGGATTAATCACGATTAAAATTTAACTGGCTTTTGTGCAACCGGCACTAAGAGTCCTAGAGTGTTTACATTCCAATTAATTTAATTAAATAGAACGTTTAGGTGACTGCTTGCTCCATTTTACCTCATTAGTATTGTATTTTCTTTCTCAATGACTGAATAAAGGCGAATAACTCTGTCATTATACAAATCAACAAAAGCGAGGGGTCTATAATATTTCGAGTAGGTAGGCCTATTGTGAATATTGAGAAGAAAAAAGGAGGCAGAGATAAGGGAAGATCTAACTCCTGGTAAGTTAAGATAAGGGAAGATTACAAACTCCTGTAACAAATAAATGAATAAAGAGAAATGACCAGTCTAACGAAAAGATTATAAGTGTTTTGTTATGTGTTATTTCATCATCTATTTATGTTCTTCACATTAATGTGATTTATTCAAATAATCAATTCGTTAGTAGGCCTACTGATCGATTGTATTCTTCTTAGTGGTTAGTGCCTCTACTCGATGTTTGGTAAAGCACACTACCAAAAATTATAGGATCTTTAAATTTGTGGATAATTGAATGAATTAATCCCCAGATTCCTCCAAATCGTATGGGTTTCGATCAATTCATTCAATTACCTCACAGGAACAGGAACGCCTCCACCAGTGTCTTTTTTTATACAAAGAAAAAAAACACAAAAACTTGGAAATTTTGATAATAAAAATTTTGACTCACACAAGGTGTTTGAATTTTTGAAATATGATGAAAATAGAAGAAGTAAGAATTGGAAAAGTAATTTAGTTTTTATTGACACAAAGTTCTTATCAATTTTGAACAATATTTAAAAAGATACAAAAGGTTGAAAATCGGTAATACGGATGATTAAACAAACAAATCTTATTTTAAACAATTACGCCCTTTCTTATGAAACCGTTGGCTTATATTTAATTATCTACAATGAAATTGATTTTATTTAAGAATTTAATTTATTAAAAAAAATATGTTGAGGAAAACGTTCTATTATTGTTATTATTATTATTATTATTATTATTTGAGATATTACTGTTTAAAAGGATGACAATGAATTTTGAAAGAAAATTAAAGAAAAAGAAACTTACAGAAAATATGGAACTGACTCTCCTGGGTAAACTGGACTCGTGGTCGATACCGCAGTTGAACGAGAAGCGAGTGGTCTTTTTAGGAATAAAAATTTTGTCAGCGCAACTGCTGAGTTTGTATTAAGTTCTTAGCCAATGGCGTGAAAGCTTTGCTAAGACATTTTTATTGAATAGAACGTTTTCCTCTCTTGCTCTGCAGTTTAAGATGAAAATGAATTTGTTTAAATTATACTCTATTTTATAACATTTAAAATAATTGAAAGTACTGTATTTTATTAAAAAAGTTATAATTATATTATTTTTGAGACACGGTTCTGTCACTATCGTGACACTCCTCTCTGTAGGAGGTCAATGATAATACTTATCTTTATTTTCTATACATTCATAATACAGATTCTGAAGGGGTCGTAACTCCATAAATTTGAGGAAAGCAGTCACTGTTTTAGTTGAATTAATAAATTACTACCCAGTAGGCCTACGTCAATGACAATATTTGTCAAAATCAGAATATGTAATCGAGTAGAAAAATTATATCAACTAGAAAAATTAATAAATTTCATATTTTGTATAGTCAGAACAAAATTAGGATTTTCAGGATAACAACGCATATACGGTAATGGAGCCGTGGTTTCCGATGAAAAACCCTCAACGAAGTTACAACCCTATCACTAACCACACAAACTCAGACCCTGGTTGAGGTGATCTGGTCTGTAGGCTTCCGTTACTTTGACTCATTTTCCTGCAGCCACTCAGAATTTATGACTGAGCTCGTTAAGTTGAGGAGTTCAAGCACAACAAACTTGAGAGTTAAGCCGCTGCTTCAACTTAACGAAGTTGTAACGACCCACTCCAAATTAATCAATCCTGATTAGAGTGAGCACTCCACCGAATGTCGGTTATAGTAAACAAAGATAAATCATCCGCTCATTGATTAATCCGCGTCATTAGCTTGGCAAATTATACGACACAAGGGAACCATAAATAATTTATCATTTCACAGCGAAGTTGTGGAGTTTAAACTTGGTTTTTCAAAAATAATGTGCTCGACTTCCTAACGGGACTTGTTGACTTCCAATCGTGATTTACAGATTTTCCATTATTATTAGATTTGTCTCCTGTTTAATCAAGATTAAAATTTAACTGGCTTTTGTGCAACCGGCACTAAGAGTCCTAGAGTGTTTACATTCCAATTAATTTAATTAAATAGAACGTTTAGGTGACTGCTTGCTCCATTTTACCTCATTAGTATTGTATTTCTTTCTCAATGACTGAATAAAGGCGAATAACTCTGTCATTATACAAATCAACAAAAGCGAGGGGTCTATAATATTTCGAGTAGGTAGGCCTATTGTGAATATTGAGAAGAAAAAAGGAGGCAGAGATAAGGGAAGATCTAACTCCTGGTAAGTTAAGATAAGGGAAGATTACAAACTCCTGTAACAAATAAATGAATAAAGAGAAATGACCAGTCTAACGAAAAGATTATAAGTGTTTTGTTATGTGTTATTTCATCATCTATTTATGTTCTTCACATTAATGTGATTTATTCAAATAATCAATTCGTTAGTAGGCCTACTGATCGATTGTATTCTTCTTAGTGGTTAGTGCCTCTACTCGATGTTTGGTAAAGCACACTACCAAAAATTATAGGATCTTTAAATTTGTGGATATTGAATGAATTAATCCCCAGATTCCTCCAAATCGTATGGGTTTCGATCAATTCATTCAATTACCTCACAGGAACAGGAACGCCTCCACCAGTGTCTTTTTTATACAAAGAAAAAAAACACAAAAACTTGGAAATTTTGATAATAAAAATTTTGACTCACACAAGGTGTTTGAATTTTTGAAATATGATGAAAATAGAAGAAGTAGAATTGGAAAAGTAATTTAGTTTTTATTGACACAAAGTTCTTATCAATTTTGAACAATATTTAAAAAGATACAAAAGGTTGAAAATCGGTAATACGGATGATTAAACAAACAAATCTTATTTTAAACAATTACGCCCTTTCTTATGAAACCGTTGGCTTATATTTAATTATCTACAATGAAATTGATTTTATTTAAGAATTTAAATTTATTAAAAAAAATATGTTGAGGAAAACGTTCTATTATTGTTATTATTATTATTATTATTATTATTTGAGATATTACTGTTTAAAAGGATGACAATGAATTTTGAAAGAAAATTAAAGAAAAAGAAACTTACAGAAAATATGGAACTGACTCTCCTGGGTAAACTGGACTCGTGGTCGATACCGCAGTTGAACGAGAAGCGAGTGGTCTTTTTTAGGAATAAAATTTTGTCAGCGCAACTGCTGAGTTTGTATTAAGTTCTTAGCCAATGGCGTGAAAGCTTTGCTAAGACATTTTTATTGAATAGAACGTTTTCCTCTCTTGCTCTGCAGTTTAAGATGAAAATGAATTTGTTTAAATTATACTCTATTTTATAACATTTAAAATAATTGAAAGTACTGTATTTTATTAAAAAAAAGTTATAATTATATTATTTTTGAGACACGGTTCTGTCACTATCGTGACACTCCTCTCTGTAGGAGGTCAATGATAATACTTATCTTTATTTTCTATACATTCATAATACAGATTCTGAAGGGGTCGTAACTCCATAAATTTGAGGAAAGCAGTCACTGTTTTAGTTGAATTAATAAATTACTACCCAGTAGGCCTACGTCAATGACAATATTTGTCAAAATCAGAATATGTAATCGAGTAGATATCAACTAGAAAAATTAATAAATTTCATATTTTTTATAGTCAGAACAAAATTAGGATTTTCAGGATAACAACGCATATACGGTAATGGAGCCGTGGTTTCCGATGAAAAACCCTCAACGAAGTTACAACCCTATCACTAACCACACAAACTCAGACCCTGGTTGAGGTGATCTGGTCTGTAGGCTTCCGTTACTTTGACTCATTTTCCTGCAGCCACTCAGAATTTATGACTGAGCTCGTTAAGTTGAGGAGTTCAAGCACAACAAACTTGAGAGTTAAGCCGCTGCTTCAACTTAACGAAGTTGTAACGACCCACTCCAAATTGAAATGCATTTATCGCGGAAAAATTGATTGGGCACTGCTACTTTAATCGGAGCTATTCCTGGGAATATATATTACTAGCCGTCAGGCTCGCTTCGCTCGCCATATCCGTTTAGCCAGACGTTTAGTCTGGACCCCCGACTGGATCGTCCTAACATATGATAAAAATGCTCAAATGAAAAATGCAGGCGAGCGAAGCGAGCCTGCTGATCTCATTCTTGGACGATCCAGTCGGGGGTCCAGGGGGCGGAGCCCCCTGGCTAGACGGATATGGCTAGTGAAGCGAGCCTGACGGCTAGTACAGTATAAATTAGAATGATAGCATGATACCGACTCCTGGCAGACAACCTTTCGGGTTATGTCAAAACTTTTGTCTTGTGTTACATTTCTTATATACATTCTCTTGTAGTGTATGGTTTTATTGTTTTATTATGTAAATAAATGCATTTTCAATTCAATTCAATAGAATTTACAACGACGGCAAAAATCTATGTATGTGTATAACTAGCCTGACATTATGCGAATGTATTCAATTTGACAACACTGTCGATGCAGAGTTGTCAACTTGAATACATTCAGTTATATAGGCTTGCCTGAAAAGACTAAAATTCGCGCAAATTGGCAAAACGGATATTTTTTTCAAGACTTTGATGGTACAAATATCATTCTTTAGAAATAATGAGGAAAATGATGAATTATATATAAACATCAAATAAAACTGTTGGCTTATTTTAATTTGTCAATATTATTTATGTTCATTGCTGTTAAGTAGTTGCATGTAGTCATGAAATTGGTTACGGTAACTCTTGATTAAACAGGAGACAAATCTAATAATAATGGGAAATCTGTAAATCACGGTTGGAAGTCAATAAGTCCCGTTAGGAAGTCAAGTACATTATTTTCGAAAAACCAAGTTTAAACTCCACCACTTCGCTGTGAAATGATAAATTATTAATGGTTCCCTTGTGTCGTATAATTTGGCAAGCTAATGACGCGTATTAATCAATGAGCGGATGATTTATCTTTGTTTACTATAACCGACATTCGGTGGAGTGCTCACTCTAATCAGGATTGATTAATTTGGAGTGGGTCGGTCGTTACAACTTCGTTAAGTTGAAGCAGCGGCTTAACTCTCGAGTTTGCTGTGCTTGAACTCCTCAACTTAACGAGCTCAGTCATAAATTCTGAGTGGCTGCAGGAAGAGAGTCAAAGTAACGGAAGCCTACAGACCAGATCACCTCAACCAGGGTCTGAGTTTGTGTGGTTAGTGATAGGGTTGTAACTTCGTTGAGGGGTTTTCATCGGAAACCACAGCTCCATTACCGTATGCGTTGTTATCCTGAAATATCAATTCTGTTCTGATTATACAAAATATGAAATTTTTCTAGTTGATATCTACTTGATCACATATTCTGATTTTGACAAATACTGTCATTGAAGTAGACTTACTGGATAGTAATTTATCAATTCAACTATAATAGTGACTGCTTTCCTCAAATTAGTTACGACCCCATCCACAGATCTTTTCGATAGATATTGTGAGTAGGCCTATTGAGAAGAAAAAGCAGGTGTTCAGCCATAATATTAGACTTCATTGGCAACAGTCATACAGTCATGATGAAGATTCTGTGGATGGGGTCGTAACTAAATTTGAGGAAAGCAGTCACTATTATAGTTGAATTGATAAATTACTATCCAGTAAGTCTACTTCAATGACAGTATTTGTCAAAATCAGAATATGTGATCAAGTAGATATCAACTAGAAAAATTTCATATTTTGTATAATCAGAACAGAATTGATATTTTCAGGATAACAACGCATACGGTAATGGAGCTGTGGTTTCCGATGAAAACCCCTCAACGAAGTTACAACCCTATCACTAACCACACAAACTCAGACCCTGGTTGAGGTGATCTGGTCTGTAGGCTTCCGTTACTTTGACTCATCTTCCTGCAGCCACTCAGAATTTATGACTGAGCTCGTTAAGTTGAGGAGTTCAAGCACAGCAAACTCGAGAGTTAAGCCGCTGCTTCAACTTAACGAAGTTGTAACGACCGACCCACTCCAAATTAATCAATCCTGATTAGAGTGAGCACTCCACCGAATGTCGGTTATAGTAAACAAAGATAAATCATCCGTTCATTGATTAATACGCGTCATTAGCTTGCCAAATTATACGACACAAGGGAACCATTAATAATTTATCATTTCACAGCGAAGTGGTGGAGTTTAAACTTGGTTTTTCGAAAATAATGTACTTGACTTCCTAACGGGACTTCCAATTATTGACTTCCACCGTGATTTACAGATTTTCCATTATTATTAGATTTGTCTCCTGTTTAATCAAGAGTTACCGTAACCAATTTCATGACTACATGCAACTACTTAACAGCAATGAACATAAATAATATTGACAAATTAAAAATAAGCCAACAGTTTTATTTTGATGTTTATATATAATTCATCATTTTCCTCATTATTTCTAAAGAATGATATTTGTACCATCAAAAGTCTTGAAAAAAATATCCGTTTTACCAATTTGCGCGAAATTTTAGTCTTTTCAGGCAAGCCTATATAACTGAATGTATGCAAGTTGACAACTCTGCATCGACAGTGTTGTCAATTGAATACATTCGCATAATGTCAGGCTAGTTATACACATACATAGATTTTTGCCGTCGTTGTAAATTCTATTGAATTGAATTGAAAATGCATTTATTTACATAATAAAACAATAAAACCATACACTACAAGAGAATGTATATAAGAAATGTAACACAAGACAAAAGTTTTGACATAACCCGAAAGGTTGTCTGCCAGGAGTCGGTATCATGCTATCATTTCATAATTATACTGTACTAGCCGTCAGGCTCGCTTCACTAGCCATATCCGTCTAGCCAGGGGGCTCCGCCCCCTGGACCCCCGACTGGATCGTCCAAGAATGAGATCAGCAGGCTCGCTTCGCTCGCCTGCATTTTTCATTTGAGCATTTTTATCATATGTTAGGACGATCCAGTCGGGGGTCCAGACTAAACGTCTGGCTAAACGGATATGGCGAGCGAAGAGAGCCTGACGGCTAGTAATATAATATTCCCAGGAATAGCTCCGATTAAAGTAGCAGTGCCCAATCAATTTTTCCGCGATAAATGCATTTCAATCTTCAACTTGGTGCCAACCTAACAAAGTCAACTCAACTTAATGCCAACCTGACAAAATTATTAATTTAGTTGCCAGTTAACAACTGTTTCGAAGAGGTACTCTCTCTAGATTATAGTTCTATATTAACATATGGTATGGACATTTTTCAATTATAATTAAGAGACTGTAATAAGAAGAATATACATGCTAAAAGACGAACTTCAAACCTTTAAAAATCACCCTTAGAGTTGAAATATTGCCAAGAGATTTCTTAGTGCGCCTCTAAAGGGCTAACTGAGCATACCTACCAAATTTGAACGTTTTTGGTCCGGTAGATTTTTAGTTCTGCGAGTGAGTGAGTGAGTCAGTCAGTGAGTGAGTGCCATTTCGCTTTTATATATAGGCCTATATAGATACATTTCATTCCCATCTACTAAAAATTTCAAAATAATACAAAAGTTTACACACATGCAATCAATTAAATGATTAAACTGAATAAAAATAATCTATTAACCTTGTAAATTCTATTACATTAAACAGATGCTGTCAAACTTTTATATGATGTTTGACAAGTTCAGTTTAATCTGATTGAATTCATAAGGATGGCAAAAAATCGAACGTCCAAAAATCTATGTACCTATGTGTAACTGGCTTCATATGGGCTTGCATGGAAAGATTTGGTTGAAATTGCGTATTGAAGTGGCAACAGGAAATTTCTTCAAGTCTCAACTCATTTTATACAGACTGTAAATGAGGTTTGTTTTGGCGTTTAGTAGCTGCAGAGATGAAATAAATAATCTAATTTATAATTTTGTACTAATTTCTCTCTGGTAGTTGACCTTTTTGAGCTGTATTATTTTCATGAAGATGAATATATATTTTTGAATCTGTATTTAAAAAAAATCAATGTTATAAACTACAGAATTCATAGCCCAAAATCTACTTACCCTCTAAGCAAGAATTCACTCGTTTGTCAGCAAATATAATCTTCATCAAATTAAATCTGAAACATTCAAGTTAATTGCAAAGATATCATCAATGTGCGCCACAAGAAAAGATTCCAAATATTTAGGCCCACTACAGAGTTGATTCAAAAAAGTAGTCTAGCACTGAAATAAGGATTCGATTAAGGATGGCGGAACATTATTGAAGGAACCATCTCATTAATACTGTGTTGTGAATCAATTTACTTTTTCACTATTAAATTTAACTTCGATTAAAAACACTTGTGTTTTCGAAGTGGAAACACGTTTTAGCAGAGAACTGAGAACCCTCAGTCTGAAGATGACCAATAACTTGATGGCTAATCAAACACTGCCATTATAACGTGTACCTAACTATAGATAATTATTATCTATTTACTTATAAGAACGTGGCCAACAATAGCTTCAAGTTCAGTTTGAATTTTCAGTTCTGCATGAATCTACATTATGAATCAATTATCAAGGAACTGATTTGTGCTCTTCATCCTTCTATAATAACAATTATTTATAGAAGAAGAGCACAAATCAGTTCATTGATAATTGATTCATAATGTAGATTCATTTAATTCTATGGTGCTTCATGACTTGCATATCAATCAACTCCTCGTTGAAAATCAAAATTGATTTGCCGAGTTCAACGTCAATGCATTTGCCATAAGCGAGTGAATCCATTATCCATATTCATGGCTGTATGGATGGGGTAGTAATTTGAATACTAATAAGTTAAATATGAAGACCTTGTTTGTGTGAGTGCTCCAGTGGATTGGGGTTGCTGGTGTGAGGGGGGGGGAGGTAAGCTTTGCATATGATTTTGTGCTCAAGTGAGCTACTATACGCAAATTACCTAAGAAGCTGTCTGGTGTAATGCACGGAAAGGAGTTCTGAACATTACTAGTAGGTGTAGGACATTTCTATTAGAACTGAATTTGTAATAGGTCGCATTTTGGAAATAGACTACTGATGCATAGAGGTGAATATTTATTCATTCATTGTACAAAACACTATTTATAGGTAATCATAATTATAGTTATGACATTGGAGGAAAAACTAGGCTGAGCCTGTACTTATTTCTCTCCAAAAATTTTGAAATAATGTTTATGTTGTCCAAAGGTTAAGTTTATGAAATCACACACTGCAATTTTCGGTCCAGGAATAATTAACTAGGATATTTTATGTAAACTGTATTGTAGAAATAAGCTCGGGATTATTGTATTGCTTTTTTAAGGATCATCTTGATTTAAGGACTAGCACTAACTAGAATAAACTAGGACATTTTATGTAAACTGTACTGTGGGAATAAGTTTGAGATTATTGTATTGCTTTTGAAGGATCATCTTGATTTGAGTATACCCAATAAGATAAGGTTTCTCAATGATGATTCAAAAGAAAAGGAAAGAGCATAATATATAAACATAATTCTAACTTATAAACAGAAACTGAATTTCAAACAGGTTGTTTATTGGAAGTAGTAATTTCTATTTCTCTATTTGAATATGATACTCTACTTATATATAATAGGCTACCTATTTACCTAGCTTGATAAATACATCTAAATAATTAATAGCGACGATTACTTTCACAACTTGAAGATGAAAAACAAGCTCGTTGTGAATGGATGGGAGTAGCCTCTAAGTTGAACTCTTCAAAATAGATTCCCAGTCAGTATAAATTTAGTATTTCAAGTGATTTGATAATTGCAGAACTTGATGGAGTTGAAAATGTATGAATCCTATTGACTTATTAATGTGGGTCTATTGAATATTCAATACACAACCTATGATAACTGTTGTATGATACTTCCAATCAACTATTGAATACAAACTAACAACCTTGTTCTACGAATGGATAGTTAAAAAAAACCTTACAAAGGCTAATTTTCTACTTCAAAGATGCTAAAGTTTAGGGAACAATATTAATGAGCAAGGTGTGATAATTTAACCATAGGTTACAATAATAATCTATCAGATCCTGATTTGAAATTGGTGTTATCTGGTGAAACTGTGTATAAGTGATGACTGGAAAATGATGAATGGCATAAATTTAAAAATTCCTACTATAGTGAGGTCCATAATGACAGTGGAGAAAAATACGAGAGCAGCGTTGCCGATTCTCTGCCTTGCCACTGCCTTCTATAGAAGATAGCTGATACTGGTATACCTGATGTAATATCAACTGTTCAACTGCAATATTCTTGTTAAGCATAGTCAATTTTAATTTATTCGTCAAGAAAATTAATAAATTTAATAATTAAGATTAAATATGTTATTAATCAATTACATTTCTACATTGCTGAAAACGATATGACAACTTCAGATACTGGTGAGATATTTAGATTATCTATCCATAATGGGATTATGGATATCCACTGGGATTTTGTCAAAAATATCACTTACTAGCCGTAAGGCTCGCTTCGCTCGTCATATCCGTCTAGCAAGGGGGCTCCGTCCCCTGGACCCCCGACTGGATCGTCCAAGAATGAAATCAGCAGGCTCGCTTCGCTCGCCTGCATTTTTAATTTGATCATTTTTATCATATGTTAGGACGATCCAGTCGGAGGTCCAGACTATTCATCTGGCTAAACGGATATGGCGAGCGAAGCGAGCTTGACGGCTAGTAATATAATATTCCTAGGAATAGCTCTGATTGAAGTAGCAGTGCCCAATCAATTTTTCTGCGATAAATGCATTTTAATCTTCAACTTGGTGCCATCCTAACAAAATTTTAAATTTAGTTACCAGAACAACTGTTTCGAAGAGGTACTCTCTCTAAATTATAGTTCTATATTAACATATGGTATGGACATTTCAATAATTATAATTAAGAGATTGGAATAAGAAGAATATACATGCTAAAAGACGAACTTCAAACCCTTAAAAACCACCCTTAGAGTTAAAATATTGCCAAAAGATTTCTTAGTGCGCCTCTGAAGGGCCAACTGAACCTACCAAATTTGAACGTTTTTGGTCCGGTAGATTTTTAGTTCTGCGAGTGAGTGAGTGAGTCAGTCAGTGAGTGAGTGCCATTTCGCTTTTATATATATAGATTTATAAGTCGAAACATGTTTGTTTTTTCAATAAATACATGATATTTTTGAAAAAATCCCAGAGTTTTCATTATCGATATGGCAACGTTGCAGAGCTATAAAAGGATAGCGCTATCTACTTTGTTGAACGATAGACAAGGATAGCAACACCAATGTTAATCAAATGCTGCAATTATAAGGTGGACGTCACTGTAGATTAGAAATGAAATATTGGTTATTGATTCTTTCTAGATGAGAGGTACCTATAGTGAGGTCCACGTTATAATGACAGTATTTGATCAACTTTGGTTTTGCTATCCTTGTCTATCATTCGACAAAGCCGGTGGTAATATCCTTTACTAGGTCCACAACGATGACAATTATGTTTTTGACAGTATAATTAGTTGATGCAGAGAATCGGCATCGCTATTCTTCTATCTTTATTCACTGCCATTATAACGTGGACCACACTATAGTAGGTTTAATCCAATATTGGTTGTTAAGGAGTCATATTCGGTTCTGATGAAAATTAGGGGAGATACTGTATTCCGGAAGTACCGTATCCACTCTTTCGACGGTCAATGAATTCCAAATTATTTCTGAAAATTGGTTTCCAACTCAGTCCATCACACACAACACATCAGACTGATATCGATTATCTGACAAATCGTATGATGGATGAATGTTAGATACTGAATAATATTGTTTGAAGTAGATTGGAGGGAAGTTTCCTATAATTCTACACATGCGCAGATATGGCGATTATTAACACAATTACTGCTCAAAAGAGAATAAAAACAACATTTATCTCATCTAGTATTTGAGGATTGGGAGAAGTAACAAATGGAACAAAGAGTTACATAGAAAATGTAATTGATTGGGATGTAGAGATTAGAAAAGTGTATTAAATTACTGTAAAGGTGCATTTTCGTTTATGCGTAAATTTCCGCAGTCAAGGACGGCAAGCATTGTTGAAATTCATATCGTACTAATTTCAAGTGTGCTAAAACAGCTGATCAAATAACTTTTCATTATTTGTCTTCATTATTAAAGAATTAAACATTTCTTATAATATCAACATATTGCCATTTAAAAGTATAAGCTCAACCTGCCCTATTAAAACATAATTGAACATAATCTTTTAGGTTATGTAGACAAATTGAAATCTACCCAATCTGAGATTCTCTCCCAGTCCTGGTCGACGACGGCATTCACGCACAAACGAAAACCCAGCTTTATACAGCTTATTTATTGAGCATTGAGAGTAGTAAATTATAAAATAAATGAATTGATTGCGTGGAAGAATATAGGCCTAATCCTTTTGAATGTAGTGTTTAGATATAATGTATTGAATAATCGATAAGCTTTTTAAATATATTTCATCATTTATCAAGGGGTACTTCCCCACATAGATTTTCCTCTACTAGATTTGGAAACCACCTACTTTCCATCTGTGAAAACAATGGGAATAGACCTAATATAAAGAACTAAATATCATAATTTATAACAATTATATTCAACAATATTACATCCAAACAATAATATATAATAATTTGATTATGTATAACATTACTATGGGAAACATATTAAAACTTGCATTAGGCTATACACTTCAATTTATCATCATTATCCTATTCGATAATAAAAACTCATCACCAAATATAGAATACTACAAAATTCACTAATAAAATTATTACTTATTCAACAAATCTCTCAATATTATACATCTACAATAAATTGATTTACAACACCATAGAAATCTTTGAATCTACAAAAAATATAATATAAGAGAAAGAAAAATATATGAGAAATTTACCAAACTGATAATTTTTTATTAAAGTTCCTTAATATTTGCAACTTATAATAGAAATTGTTTGTTTCTCCTAATATCTGGCTCCAAATAATCAAATGAATTTAGTTCAAGTGTTTGATTTATTGCATTAAATTTGAATTCAAAGATCCTCCCATTTCATTATTGTTGTTGGTGTTTGAATTTGTAAGACCATTATAAATATCAAAGTGTTCTTCAAATCACAGAGGAAAGATATTTTAAAACAAACCTATTATCCAGGGTTGAAATGTATGGACACACCTTTTTTGTGTCAATGTTGTTAAATCCTTAAAAATCATAATTATCTAACCTACATTTTAATAATATTATAATACAGCTAATAGAAATTTCTGAGCCTGCACCAAAATATGGAATTTTAATTGGCGAGATTTAAATAATAAATTAAACAATCTATACCAAATAATAAATGCTCCACGAGAGATAATTTTTCAAGATAATTACCTAGTTTCACAATGATACGACACAAGAATTATACGATATGCTTAGAAATTTGTATCTGTTGAAATATCACAAATTTATACACTCTATTCTATTTTGTTACAGATAAGGTTTGTTGAGGAAGTTATTATTTTGATTTTAAGAAGAAATCAAATTTAGTAGCTTACTGGAATCATGATAGTTAAATTCAATTCCCGGTTTATAGATAAAATAATTATTGTTTCATAATGTATTCTAAGTAACGCACACAAACGGTGAATCCACCACATTTAAAACATTCCCAAGAATTATATTGATAACCACATGAAACACAAGTTTGAAGCTGCTCTAAAAATTCTAAAGAATGTTCAAGCAAATTTGTCTCAACAAATATAAGTACTTACATCTACACATTCAAGCTACAAATAACAATAATTGATGAGCAATTACCGACATTGATTTTATGAGCCAATAAACACACAGAACAAGTGTAAAGCTTATAGTGATTTGGTGATATTCTACGCACTACAACGATATAGAACTGTTTGCAAAAGATTGAATATAAAATATTATTTTCTCTACACTAAGAATACCCTTAGCACCAGAATAGTGTGAATCTAAATGAATACACAAAAACACACAGCACAATAATAAACAATATAAAATGTGTATATAAACTATTCTGCTAGAAATTAAAATTTAGAATCTACTGAGATATTGAATAAGGATTAATTTATTACTGAATAAAATAATATTCAGTACGGATAACTACCACAATATCACCTTCAGGACTACTCAGAAAAATTAATTTGCTATCTGTGATGTTGAGAATAAAAATTACAGTTCATGAATATGTTGAATGAGCATTCAAGTTTAAATGATTATCAAGACTCGTAGAATCTTCTGAAATTTTGGATCAAACACCTTTGAAAAATTTTTACAGAGCTGAGGATACTGGAATCGTGCGTTACGACAAAATAAAGAAAAGTTCAACAAATATTTTTTAGAAATCATCTTTGAATAGACATAGACACATAAAACAATAAATAATATAGAATTTGTGGATGGAAAGATTAGTAAAATAATGTTTTAAACTTACTTTTTCACATTCGATATGAAAGACAATACATAAAAATAGGTACGGTAATCTTTAAGAAACAAAATATTACAGACAACTTAATTTTACAGAGCAAAACATATTAATATCTTGAACAGTTTTCAAATTGTTTCCGAATTGATATACAACAGCAATTGATACCACAGTAGACATGGTAATAAGGGATCCACAAAAATACATTAATCAGAAAATCTATTTTACACATTCACAATTAATAATTGTATAATTCCTATTAGTTTTTACATGAGATATGATTATCTATCATCAGACTGCTTACAGCTGGTGATTAGTATAATAGATATAAACTATAAACAAATATATGAATTTCAACAATGAAAGTGGATTCAAATAATATAATTATTGAAGTTTATTGGATATTGATAAATAGAGAATATTGTAACAGAAATTGAAGAGAAAATCACATGAGTTTGTAATGTACAAAAGATACACAGTTATATCAGACTGCTTACAGCTGGTGATTAGTATAATAGATATAAACTATAAACAAATATATGAATTTCAACAATGAAAGTGGATTCGAATAATATAACTATTGAAGTTTATTGGATATTGATAAATAGAGAATATTGTAACAGAAATTGAAGAGAAAATCACATGAGTTTGTAATGTACAAAAGATACACAGTTATATCAGACTGCTTACAGCTGGTGATTAGTATAATAGATATAAACTATAAACAAATATATGAATTTCAACAATGAAAGTGGATTCAAATAATATAATTATTGAAGTTTATTGGATATTGATAAATAGAAAATATTGTAACAGAAATTGAAGAGAAAATCACATGAGTTTGTAATGTACAAAAGATACACAGTTATTCAGCATATTGTATAGTTTTTCAACAAAATTATTGTAAGACATTTGATCAACATTAATTTTTCTAAAGGGCAAGATCGAATATAAAGCAATAAACGAATAAAATAATCAAAAGTTCAACTTCAGCATTAATGTCACAATTCATAAATACTTTCATACGTGAGGCCTAACTATTCACTAAACAGTTGCAGTCTTTCTTGAAGTGAATTCCTTCGAACTATGCAGTCAGCCACTTCATTACCAGCAAATCTCACACTATCATATAAATTGTTCAAAAAGTGCCTAGATAAATCAGTACAGTACCACTTCACAGTTCAATCCTAGTTTAAAACAGTACTATCATAATGAGGCCGTAATCACCTAATATATTGCACCTTCTCGTCAAGTACTCTCAGATTGTGAATTCAGCAAAAATTGTTTGTCTATTAAAAAAATCGAAAACAACACAATCACCATAGGTAAATAAATACCGTAAATTATTATAATTTGATGTCCTAATTGAATTGCCTAGCACTCCTCCTTGACTACCTATAGTAGCTGGCTGATTGTTGTAGAGAGCCGTATGGGGCCTGCAACACACATAAACAATAGATTCAAATTAAAATATATCATTATTTTATAGAATTTTTGTGACAAGTTGGAGATAGAATGTTTATTTGAAGAATTGGAACAATGTTCTAGATACTAGGTACAGTGAATTGGTATGTGGACAATTGGAATAAATTGTAAAATCACATTTAACTTATTTGAATGGATTGATTAAAAATATACAATAAGTAAAATTTAAAATGAGCAAGAGGAAAGTACAATGGATTTAATTTTATAGATATAATAGTAAAGGGATAATCAATATACAGGGTGTTTCAGAAGTAGTGTCCAACATTTTAGGGTATTGATCCTGGATGATAGGAGACTACAAATGTCGTATTTTGAGTGTCCAAAACTCAGCGGTTATCCTTATAGCTGCCATTTTGTTTTTTTAACTTAGGAATTTTTATCTCAAGAACGAAATGATGTATTGATCTGAAATTTGGCATGAATATTTATGCTATAAAGACTCGACTTAAAAAATAAAATAAAATAATTTCGATGTAAATTTTCAAAATGGCGGCCATTTTAAATTTTTGATGGCAAATTAAACGAAAACCGTTCACTTTACAGAAAATTTACATGAGACAAAAAAGTTAGAAAATTTTATCAAGATTCTAAGGGTACCTTATATATAAAGATTGGTTGGAGAATAACAGAGAAATTAATTAGTTTTGTATTGCATGCATGACCACTTTTCACAATTTGAACATCAATATTAAATTTTCAATTCAAATTGTATTGAAGATGAAGCTTTGAATTTCGATATGGCTCAATATGGCCATCCAGCTCATTTTACAATGTTCTTCAGATGATCTTGTTTGTTCATGGTCATGCATGCTGTACGACAATAATTTCTTTGTTATTTTCTGACCAATCTTAATAAATAAGGTATCCTTAGAATCTTGATAAAATTTTCTAACTTTTTTGTCTCTTGTAAATTTTCTCAAAAAGTGAACAATGTTTGTGAAATTTGCCATCGAAAATTTAAAATGGCCGCTATTTTGAAAATTTACATAAAAATTATTTTATTTTATTTTTTAAAGTCGAGTCTTTATAGCATAAATATTCATGCCAAATTTCAGATCAATACATAATTTCGTTCTTGAGATAAAAATTCCTATGTGAAAAAAACAAAATGACAGCTATAAGGATAGCCGCTGAGTTTTGGGCACTTAAATACATTTGTAGTCTCCTATCATCCAGGATCAATATCCTAAAATGTTCGACACTACTTCTGAAACACTCTGTATAGTAATAAAGAACTGTACCGGAGCCTAATCGTCAACTGAACTCTACAACAAATAACAAATTTAGATAAAAAACTCCTCTAAAATCACTATTGCAATTGGTTTTTAATAGAAGCAAGGTTTTGAATATAAAAGAAATAGTTCTGTTTACTTTGATTTTAGAAAATTATTTTAGTAAAAAATATTTAGTTATGAAAGTTAATCGATATGATAAGGAATGAGAGGTATGTTGTACCATTTACTTCGAATAATTTAGCTAGAAACAACTTAATCTATATTGTACCAAAAACTTTCAATGATTTACCCGATAATTGTGCTGAGTTTGTTAATATGCGCCTATTGAAAAGAAATTTAAAAATGTTGTTGAATAATTAGTTGTAGCATAATTGAATTCATTACTAATGTATTGTATTGTTGTAATTCATTTCGTTTTATTTTTGGATGTAAGTTCAGGTTGACTATACATTATAACACTTTTGTGAATTTTGAGAGCTAAGCTAATAATTAATATTAGTTAATATCAACTGTTAAATATGATAATATTAATTGTTAAGTAAATTCTTGTAAAAATAACGTTCACTGATATATGTATATTTATATTTAATTTTTTTGTATATGGTACCTTGACAAGCAGCCAATTTGAGGTTCGCTAAAGGTAGCTTATTTATTCAATAAACGGGTTTCTATTCTATTTCATTTTTTAGTATATGGATGAGCTTCTTAATAAATGATGTTAGTATCATATAAGTGAAAGTTCTATTATATGAGTAAAAAGTTTTTTTAGGAGTTCAATGTAATGCAAAAAATGATACCATAGATTTTGAAAAATTATCATGGAATAACCTCAACAAGATTTCATCTATCTCGGTTTTTAGAAGATCTATAGGAGTCATGTACAATGCTAATATACATGTTTAACATGATAAACTATAACTTTACATTCACTGGAGAAAAGAGTGAACAGATAACAAAGACGGAGGAAGTAAAATGGGAATGAAAACAAGTTATAAAATTGAAAACAGTTCCCTGGAAGTTATTTCATATTTCTATTGAACGATCAATAGACTTATCCCTTCTTGTGTAGTTGAGGAATTGATATTGTGGTAATTATTATTCATATTGAATGAAATTTTGACAATTTCTTAGTCTTTTTCATTCAACAGAATTATCACTTAAATTCTATTGTAATTAATAGAATGAAGCTTATAAATTTGCTGCAAAAATTGACTAATTCGAGAGATTTTACTTGCTCACAGAAACAAAATGAATAGTTTAGTGGTTACAGAGTATCTAGCTTTAGACCTGATAACCCAATTGAAAGTTTAAAAAATTTAGATAATTAGTTCTAATTATAAAGCTGAATAAAAAGTTTTAGACAATTGTAAAAAATCAATCCTAACATCTAGAAAACTAAAATTAGTATTATTGAATGAAAAAGACTAAGAAATTGTCAAAAAAACCACAGATTTATTGATACTTAGAAAGACCGGTCTCGGTTATTACACCATTGTCAATCTCTGATAAACTCCCTGTTTACTCTGTAAACTCTGTTATTACACCATTGTCAATCTCTGATAAACTCCCTGTTTACTCTGTAAACTCTGTTATTACACCATTGACAATCTCTGATAAACTCCCTGTTACTCTGTAAACTCTGTTATTACACCATTGACAATCTCTGATAAACTCCCTGTTTACTCTGTAAACTCTGTTATTACACCATTGACAATCTCTGATCAACTCCCTGTTTACTCTGTAAACTCTGTTATTACACCATTGACAATCTTTGATAAACTCCCTGTTTACTCTGTAAACTCTGTTATTACACCATTGACAATCTCTGATAAACTCCCTGTTTACTCTGTAAACTCTGTTATTACACCATTGACAATCTCTGATAAACTCCCTGTTTACTCTGTAAACTCTGTTATTACACCATTGACAATCTCTGATAAACTCCCTGTTTACTCTGTAAACTCTGTTATTACACCATTGACAATCTGTGATAAACTCCCTGTTTACTCTAAAAACTCTGTTATTGCACCATTGACAATCTCTGATAAACTCCCTGTTTACTCTGTAAACTCTGTTATTACACCATTGACAATCTCTGATAAACTCCCTGTTTACTCTAAAAACTCTGTTATTGCACCATTGACAATCTCTGATAAACTCCCTGTTTACTCTGTAAACTCTGTTATTACACCATTGACAATCTCTGATAACTCCCTGTTTACTCTGTAAACTCTGTTATTACACCATTGACAATCTCTGATAAACTCCCTGTTTACTCTGTAAACTCTGTTATTACACCATTGACAATCTCTGATAAACTCCCTGTTACTCTGTAAACTCTGTTATTACACCATTGACAATCTGTGATAAACTCCCTGTTTACTCTAAAAACTCTGTTATTGCACCATTGACAATCTCTGATAAACTCCCTGTTTACTTTGTAAACTCTGTTATTACACCATTGACAATCTCTGATAAACTCCCTGTTTACTCTGTAAACTCTGTTATTACACCATTGACAATCTCTGATAAACTCCCTGTTTACTCTGTAAACTCTGTTATTACACCATTGACAATCTCTGATAAACTCCCTGTTTACTCTGTAAACTCTGTTATTACACCATTGACAATCTCTGATAAACTCCCTGTTTACTCTGTAAACTCTGTTATTACACCATTGACAATCTGTGATAAACTCCCTGTTTACTCTAAAAACTCTGTTATTGCACCATTGACAATCTCTGATAAACTCCCTGTTTACTCTGTAAACTCTGTTATTACACCATTGACAATCTCTGATAAACTCCCTGTTTACTCTGTAAACTCTGTTATTACACCATTGACAATCTCTGATAAACTCCCTGTTTACTCTGTAAACTCTGTTATTACACCATTAACAATCTCTGATAAACTCCCTGTTTACTCTGTAAACTCTGTTGTTACACCATTGTCAATCTCTGATAAACTCCCTGTTTACTCTGTAAACTCTGTTATTACACCATTGACAATCTCTGATAAACTCCCTGTTTACTCTGTAAACTCTGTTTATCGGAGATTGACAATGGTGTAACAACAGAGTTTACAGAGTAAACAGGGAGTTTATCAGAGATTGACAATGGTGTAATAACCGAGACCGGTCTTTCTAAGTATCAATAATTCTGTGGTTTTTGACAATTTCTTAGTCTTTTTCATTCAATATGAATAATTACCACAATATCAACTTCTCAACTGAACAAAAAGTAAAATTAGTATTAGTTGAAAAATGAAATTCTCATTTATTTATTAAATTTGGAGTGTTTATTTCACTTGAAAATTTGGAAGTAAAAGGATGCGTATCTCACATTCACAGACTAGGTTACCATTTCAAAACAGTAATAATAATTGCATCTCGTACTAAATAACTAATATTTTCAAACATGTAAGTGAATCGGAAAGCTGATTGAGTAGGCTACATGGAAAACTTATACTTTAGATCAAACTTACAAGAAACTATCAGTAGTAGTCTTACTACTTACAAGAAATGTAAGTACTAAACTTACAAGAAACTATCAAACTTCAGTAGTCTATTAAGAAACGTGCATTTTCAGGAATTTGCTTCAATCTGCCATAACCAGTGTGATATTTTAAATGTTATTCCAGTGACCTCAACCGGTGCAGGATTTCTCAATATTGAAAATAAGTTAGAATATGCATGCTTGCATACTCTGATAAGCAATTTCCAACAGCCACCACGCCAAAGGTGCAAAATTGATATGAAAATACGGGTTTATAGAATTGGCTAACTCGGAACTCGCTGACTCCATGTTAAACTGCCGTATGAATCAAAACTGCTCTGATCTGTCTAGTATTGATCATAAGGCAATTTAACATGGAGTCAGCGAGTTCTGAGTTTGCCAATTCTATCTACCCGAAAATACAAACCATCTGAATTTAAAGGTCACTTGTCTGATAGTAATTAATACATAGCTAATAAATAGCTCACTAGCAGTATTGATAATCTATTGTTATCTTACAACTAAATGACAATAATTACTATACAAAACAATAAACATCCAAAAAGCTACGTATTGTTATGCGCACAGCAATCCAAAAGAAGTGCAATCAAGACAAACTGGTGTGATGAACACGATAATAGTATTGCTAACTAACTGATGGATAATGAAAACTATAGAATATCAATACAGAAAATGAAATAAAACTTGTTAAAGATAGATTGAAAGAAGATAATTGAATTCATAAGTTAAATGAATATGTGAATTATTTTTTTGAAGGATGAATATACGAATATAAAAATAAAATTGACACATTGAGCTGGGTTTTCGTTTGTGCGTAAATGCCGTCGTCGACCACGACTGGGAGAGAATCTCAGATTGGGTAGATTTCAATTTGTCTACATAACCTAAAATATTGTGTTCAATTATGTTTTAATGGGGCAGGTTGAGCTTATACTTTTTAATGGCAATATGTTGATATTATTAGAATGTTTTATTCTTTAAAACTAAAGACAAATAATGAACATTTATTTGATCAGCTGTTTTAGCACACTTGAAATTTTGAAAATATGAATGTCAACAATGCTTGTCGTCGTTGACTGCGGAAATTTACGCACAAACGAAAATGCACCTTAAATAGTGGATATGTAGCGTAAAAAGCAACTTGTAGCCATAAAAGGTGGAGTAAAGACAATCTACGAGTAGATAATGACAGGGCTATCATTTTATAACAGATGACAATCTACTGATAGATCAAATTAGATTGAATCCAACATTATCAAAATCCAATTTGGAAGTCGAAAGGTTGGTCATCGTAAAATAATTGTCGAATTGCGTGAAAGGTGCTAACACGCACGGGCCATCACAATCACACAACGCAACGCAACACGCATCGCATGCCAACGCAACGCAACGCAACCATCGCATGCAATCGCAACACATCGAGGTCTGACTGACATCTCAACTAACTTTGTATACTTTGTGTGATTGCCCCCTGACTAAACGTCCGTTCCCACAAGATGTCAAATTATCACTTGATAATCTGAATCAATGAATAGAATAGAATAGTAGACCTTTATTTTTCCCTAGAATAAACTATTGCACAAAATAAAAAATAGAGGTGCCATGTCTGCTATTTGAAAACTTCTGCTATCAATGAAAACCAGGGGTCTTCTCGTTATGCGCTAGGTATATCAGAGCTTCTCTATCTCAGTGATTTGAAGTATCATATGGACAATACTGATATCAAAAGATAGTTTTCTTCAACTGTAGGGTACAACAAAAGTGGTGGGGACAGAGCTTTTGGTCGCTAGTTCGATTGTTCTTATTTTGACGATATTGTAAAGAGACATCTTTAAAATTTTTTGTGTAGTTGAGAAGTTGATATTGTGGTAATTATCCATATTGAATGAAAAATACCAAGAAATTGTCAAAAACCACAGATTTATTGATACTTAGAAAGACCAGTTTCGGTTATTACACCATTGTCAATCTCTGATAAACTGTTTATCAATTATTGACAATCAATAAACAGTTTATCACAGATTGACAATGATGTAATAACCGAAACCGGTCCTTCTAAGTATCAATAAATCTGTGGTTTTTGACAATTTCTTAGTCTTTTTCATTCAACATCTTTAAAAATCGAAATAATAAATTGTGGCAAATATGATTTTAAACTGTCAAATGTATTGTCATGTAATGTTACAGTTCGTTGATTGTATCTCAATGTCAATAATAATGTATAGATATTGAATTATCAAGTAAAAAGTTGGTTTGCCTGGTTAAATTTATATGAAATCAAAAAATTTAATTATTTGTTTGTTTGTTATATTTGAATTTGATTGCAAAACGCTGCAGTCTATCATTGATGTTCCTGAATCCAATTGTAATAATAATTAATAATAAAAATAAGTTTCAAAAAAGAGTAACGTCTCAGTCATTAACATTGACAATCTAGAGCCACATTTGAGATGGAGGTGAATTCGTTAGTCGATTGTCAATGTTTGGCAATATTCTATAGAAATTATTATGGATTCTTATTTCAGAACCTCTGAAATGATGTAACGGCTATTTTTGGACAGATTAGGCCAGGATCGACACATTAACGTTATCGAAAAACGAGGGTTCCCCGAGAGAAATATATTTTTCAGAACAGTGATGGAGTCTTTGGATTACAAATCCAGAGTCGACTTACTAGAACTTTTTATTCGTAAAATGAGTCATTCCATCTTAATTCTAAAATCTAAAAGGGATGTATCTAGAAATGCAGTTTTAAAAGCGAAAAACACATCAATCACACTGAGTTTTACATAAAACTACAGAGCACACGTTTTACAGAAGGATAATGAGTGGTTCTAGTATTATTCACTAGTTCTCCAAATCGATCTATGGAAATACAAATTTGTCAAGCATATCCTATTGCAATCATTCATGAGAAATATTTTTTAATTGTCAAATTAATGTCAGTCAGATCTCAAGATGTTGAATACAATGAGTAATTTGTAGAAATAACTCATAATATTGTACACTATTTAAATTAAAATCTAATTAATAATTACTATTCAAAAGTGGTGGAAGGAAAACAGTAATCTAGACTTGTAAATAACTGATATTAATTTTTCATGATGAAAATTTAAATGTATCGATATATTCTTTCCACAACATGATATTTTCCTGATTAGAAAACATTCTGCATGATTATTCTGCTCCACTGGAGTGTTGTAAAAAGGTCGAAACTATCTATATTCGTTGATTCGATATTTGGTAATTATGAATAAATAAAAAAGGAATATCTTCATATGCTAATTTACCAAATTCAAATGAGATGAAGATAAAGATCGTTTTGGAAAACACTTTATAACAGAGTAAACAATTACAGCTACAGGAACACTAATGGAGAGTAGAATGATAGTTTTTGCAGGTTTGAAAGTAAAAAGTAATTGAATTATGGCGAAAGGAGAAAGTTGATGACTCTTGGAATACAAGAATGTAAAAATACTTTGAGAATCTGCTGTGAGAGAAAAAAAGAGGAACATTGCATTTGGTTATTAAAAAACATTCTACGACATAGATGAGAACCAGATATTGCATGTATGATTTTTGTGATTGAAATACTTTCTCAATAGGAAGATTAAAAGTTTTCCTTCCACACCTTCTCAAATACAAAGGAATACACAAAATAATCAATCAAGAATGTTGACAATAATGTTGAGCATCAACATTTCTAAAAGAAGACAAGTGCATAGCAATTGTTTGAGAAAAATATAAATCTATTCAATTCTAATAGTGAATCTATTCTTGAATGCTTGCCTCAATGAAACTGAAATTTAGTATAATTATTCATTATTTTCCCCAGATTTAAGCTTGCTAAGCAAAAGCTTGTTAGCATTAATATACAGCGTGTGATGAAATCAACTAGCTAGAATTTTATTGAATTCTATTCCATGATACAAATAAATGAGCAATGATTCAAGAAAAATAACAAAATTATCTTATCTAGAGAGTGTTAAAACAAGTTTTGAACTCTTTGCAATATTTTTTAATCATCAATAAACTTCGCCGACCTTGAAACTTCGAAGTTCAATTACTAAACCTAAATTTCGTTCAACAGGAGAGTACCATAGTGCGATAAAAATGGTCTATCGATTCATGGTATCTATTGAACTATTGAATTGCTTGAGTTATAAATAAATTCATAAAATGAAATTAATCTGAACTAAAAAGCAACCTATGGAGATATAATGAGCAAGGATCTGCGAGATTAGACAAAGAAGATTATTTATAAGATAGAATGTAAGCTGAGTGGATGAGTCATAAATTGCATTATAAAATAATTTTAATGCTTAGCTTGATCGAAGAAAAACTTAATAATAGTAAGTTGACTAGTTTATTACTTTTAAAACGGTTGGAATTTAGTAAAGATGAGGAAAAAGCATCGTGGAGTCGTTGAGAGAGAGAGAGAGAGAGAGAGAGAGGAGAGAGAGAGAGAGAGAGAGAGAAGAGAGAGAGAGAGAGAGAGAGAGAGAGAGAAGAGAGAGAGAGAGAGAGAGAGAGAGAGAGAGAGAGAGAGAGAGAGAGAGAGAGAGAGAGAGAGAGTAAACGAAAAAAAAATATTTTTCTCAATTTCACTTCTTTTACCCAGATAAATTATTCGAACTAGGACACATAAATGCACAATCGTCAATATTGAAGATAGATCTAAAACATTCTTAGGAAATATTACAGATGATCAATCTGTGATTGAAATCAGTGTGAATATTGAGACACTAAAATTCTCATGCAATTAATAAGAAGAAGTCATCAGGGAATTAGTTAGATTCAAATTTTTCTGTTAGATTAGTGAAGAGGAGAAAAAAGACACTTCTCTTAAATAAAATTGCACTAGCATGTTGAGTTAAATCTAGTTAATAAAATACTACTGTAACACTTTGGCCCGGTTGCACAACAGCCGGTTACATTTTAACCGTGGTTAACTTTACGAGAACCAATCAGAGAAGGCGTTTTTGATAAGACGGCTTCTCTAATTGGTTCTCGTAGAATTAATCACGGTTAAAATTTAACCAGCTGTTGTGCAACCGGCACTTACTAAATCAAGTGGTAAACAACAGTTTTCCAGTTGTTTAATACCAAAATAAAACTTCAATTCGAAGCAGAACACTATCAATGAAAAACGAATTTACAGTTATGTCTAGAATAATTCAACTCAGTAGCTTAGAGGTTTCCATTTCTAGCAATATCTCAAAGAAAAATTCCTCCGTCATTCAGCTTTTCAAAATCTCACGGAAACAAAACTTGAATGGACTGACTTGTTTTTCCCTGAACATCTGCAGGTACATTTCAAAATGCGATCCGATAAGATTAATAAAGCATAAAACTCTTTCTAAATCTAGTTTCAATCTATGATTAAACTGAACGCAAACCTGGAGAAATTATAAAACTGCACTAATATGAATTCAAACTCCAAGAAACACGACCATAAAACTGAACTTTTGGTATTTACTACAGACCTAATTACTGCCGAACTTCAACAATTCTTCATCGTGACAAACCAAGAAAGGTTAAGCCACTTTTCGTCTTCTTCTATAGAAGAAAAAATACAATTTTAGCACAGTCTTAGAATAAAATTAATTTGCTCACTAGAATATAATATTAGAAAGTCATTGGCAAAAATTCAGAAATTTTCAAGATTAATGGAATAGTGTTAATTAGGCTATTCTCATCCAAAAAATAATTCAAATGTTAACAGAATCAAATTTATATTATTGAAATCTCATTTTTTATCCATGAAAACTTATAAAATATAATTATAATACTATAGAAACTAAATACTGATCAATATTGTAATAGGTATTTTCTTGACACTTGATTTTCACTTGGAACACCGACCTGCTGAATTTTTTCAACTATAATTAGACTGTAATATTGATAGTAAGTTCTCAGACTATCTAACTATAGTAAAAATTTCAAACCAGTGGAAAGTTTTCAATTATTTTTACAATAATTCGATCAAAATGAAATATCGATAGTGTTGACATCGTAGTTGAGAATGCATAAGAAAATTAACAAGAAATAAGACAGAGGCCCGGTTGCACAAAAGCCGGTTAAATTTTAACCGTGATTAATTCCACGGCTTCTCGGACTGATTCTCGTGGAATTAATCACAGTTAAAATTTAACCGGATTTTGTGCAACCGGCACAGAGAATGCAACTATCCGTCTTTTCTGGTGTGTGACGTGAAAGTTGATAAACTATTTAGAAGTTTTTAACTGCAAAGAAAACTTCACAGCAATCACAGCAATGTAGTTGCATAATGGCCTTGTTCGCTAAGTTGACTTCGTTTTTCTACTTTCATGACTATGTTGTGCTAGGCTATTATTAATGACGATAATATTAATTATCGGTAAAAATTCAGCAATTTTCAAGATTAATAGAATAGTGTTAATTAGGCTATTCTCATCCAAAAACTAATTCAAATGTCAACAGAATCAAATTTATATTATTGAAATCCATGAAATGGATCCGACGAATCATATTAATCATGAATTAAACAAATAAGGAATAGTCAACTACTATAAATACTTGTTAATATTTTCATGACTTTATTGTGGTATTTTTCCATCATGAAAAAACAAGTAAGAAAACGCCAAACACGTTTTAAACTTGTCAATACTTTACAAGATAAAACAACCAATATCAAGTCAAATATTATTTATTGATCCTCCACTCTCACGATCCTATTAACATTGATGTCATTTCAGGATACTTCAGTCTTTTGGGTGATAGCTGGTCAGACTGTTCACTGTATCATATGCAATATGCAACACTAGTAACTAGGCTACATCACTTGAATTATAGGTAACACATGAAACGACACTGGTGAATGGTAATGCACGAAAACTGTTACGAAAACGATAATGAATGGTACGATCTAGGATGTCATGGCTTTGCTTTCGGGGTGGTTGATGTCTTTAGCAGTCTCTTGGTTAATGTTTTCACCCCCACCACCATAACCGTCATTAGGCTGCATGCAAAACAAGAAATAAGTTTCACAACACCACTACTGAAATTTAACAAAACATGCAATACACATAATATGGAATGAATAAATTATTAAAGATATTAATGTTGGATGGAGTAATATGAAATATTCGTATATATTTTTTATAAGGGTGATTTCCTGTTGATGATTAGTTTTGAAACAGATGAGTGACAAAATATCAAGAATGTTGAAGTGGCACATAACCTAGATACATTTGGACTGTTGTATAAATTAGAATTGGAACCGTTTTGGGCTTATAAGTCTGTGGTACTTTTCTGTTGTTGTGTAATTCTGAATGATTAAATAAATAAATAGATTTGAGTGTTTGAAGTTGCAAATATGTTATTGATGAACATTATCAATCAATTAGGAAATGAAAATACATTTTTAAAATAGGGTATGTTAAGGTGCGTACAAACTTATGCGCCACAAGCACGCGCATTTCAGTAATCATCAGCTGATGCTATTATTATTATATCTGTGTACAGAAACAGTAAGATACAGATATAATAAGCATAGCATCAGCTGATGAATACTGAAATGAGTGTGTTAATGGCGCATAATCTGTAGGCACCTTTAGAGATAGCTCAAAAGTTCCAATCAGTGTTGAAGTGTAAAATAGTTGTAAAGTGAAAATTACTGTCAAAGTTCTGCCACTTCAACAATTTCAGATACAACAATGCTCAGTTACATTATCCAAAAAATTATATGAAGGGCAATTTTGGTAGAACCTTGTAAAGCTAATTCCCTATTCTGTCCAATTAAGATTCAGGATCAATCTATTATTACATTATGAACTGATCTAACTTTCAACTTTCTATTGTAATATAGTTTGAGAAGGAAAGACAAATATATTAAAAAGAGAGACAAAAGACAAAATGAGAAAAGTTACAGAGCTATCAGTCATAATAGGATGGAGACAATTGATTTCCCTATTCTAAACACTTTTGCCTCACAAATTTGATGAAACTCATATCATTTATGTTTCAACAAATAAACTGATGGGAAATTAGGGAACATTTACCTTTTTAAACTGCTTTTGCAATCTTGTATAATTGGTATTAGTTACTTGGATAAATGAAGTGACAATGGGATAAGTAGGTTACCCTGAATAAGAATATACACAATTCCGAGAATAACAAGAAATCCGAGAGATATGTATAAAATTAACTTGGAGCCAGTTAGGAAAATTATGGAAATCGTTTTTATGATGTAACTTTCAACAAAAGAATATACTACATTCAACAAGAAACATAACAAAATTATATCACAGACGATGGAATGTTGAACATGTAACAAATACCAAACAAGCAGGATAGAAAAATATGAGTGATATGAGAATCCGACTGTGATGTTCATTAGTTTCAGTCGCAAACCATCAAAAATATATAGTCAGTTTTCAATGAAGCCAACACATAAACTTCCAGCCCCATGTGGAAGGTGGTAAAATTTCATGATAAAAAGTGAATATGCAGTGAACCACCAATATGTATGTGATACACACAACCCAACAATTCCAATATTGTTTCACACAAGCATGGGTGTGTATGAGAGCGTATTTGATGAGAAAGAGAAGCAGAGCGGTTTAAAACGAGAAAATAAAATACGATCATGTGGGATTTTGGACCCAAAAATGAGCGTATTTCAATGTTGCTCACCTCAGCAGGTTGTTGTTGGTCTAGGCCTTTGTTTTGTGATGTCGATTCGTAGCTGACAGGGCCGGATGGAGTGAGAAAGTCGATAGGCGCGTTCTCGTTGCCTTCCACTGTGGAAGAAATAGATAGAAAATAACAGACGTTAGAAGATAGAAACGTTGATAAGCGAAAAATAGAATCATAGCTAAAATGTAGTTAGTTCTGACTTTATAAAGATAGGCTATTACTTTCTTACAATGCGTTCTAACTTTCCTAGTCTCCTAATCAATTTGCCCACAGTAAATAATCAGAAAATACTACGTTTTTCCTTACCCATCTTACTAAATAATGTAGTAAACTTTCTAACTTTTCAGATAGGGGAGAAAGCTCAATTCGCTTCGTAATATATCCAAAGATCTATCAAGTGTTCATGAAACCAGTTGCAAGTTGCAATGAACATTAGTTTTCCTAGAGTAAACTAAATTTCTTCATCGTTTTCCAGTTATCCTTGTTTTGTTTTCAATAGAAAAAAAATAGAGCTGATCATTTTCAGGTCAAAATACCTGATTACTTGAACTTTTATATTTTTGAAATTAATAAAACAATCAAGTTCAACTCACTTAAACTTCAAAGAAGACATTTTCAACTATTTTTTGAAAGTACCAATAACAAAGCTCTGAAACACGAACTGACTTCATTGCATTTATCAGTGGATTCAACATCTAAAGTACTTTTTAATTTATCCACTGAATATGATGAGTTTTATGAAAGCGAAATACAAATAATTATTTAGATATGTAATTATTAAGGGTACGAATAGAACGGTCAGGTCGATATGACGATTTCAGCTCGCTAGCGTTCTTCTAAATCTACAACAATGACTCCAAGGCCCGGTTGCACAAAAGCCTGTTGAATTTTAATCATGATTCAATTCCACGGGAACTAATCAGAAAAGGATTTTCTGAGAAGAAGGCTTCTCTGATTGCTTTTTGTAGCATTTAATCGGGATTAAAAGTTAACAGACTTTTGTGGAAATGCTTCAAACAAATGCAAAGCTGTTTAGTGACATCGATCTTCATCACGACTACACACACCTCGTGTGTGTATTTTGCCATCCTTATAAATTATATTAGATTAAACAGTTGAATTTAAACATATGATGTTTGTAAAGTTTCGATTAATCTGATATAATTCATGATGACGGCAAAATACGAAAAAAATCGATGTGTGTGTGTGTGTGTGTGTGGTGTGTGTGTGTGTGTGGTGTGTGTGTGTGTGTGTGTTGTGTGTGTGTGTGTGTGTGTGTGTGTGGTGTGTGTGTGTGTGTGTGTGTGTGTGGTGTGTGTGTGTGTGTGTGTGTGTGTGTGTGTGTGTGTGGTGTGTGTGGTGTGTGTGTGTGGTGTGTGTGTGTGTGTGTGTGGTGTGTGTGGTGTGTGGTGTGTGTGTGTGTGTGTGTGTGTGTGTGTGTGTGTGTGTGTGTGTGTGTGTGTGTGTGTGTGTGTGCAGGGCTTTACTCGTTCTGTTTGCAACTTGAAGGATGAACACAAATATACTTTTTAAAAGTATAAGGAACATCTATTTGCATTTCAGTAATTGTGAAGTAGGACAAATACTTTGTTCAGTCAAAACCGAGCAGCTGTCAACTTCAAGTGAGAGTTGAATAAGTTCTGTTAAGGGAGGCGATTGAGATACAATACAACATGGATACAAAATCACAAGTTACAAAAACTTCTTAAAAAATCATAATTACTTGGGGCTGGAATGAAGAAGTTGTTTGTGGGGGGCGGTAGAGATGATGGTCCCGAGGGCATCATTAGGGAATCAGGGCCGGGTGGTGGCTGGTGATTGCTGTTCTTTATGCCGTCCAACACGTTCACATAGTTCGATTTTATGCCTGAAATAAGTAAAATTGCTCTCAATTAAATCATAAAATAATCATGCAATTAGAATATTGAAAATCATACAATGATCGGTAGAGAACAAAAGGCTGTCCAAAACTGTTTCTCTTCCGAATTTTGATAGATGAAATGTTCCAAAAATATATGCATGCATTCTACTATTAAAATGTATTGTTAACTACTAAATGATCCTCCTCAACAATACACGTTTGTACAGCATACTCTCAAAGACAACAGAGGAGATTCCTTCAACTGAGATTTTACAGAGCATGTTAGTTGAGGTTAATATTTAATATCAGAAAGGGGGATAAGTGGCTCAACTTCGCGCTTCTAGACTTAAAATGAGTTGATATTTCAATTCAATTCATATATTAGTATATCTGTCAACAATTTTATGGAAATCACATGAAAACTGAGTTACATCTACTCCTCTTTTCCAATTGCAATCAAACTTTTTCATATGACAACAATAATTGAAACTTGAGTACTCAACGTTGCGTATTTGGAAATAGGTTGCTCAACAACTAGGTACAAGAATAGTGCTAAGAGATGGATGACATACTTTGATTTCATTTTAATAGAGCTCTTGTGATTAGATGCGGCAATCGCTAAGGCATATCATTAAACATTTAAGATGCTAGAACATTTATTTATACATGTTTTAGAAAAGAATATTATGATCACCCCGACACATATTATTATAGTGGGGTATCATGATTAGGACTAAGTTTAGTATTAGCAACTTTTGTATGTATAATATAATAATTATGTATATGTTTTGTCAATAAACTCCTCTGGTTGCAATTCATTGGCAATCAGAGAAATTATTATCATTATTATTTTACGGAAGATAGGGCAATTATGATTAGTACATAATATGTACTAATATTATTATGAGAGGTCTAGTTTGAAGAAAATGAGCCTCAAGTTACGATTATTGTTACTTTATATTTAAATAATGAAACAAGTGGCATCCGATCAACTCACCTTTACCCCGCTTCATTTTGTACATATTAACAGAAGGTGGCCCAGAGGGAGCAGCGTTTGCCGCACCGTTATTGGTCAGAGGCTGCAGCGGCTGATTGCTAACAGCTGCTACTGGAGCTGCAGACTGCATAGGGTGAGTTGGCACCCCACCTGCCATGGTATGTGTTGGAACCCCGCCTGCCATGGGGTGTGTTGGTACCCCACCTGCCATAGGATGAGTTGGGACCCCACCTGCCATGGGGTGCGTTGGAACCCCACCGTCGGCCGGTGCGGGAGCCTGGGGGGCAGGCCGGAACCCAGGAATGTCGGCTGCCTTGGGGGGCGGTTTCAGTTTCTCCGCCTCGTCTTCTTCATCGGCATCCTTGTTCACCCATTTACCCAGCTTTTCGTCCCAGATTATCTGCAAAGAGAAAAAATGATAAAATAAAAAAGGATCTCCCTTATTATAATATATTAGTATTCGTTTGCTAGTTATTCGTCTCAATTTTCAATTTAATATACAAATTACATAATTAATCCGCATCATCACTGTGGAATGTCTTTGCCAAAAAATGAATAAGCTGAATTGCATTAAAAATTTAAATAAGTAGAATAAAAAAAATGATTTAATCTATTAAAAGAACTGAATATAATAAAATATTATGCCAATATAAAACATGTATACTTTGACAAGTTGAATATTGTATGAAGTGACTGGCTAAGGTCTGGTGTTCAACTTGTTCAGTTCCTGATCAATTACAGGCGTGATTTAACGACTGTCAAGCCAGTTACACACATCATATCAATTTTTGGACGTACGATTTTTCGCCGTCCTTATCAATTCTACCAGATTGAATGGATCGTGGCAAACACATGATACACATAATATGTGATTTGTACATGATAAACACATCAAGTTCATTCTAATAAAATTTATAAGGACGGCAAAAAACTGTACGTTCAAAATATATGTATATGTAACTAGACTTACTCCTCCAGGGTAGCAGTAAAAATGCTTTTACTTTTAGGGCTACTGAAATCATTGAAACACAATAAGATATCAAAGTCCATTTTCCGCAGACGCTCTCACACAACAGCCTATGCCTATAATAGTGGGCTTTCTAGAATACTTCGCTCTGGTTGTGAGGCTGTTGCAGCTGACGTTGATTTCTTTGGGGTGTCCCTGGGCTCTTTCAGGAGAACTATGAAGAGAGCCCTGCATGTGCGATTTTGGTGTTCCCTTTCTTGTTTATGCCCCTTGTGGCAAACTTCCATGGACCTTTTCACTTTGATATAATATCGTATGTTAACTATGATTTATTTTGTATTCCCATTTTTGTCTTTCAAATGTATTTATTAGGTTAGCACAAACAATACAATGATCGGAGAAGAAAAAACAGGCTATTGCCAAAAACTTTTTTGGGTTATGTCCATTTCAATTTTCTACGCCAAATCTCAATCTGGGAATATAGATCAGAATAAAACAAACAATTTTGAATTTGGATAGATTGATAGTAAAACTTTCGTAAAAACATGAAACAAACTTTAAATTCACAAAATAAAGCATAAAACCACTTAAAGTCGAGCGCTTAGCTCTAGGGACAAACTAATTCCGCTAGATCGCTCCAGCTGTACTATTCACTTGCTGCCCGAGCATAGCAGGCGTAAAACCGTCCTTTAAAGGTGCACATACCAGCGGCTATTATTGTGTCTATAAAATAAGTTTAAGCATCAACTTTATTCATCAAGAACAGCGCTACAAGTTGCTATGAATTTGAAGTCTATAGAACGAACATTGAATGTGAAGGAGTTTAAAATGCATAAAAATCTGATTTTTTCCAGATTTTCAAAAACAAAGTTGACGTAATTTTTGCTATATTGAAGAGGAAACTTGCATATTTTTCTCAAATTTTTCAGACCAGAAGTTTTTGTAGGGTATGTGAACCATCTGCCTCAAAAAAGTGACTTTTCTATCCCTATTTAGCTAATAGAAGCTGATAAAAATATTTCAATTGCATAGATTATGTCCTAAGAACCTGTCCAATATATTAGAAAAAGAAAATATTTTTTTTTAAATTATTGAATGCACATCCTTAAATTATCCACATAGATGTTTTTCTATTATTGTACATTACTTTATCTATATATTTTTTGCTTGTATCTCTTTAGCTATGTTATTTTTCTACATTTTTCTAATATTGTATATTATTTATATATATTTTTGCTGTTATCTGTTTTTCTATGTTATTTTTTGTAAAATTGGTGTTGTACCGTTGGAAGTTGAATAAATAAATAAGTACCCTCTTATTTTATCACAACACTGGTATGATTATCAATTACGAACAAAACAAGACCTATAACCAAGATCTATTGGACCCGTAGGTCCAATAGGACACCTAATGTCCGTGCGAGTCGCGGGGGATTAGTTCTTATTGTGTTCATTACACCAGGAACACCAGCCGGGACACCCGATTTTTGCGGCCGGCTGGTGTATCACTCTGATCGTCCAACTCGGCCACCGCTGGGACAAAAGCTTTGGAGTTCCAGATCGCTTTAAACACAGGCACCACTGGTGTCTCCAGTGTCCCACTGACGACCCAGCCTGATGTCCCAATGTGATACGGGCCTAAATAAGGAAATGTATTTGAAATTGAATAAGATATTTCGGACTTAGGACTTACAGAAGGGTCCTTATCATCAGGCAGTTTCATCTGATTTTTGGGCTTGAGAGAGAACGTGCTCCAAATGCCTCCAAACCATCCAGTGCTGTTTGAAGCTTCCTTTGCCTTTTTGTTGGTTTTTCTCGCCGACTTTTCCGAGCTCTGCCCGCCTTTCGGCTCCTGGAAAAGCAAAACACACAAAACAGTTACCATCCAGTAACCAGCTACTTTCTATTTCTACGCTTAATATCACTTAAGCGACTGATATCGCTTAACATCATGTCTATTCAACCAAATACTGTCATTTTCAACAGAATACTTTTCATAAGACTGATCATCTTCTGAAATGGTGTAATTTTCAGCGTATTATGATGTTATTCGATTATGTTAAATTTTATGGCTAATATCAACATAGTGAGATTAATTTTATTGAATAGGCTCTATTCTCTTTTCTATTGACATGTTTGCTGTACCTAGTTGTTTGAGCTCACTGCCGACGCACAAGTTGCTCTTAGCCGGTAGTGCCATTTTGTAAGTTAGAATATTTATTTTATCAATCTGTATTATTTTATGGCAAATTAAATGAATTTGAAAAAACTTTCAGAAATTGTATTATTGTCAATCAATGATGACAACCTTTATTGGAAGCTTAGGTGATTCAGATTGGAAGATTCAAATGCTTCGATTGAAAGTTATTCCCTCCTACTTACAAATTACTAACTTGATATTTTCAACCTTTCAATATTGATGATAAAGTGCATGCTCTTAATAAATACATAGGTACATTTTTTTGTTAATGTTCTATTATTAAATGATTGATAGCATGAGTAAAACTTGAAATTTTATAAATTTTGAAGAGAATAACTACAATCTTTTAAGTTATTCATTTTAAAAATATTGGTTTCAACTGGTGTGAAATAAATTTGTGTATCTTCCTCCATATTGATCCTTGTCAGCCGCTATCATCAATTATTGATGTTCAAGTGATTCTCATTTTCAAATTTATACGAGTTACGATTGTCTTGGTCTAATTGGTTGATTGTTGATATCCTTGTACGAGTGTTGATGTCTTTTCCATTCATGGACATCGATACGTTCAAACATAATCGTTTTATGGTATTGTAGGTACAATTCAATATTATATTGTAGTAATGACTCATCTTCATTGCAAGTATAATCTATCTTCATATTATTCAATAATTCAGTGCATACATTTAATAATTAATTGAAAAATTAGTTATATTGTTGGCTTATAATCAAACCATAATAAACAAATCAATTAATCTTATCTCTTCAAAGTTTAGAGTTTTCCAGCATCCCAGATTCAAGGTTTATGAATGAATATAAATTGTTTTTGAAGAATAAGTTTTATATTTTTTTTATAAAAAGTTGCAAAAGTTATAATCGAAACAATAACAATTTATTCGCAGAATCAAAGTGATTAGCACATTCCAAGAATAAATTTCAATCGCAAATATGGTAACTACACAAATTCTAGTTTCATCAGTAGAAAGGAATTCCTTGAAATTCTATATAGAATGAATGAGCTAGTTAAAGGTAATTAGCAGTTTCTAGTAGAAAAGTTCTACTTCTTAAAATAGTATTGTGTTGTACATTCATAATTTTATTCAATGAAGTGATACAATGATCTATTTGAAAACCCTGTGCAATCTACAATAATAGCTATTATTGCTTTTCTATCGATAAATTTATTTATTGCTCCAACGAATCTCTAGGATACAAGATTATTGTTCATTTATTACAATAAGTACAATCACTTGCAGGAAGGACCAATAGGTTCAAGCCCTTATTATAAATATATAATTCAGGGGGTGTCAGAGAAATTACAAAAATGTCTAATATAGACTGATTAGCAGTATCACAATTTTTTCTCAACATCACAAAACTATTAACGCAGAATGTGAAACAGATTGTTAGTATAATATTGTGCTACGTTACATATTTTCAGTTAATTATGTAAGAACAAATTAATTATATGATTGAGACGTTGAACCCACATTGGAGGTTTGTGTTTCAATTTTGAATCAATAAGAACCATTCTAAGCTCTAATATGAGATTCAATAGTCATTCTAGGGTGAATGATATTATGAGAGAAAAAAGTTTGCATCTCTCCATGTACAATTCAAGAGTGCTAGGGTAAGCTAAATAATATTATGAGAATTTTATCAGATTTGTTTCAACCAATTTCTTTAGTCAAACGGTTTGAAATATGTAAATGTCATACCGAACGAATAATTCTAATGAAAAAAAAAAACTTCCAGTTAGTTTTAGTAAGTCAGATAACTAAACTTGAAACAAAAATCAGTTCAGCTTTTCTAACTGCAGTTTCAAATAACTGAACTTCAAACAAAAAACTGTTTATTTTTCCTATAACCGAACAATTTCTAACAATCAGAGTTTTAACCAACCAAACATGGTTTAGCTCGATTTTATTTCTTCAATACTAACCGCTCCTTCATACATAGAAATGCCAGATCCGTCAGCCTGACTAGAGGCCGATCTCTCACGTGTGGACCAAGCCATGAGACCAACACAGAAATAGTTCAAAATAGCAAATTAAAAATTTCCAGCCTTCAGGCCGTTCTTGACATCGTCTTCAGTCTGATCCATGAACCGAAATGAACGCCAAAAATATGAAATTTGATAATAATGGGAATCTCCTGAGTTGGTCTCATAGTTTTGTCTATACGAGAGAAAACGGTCTTCAGTCCGGTTGACGAATCAGACTCAAGGCCGATCTACGACCATCTACTTATCAGTTTATTCTAATCATAGAGAAAATATAGAATAACTTGATCTGTTGCTATCTATATCTTTACATATCTTATGCTATCATTTCCCTATGGTTCGATCAAGTAAATTTTCAATTCAATAAGGTAGCAATAAGAAACCTAATATAACAGCAACATTTTCATACATCAACATCTTCCCTTAAAACTTAAAACTGTTCGGTACATTTTTTTATCATTTAAATTGGATAATCGTTTTAAATGTAATTGTTGAGATCACGATAAGAGTGAGAAAAAGTGGCAACTGACATTTTTAAGTGGTCTAATAAGCCAGTTATGGGTCGTTAAAGTGCTAACTCAGTTTTCTTTCCAATCAAAAACGGTTTCGACTATATTAACAGAACTTCTCTCAACAATTCAAAAAATGTATCTTTCCAAACTGAAACATTTTATTCCCCATATCGTTCATAAAAAAAAGTAACATTTTTTTGAATTCGATAACTTGTTTATTTTGGCATAATTCGCGAGAAAACGCATGTTAGAACAAAGCCAATGATATACTGAATGTATTAAAAAAACTCCAATGGAAAATTCGAAACCGTTTATGATCTGGAAAGAAAACGGAGTTTAACACTTCAACAACCCATAGCTCGCTTATTAGATCACTTAAATATTTCAGTTGACACTTTTTCTCACTCTTATAATGATCTTAAAAATTGTATCGAAAAAGATTATTCAATTTAAATAAAAAATGTTAACCAAACAGCCGTAATCAAAATTCTACTGTATTTCCCACTGGTTTTTGCCAATAAGGAAGCAATAACAAAAAATATAACAGTGAAATTTCCAGACATCAATATTTCCCTTTGACACTCATTTAAAACTCTACAGTATTTCCGACTGTTTTTTGACTGTATGGCTTCAACGTTCCTAACAAGTCCTCCTTTGTCAGATTAAACTCAGTCATTCACTTGCACAGGAGGCACAATCCGTCTATTTGTAACAATGGGCTGGTCAATAGGATAGGTGCCACCAAACACAATTTTCGTATGCTTTTTAGCCGACGGTCTCTGATACCCGAACAAACTATGACGCAGCGATTGCAGCAAGTGACCGTGCGAATTTCTCCAGTCGCCGTCGACCGAATGTTGGTTGCCCGAATTCTGACACACGACCAGCGACATCGGTCGCGTCAGGTTTCCGTCCTGATGCATTCCGACATCACTTGTCCGAAATACACCTCCGCCATGACAGCTGTTAATCAAGTCGGGTGGAATCGATTGTCTCTGATTGTAACACAAGTTAGGTCCCGATGTTGCACAATAATTTTCAACACCTCTTAGATTCATTTCAGCAGGTAAACCTTCGGACCCTTCATGACACAACCTTGCGACATCACATGGTTTACAACCGACATTATTCTCAACCCCGGAATTTGCATTTCTTGAAATTTCACTGCCCCCTCGATAATCGTCCATTCTTCCATGTCGACAACTGTTGCAGAATTCGTTATTACGGCCACTATCAGCGCAACTGTTCAGTGAGGCTAAATACATAATTTGAGAGTTGTTTAGACCGCCTTGCATGTGACTACTACTTACAGGATTCGGCTTGTCTTTGGCTGTCTGTTGATGTCCATATCATCCACAGCAGAGCAGCAATGCACAAACATTCACTATTTAGAATTTTTTTCTTAATCATAGAGTAGATTTTCATCATATTTAAATCAAATATGTAGTGGTCTATTAGAATACAGTTGAATTATTATTATCATATTAAAAACTGTGCTCAACGGTAATTATCAACATTTCATATGATAAAAAAACAAGAAACCTCAACATTTAATAACCTTAATTAATCATAATTAACGTCAGCTAAGGTTAATTTCAGCTTTGTCAACGACATTTTCGAGCGTATCGCTGCTGAGGCAAGCCGATTGGCTCACTACAACAAACGTTAAAAAAAAGAAAGAATGACCGGGAGTGATATTGTATCTATTCAATGCTCATAGAATCAATTGAATGTTACTATCTTCTGTATGCATTCTTCAGAGGCTAAAATGACGTTTATTTGGATGTAATTAATAAATTCTTGTTCTTCTCAACTCTTTAATTAAGAATTATTTTAGATTTTAGATTTATCTAAGTACAAAGTTATTTCTCATTAGAACTCTTTCCCCACACACAGACTTGTCTATGTGGGGAAAATTCACAAGTGTTTTATATTATTTATACATGTACTGCATTTGTAATGATTTTGTGAATAAAACTCAATTTTAAAAAAAATCTCTATTCAATTATTTTTTGTTCAACTAAATAATTGCAATATTCAATAGGTAGAAAAATATTATTTCAATTTAAAATTTACTCTTATTATCTTTCAAATAGTATCATACAATGAGGTATCATTTGGTATTGGTATAATTTGAACAAATTATTTCAGAATACAGACTTAATTGAACGTTGAGAAACTGCTTTGGTTGGAATTTGCACCAATTTGCTGTGATGACTATTCTTTGAGGACTTGACGAGATACGACATAAACTGGTCTATACTTACGTTTCTTCAGCTGCTATAAGTTGATATTGATGAAAATTTACAAGTGACGAACAACTATTGTATGGTCATACATTGAGAGCCAACTTGGAAGGCTCTTATTGACTTAAATGTGATGAGATTTGTTTAAAATCGAATCAACAATCATTGATTGAGCGATAGAAATTGAAATTATTATTAAAATAAATAAATTGAAATTATTATTGCGATAGAAATCATTATTATTGTAAAACATCTCATAATTGTGATGAAGAATCAATAATTCATTTACTAATTTCATACAAAAAGATTTGGCGATTGTCGGCCAATCAGACATCAATATGGGTGCCATGTTGTTGCAAAATCGTTGTGTATTAAAGGAGCTATTAACTACAAACCAATTCAGTTGAAAGTATCCCAAAAATATACATGAGCTTTTCAAATAATTTAATGAATTTGTATTAATAACCAGTTTCAATACAGGTCACAGGAGCGTCGGTAATTGAGGGTATTAGGCTCAACTCACACTTACGCGACTCAGGTCGAGAAGAGACTGCGACTCTTCTAGTCTCTTCTCGACGCAGCATTTGTTTCCAAATGGTTACGTCGCGGAGACTAGAATCAACTGGTCTGAGTGTCACCATTTGGAAACACATGCTGCGTCGAGAAGAGACTAGAGTCGCAGTCTCATCTCGACCTGAGTCGCGTAAGTGTGAGTTGAGCATTAGATTCCCGCAATCCCACAAACACATTAGTGTTTGATGCATGTTTTGGATTGTGAATTGGAGTGTAAATAGGAAATGTAAAACAAAGTGAAATATAACCTAGAACATTTTGATTGTTGTATAAATTAGAATTGGAACCGTTTTGGGCTTTGGCCTGTGGTACTTTTCTAGAAGTTGTATAATTCTAAATGGTTGAATAAAATAAATAAGTTCAACTCTAAATCATGAAATTTAAAAATTTTATCAAGAGAAGGGGAAACGTTGGGTTTGTTCTAAGATCAAGTTCAGGATGATGGTGGCACCTAATAAATAGAATTCCCAGTTGAATTTTGTCTTTCACATTATCTCATCAAGTAAAAAACTTGTGAATCACAAACGTAATCTTAAACAATAGAATAAAAAATAGAATTTCAGACTAGATTATTAGAGTTCACATGTTGCTTACATTAAACATTGAAATAACAGATAAAATACGTAAAAGATGGAGTAATGAAAAAGTCAACATACCTGAGTTTTATTATCAGTGAGTGGCTGGGGAGGTTGCTGATGATTCTGCTGTTGTTGTGACGCACTATTGTAGTAGGACGATGGCCCAGAGTTCAACGTGATGCCACCTGTCGAGTACCCAGCATCAGTTGGCTGATGATTCATATCATGCTGATGATTCATGTCGTGCTGTTGTTGCTGATCTTGCATGCCATACTGCTGATGCTGGTCCTGCTGATACATGTGCTGCTGATTCTGCCAGGAGTTGGCGGCTGGCTGCTCCCATGGTTGCTGCTGCTGATTTGGTTGCTGAGGAATGCTGCTGATTGGCTGGTCAATGCCGTAAGTGGGCGGTGATGTATAATCTAGAATGTAATGAAGGAAAGAATTGGCTTATACACGTACGGGATAGGAAATTCACGAATGGCGCATCGTCACGTCCTTAGACCAGTTATAGAATAGACACGCTGGGAAGTCTAGCCTCTGAAGCCAACATCTACTGCCATATCACCATATCGTGACGTCAGCATCGGATAGAAAACTTTTCTGCAGAGTTTGTTTACATTGTTTTCCATAGCTGATTGTGTCTATTTCAGATGCAAGTAAATTATTATTTATGAAAATGGTAAACTCCCGCTGAAATAGAAATAGAAAACAAACTCTACAGAAGTTTTCTATCCGATGCTGACGTCACGATATGGTGATATGGCAGTAGATGTTGGCTTCATCGACTTTCAGTATGAATATACAATTGGCCGAGTCTATTCTATAACTGGTCTAAAGTCACGTCTTAACTACTGGACTGATTAACTTGAAATTTTGCATATAGATTCTCAATTTACCGAGGATGGTTATAGGCCTATTTTAAATTCTCTATGATTTCAGTAGGTCAAGTTTTTGATTAGATCCTTGAGGAGCAAGAGTTACCTGCTAGAATATAATAAAGGAAAGAATTGGCTTATACACGTACTGATAGGGAATCCACGAATGACGCATCATCACGTCTGAACTACTGAACTGATTAACTTGAAATTTTGCATACAGATTCTCAATTTACCGAGGATGGTTATAGAACTATTTTGAATTCTCTATGATTTCAGTAGGTTAAGTTTTCAGTTTATCAAGTTTTTGATTAATCCTTTGCACAGGTTACCTACTAGTCCAGAAAAAAAACAACACTAGAATGAATTATGTGGATCCAGTCGAATTATGAATGATTAATATGTGAAACTCAATATTCTATCTTCATTATAATTGATTTAAAATGATGAAATACGATGATGAATTTATTGAAAGAGCATATCGTGTGATTGGATAACCCAGGTATATTTCCAAATTCCACATGAAAAAATATATGGTCCAAAAAATATGTATATACTCTTTGAAAGTGAATATCTAAGTAAAGCACTGGCAGCAATCACAGTTTGCATGCAAACAAGGTCTATAAAAACCAGGTCAAGACACCCGTGTTCCTTATGGAGCGGCCATTTTGTGGGGTTTTATGGCGGGCACGCCACTTCCTTGCCACTTGTTCAGGATGAGAACGGTCCAACAGATTGTTGAATGAAATATAATGGGATTCTAATGCCACTGACTAGCCCTTCTGGTTGTGCATTGCATACGCCACGCCTCCGCCACGTCCGTGCCACGTCTCTACCCGACGACCGTTCTATGTCAACTGGGCCTTACTTGGTGTGGTAGTATGATTTATTGTTAACAAATAGTGTGACATGAGTAGTCTGCATGCCAACTGTGACAGCTGCCAGTGCATTACCAAGATATTCACTATCAGAGAGTTTATACATTTTTTGGATCCCTCTATATTTTTTATGGACTATGATAATATATTTGTTACTTGTATAATGGTTTTTAGCTTTTAGCGCTGAAAAATTATAAATCGGGGAAGTTGATTATTCAATTATCATTAGATTCGAAGTGTTTGATATTTGTATTTTCGTTCAATAAATTATTATTATCAGCATATTTTCATTATCTAAGATTTCTAAACTATAATTGATTTAAAATCATCACTTATTTCTTCATAACTGACTTTATTTTCTCTCTCAAAACCAATGATCAACTAATCATCATCCGACTCATTGCCCACGCAAAAGCCTGGAGCTAATGTGAGCACAGAAAAAAATGTTCATATTCAAATATTACCTATAGTGATGTCTACATTATAAAGGCAGTGTTTGATTTGCAATGGTATTGCTATCCTTGTCTATCATTCAACAAAGCGTATAGCGCTATCTCTTTCTCGCTTTGCTCTGTTGCCAGATCGTTTTTTAACAATGTAGAATTGATAATTAATTAATTAACAAAATATTTCATCTCAATTATGAGATTCATTATGTGATTATTGAAAAATATAATTTCTTGCTTAATAAAATCTAATTGATTATTTTAAACGAGAATGAACCGATAATATTACATCAATAAACCTGTATCAGCTACTATCTATAGAAGATCGATATTACAAGACAGAGGATCGGCAACGTTTTTCTCCCATCTTTCTCCACTGCCATTATAACGTGGACCTTACTATAGTATCAGTAGCAATTGAATAATATAATGGCAGTATCTCTCTCTATTAATTCAATATATTTTTAAGACAGAGGATCGGCAACGTTTATCTCCCATCTTTCTCCACTGCCATTATAAAGGTGCGTACAGATTCACGCGCCGCGAACATGAGCAATTCACTTTTAATCAGCTGATGCCAAGCTTTTTATATCTGTATCTTACCGTTTCTGTAAAAATACAGATATAATCAGCTGATTAAAAGTGAATTGCTCATGTTCGCGGCGCGTATATCTGTACGGACCTTGACGTTGACCTCACTACACCTGTTTTCAAAGTACCTGTTCGTATTCAAATTACCTACCTGTTTGAAACTGGGACTGCTGATACGGCTGCTGGAGATTGCTGATCATGGGAACCGCATTTGGATTCAGCATGCCATTGCTATCAGTTTGGTCATAAGTCATAGGAGGCTGCTGCTGCTGCTGACCCCAGCCATGCAGGTTGGTGTTGTCACCGTACATCGGAACCTCCATTCCCTGCTGAATACAAAGAAATAGTTCAGACATTTGTGCTCTAAAAAATCTAAGAAGAAATTCTAATTTAAGTAAATCTAGAATCCCCTGCTGAGTAAATGGAAAGGGATCAGACATTTGTGTTCTATAAAGTGCATCCTGAATAGACTTGAACATAGTGAATCTTTGAGCAACTCATCCATGGGCTATATATGTGCAAGAAAAAATTAGGATATTTTGAAAGATAGAAAATATCGCACTTACTTCTGGGAATAGCTGATACAAAAGATTTGAAATATTTTGAAAGATAAAAAATATTGCAACAACTTCTGGAATTGGCTGATTTGAAAAATCATCATTTAAGATGCGTGACGGAGATCACATCACAGATACTCATATAGTGAGATCCACTTTCAACTGTCAGCATCAGTTAAATGAAAAGCGTTTATGTTATTCATGAAGCAAGTTGACTGCCCTATGTGAATATCACTAAAGTTATCTTAAATGAGGTGATATGGGGAAAGATAAATCTAAATGAGTCCCTAATGAGTTAAAAAAAATTATTCGTATGACTTTTATTGGTGGGGAGTCCCTGATGGAAGTGAAGGATTAAACTTCATTCAAGTAATGAGAAAAATTAATCTCTTCTATTTATAAAGATATAATATTCATTTTCTAAATGCATTGTCATCAAGTCAAAACTGATATAATAAAAGCTGAATAATGAAGCAATTGTTCATATTAATTTTCTAAATTTGATGTCATTGAGTAAAAAATTTATATGATAAAAGCTGAATATTAAAGCAATTGGTTTTCTCAAATTGAATTTCAACATTTTATCTCTTTTCAACAAATGGGAAACTTGTATTTTGCTATAAGCTTTTATATTTAATACAGAAATACAATAGGGAGTGTATTACAAAGAGCTTTTGTTAATTTATAACAAAATTTAAAAGGTCGTATTTCTAAACATTCTTAGCGAAGCAGGCTTTGGTTGTGTATCAACGGCAACCAATCAGAATCGTGAAACCAACTACAAGATTAATAATTATTGATCTACTTGTTCGATCAAAGCGTGCTTTGCTAAGAACATCCAAAGAATCGTTTATAAATAAGACTTAAATAGAGTCTCAAAGCTCCTCATAAACAAATAAGAGTTTGATAGTAAAACATGTACAACACATTCCATTTTAGTTAACTTTTTCCCAAAAGTTAACATAATTTTACTAACAGAAACATCAATTACCTGATTGGAATTCAAGTCAGCTCCAGACGTTGACACAGTTGATGTTGAGATCGCGCGGCTCATGTTTGATGTTTGCAAATTAGTTTCCTAAAACAAACATAGATTAATAATTCCATTTTCTCAAATTCAAAGTTATAACCTACAGTATTAGCTTATGATAGTACAGTTATAGTACTGTTATAATCTTATGATAAAGGATGACCAATACACAGAAATTAAATTTGAAATTGCATTTGTTCAAATGCTAATGAATAAATAATTATTATTGAACGAAAATCGAAAGTTGAATGCTGTGAACCACCCGGAAGACTTCAACTTATGCTACTGCAAATATTGACAACAAGGTGAACAGCTAGAAGGAAATTTAATGAGAGCTACTATACAAAAATAGTACCTAGGTAAAGAACCGGGTCCGATTCCTGAGCTGGAAGATAATTTTGGATAATTTGACCGAGCGAAGTGAGGTGTAAGATTCAAGTCGACGGTTTGGCATTTCTCTTAATGTTTAAATGTTCAATGTTGCGCATTTACGGCGAAACGCGGTAATAGATTTTCATTAAATTTGACAGGTATGTTCCTTTTTAAATTTTGCGTCGACGTATACACAAGGTTTTTGGAAATTTTGCATTTCAAGGATAATATAAAAGGAAAAAGGAGCCTCCTTCATACGCCAATATTACCGACTATAGAATTATTCATCATAAATCAGCTGTCTAGTGGACTATATTACTACCATAGCCACCTCTAATACAGAGGTATTCAAAAACATCGAACATCTTGAAAATGTATATTACCATCAACGTTGTAGACAGTTGCAGCCAGACCTGATAACAGCGCTCACACCCACATTCCGGGACGACACGTCACGGTAAGATAGGACATACAATACCAGATATAGACAAAACCTCAGAGACGACATTCATCGAACTGGTATGTATGAGAGGGAGGTAAAGAGTGCAGGAATTCGGCTTTAAAATTCATTGCCAACACGCATAAAAGCTCTTACAGGTGAAAAGTTCAGAATTAAGGTGAGGGAGGAGTTGTTGCAGGTTTGTCCTTATTCCAGTGAGGAATTCTTTTTGCATTATAGAATGCAAAGATTGACGACTTAGATTATAATTGACAAATCCTTATACCCCTTTCATAGGTGGTCAGTGGGATGAAAAAAAAAAGAAAAAAAAAGCTTTATGTTTATTAAGGATTTTTTAAACATTTCAAATTGATAAATTATTTATTAATTTTTGAGAAAACATAACAACAGGTCAATTTAACTTACTGAGCGCGAGGTCTACTGTTCACAGAACTACTAGTAGTAGCTCTCATAGAATTTTCTTCTAGCTGTTCAACCTGCTGTCAATATTTGCTGCAGCAGGAGTCTTCGGGGTAGTTTACAGCATTTAATTCTGGATTTTCTTTCAATAATAAATTATCACAATAGTTATGTAAACTTTATTTAGTAAAAAATACATTGAACCATTGATTTAATTAGCAGCTCTCGATAGTGTTTGCTTATGATAGGCGGGCCAGTACTCACACTGATATCATCGAGCATCTGCTTGAGGTTGGCCAGCCAGTCGGGATCAGTGTCTGGATCGGTGCAGAGGGGGTCGGCCATCTTGAGTGCGTCGGCCAGTTCGGCTACCCTGATGGCCAGCGGCCGACTGTCGGCCAGCGGCAGGTTGGTCAGGTCGATGGCCAGGTACTCCAGGTGCTGCAGTGCCGCTGCCAGCCTGTTGCATTCCGCTAGGCGCACGGCTAGCAGGTACTTGTAGGTCTGCAATCAAACATTATGTATGTTTATGTGGATAATTTCCTTCCATATTTGATGAAATGTAGTGTGAGAAAAATTGGTTAACTAATGAATATGGTTGGTTGTGAATCAAATGAATGAATGATACCAACCATATTTGTAAATTTACTAACCATACATGACATCGTGGTCATGCATGACCAAGCGCGCAGATGAGAACCAAAATCTGGAGAGCAATAGGAACACTCACACTGAACGCGTGCACTTGCTGATGGCGTTCAGTGTGAGCAGCTAAAGACAAGTCATAACGTGTTCCACTCGTTCAAGATTTTGTTTTCGGCTCATATATGATCTGACGTGCACTTGCAGATACACGCATCCAATGTGATACCCTACAAATTTTTTATCGTATCTAGTTGATAGAGAATAGTTATTATTTTTAATCAAAATTCACAATGGTTATTGATTTCGATACGCAATTGTTGTGTATATTGAAAGGATGGTACCAATATAATTAAAATTACTTATTACTCAATAATTTTGAATTCATTTGAAGTAAATACAACATGATAAAGTTGGATAACCAAAACTTCACTTTGATGAATAGTGAAGTGAAGAACTACAGGACTGTAGTTTTTGATTGAGCTGTGTCAATTAAAAAGATGCTGTTAATATAATTGAAATCAATTACAATATATTTATAATCTGTATATTTTCGGACTTAAATTTATTCAGTGACAAAACATAAACTTTAACCTGGATTCGCACACAAAGTGACAGTTACTAATGAAAATATAATTATTGTTCCCACGAGTTCTGATAAAACTATTCCCACTCAGAATGAGTATGAATAATCACATTATAACTCATGGGAATTATATTATCACTGTTCACTGTCACTGTCGTGTGCAAATACAGCTTTATTCTGCTACTATATATATCAACATTTTGGGAAAGGGACAGTTTTGGGTTGAGTCTGTTACCCAATCGTTACCCTTACCCAATACTCCATATTATGTGTATGTTATTAAACATAGTTGGGAGGCTGTTATTTTTTAAAAGAAATAGTACCAACATGATTGCATTGTCCTAAATTAATTGGTAAGTTGGCGGGCTGACCTGAAGAGCAGGCATAACAAAGTCCTTCTTGTTGAGACGCATGGCATACTCGTAGCAGAGCGAGAGCATGATGGCGCGACAGGTGGCGAACTGAGTGAAGGGCAGCTGATGGGAACTGCCCAGTAGCACCAACTTGGCAGCCCCGCTGCGGTCCGTGTAGTCCGAGAACTTCACCTGCGCCGTCAGGTAGCAGAAGTGCGACGCGAACAGTCGACCTCGGTTTGCTGCAAAATCAAATCAAATTGATAGGTGTAAAAATTGAGAAATCGATGCACCCTTTTTTCAACTTTATTTTATTACTTACATGTCTCGTCATATTATTGCCACTTTTCAAGTGAGTGAATGAAATAATTAACGTTAAATAAATACTTATTGATAAACCTTGATTTCTTTTCTTTCGTGTAGTTTAGAATGAAGATTTTTCGTGTAAGAAGCTATGAGCTGTATTCAACTTCTAACAGTGAGTATTTTCTCCTTTTGTTGATGTGGATATGAAATGAATTTAACTGCGAAATCTGAAGATCGACTGCTTTATTGATAGAATTTGAGAATTTGTGTATTCAATGGGTTTGTTTGTATTATAATGTAATGTTTTCTGACCACAAAATAAGAAAAAATGAAACCTCTATAAGCATGAGCATTAGACTGAATAAGATGAATTGAACATATAAAGAATAAAATTTCAAGAAAGTGGCGAAGTGAAATAGATTAGAGAGTCGAATTTATCATTTTCAATTACTTACTAAATATTACTAATTACTGAAGATTTCAATACTAATATGTTGGCTTTGTATCCAGTTAAATTTGAATTAAAATTTGTTTATAAATTGAGTTTTACTTGAAAAGCCTCACCTAATGAGTCTCCCAACGTGATAACAGACTTTCTATCTAGATCGGCATTTCCCGACGGATTACTGAGCATCATGGCTAGATGAGTTCTCCAATCTCCCCACTTCTTATCAGCTGCACACTGTAACATCAAGTTTTGATTAGAACACCAATAAGATCGATTTAACATTGAACTAATTACACGATACTTATTCAACTAGTTCATGGATTTGCCTGGTTCACACTATCGCAAAGTCCCTAGCCAAGTGGCTTGCCAAGTCACGTTGAATGCTCACGTTGGTTTTTCCATCCACACTGCAATGTGACCATTTGTGGATGCTCGACTGGTCACTTGCCTTAATTCGACAAAAATCGGAGCGATGGCAAGCGAAGGCCTGTGAAGCCGAGCGTTTGCAAAGCAGCCATCCACACACTCATTTGCACGCATATTGTGCGAGAGTGTTGATGCTGCTTTAAATGTAATAAGTAATGTTAGGCCAACCACTAACGTAACGTTTCACCGTATATTTTCGACTGTACATCAACGTTAGTACCAGTTGCTTCGACATAGCAACAGAGATACAGTCAAAACGTTCAGGTGAAAAGTTACGATAGTCACAAAACATCCAATGTTCTTCAACTGAAGAAATAGGAATTGTTTTCATTGATCATCACATATTTCATCAGCTGTGGATAACGTTAATTTCACTTAGTGCCGTTTGCACAGTGTCAGCTTAAGGATGTTCGGTACACCTTTTTATTTTTATTTCAATTGGATAATCTTTTTCAATATAATTGTTAAGATCATTATAAGAGTGAGAAAAAGTGGCAACTGAAATTTTTAAGAAGTCGAATAAGCGAGTTATGGGTTGTTTAAGTTCTAAACTCCGTTTTCTTTCCAGATCATAAACGGTTTCGAATTTTCCATTGGAGTTTTTTTAAATACATTCAGTATATCATTGGCTTTTTTCTAATATGCGTTTTTCGAGATTAATGCCAAAATAAGCAAGTTATCGAATTTACAAAAAATGTTACTTTTTATTTATGAACGATATGGGGAATAGAATGTTTTAGTTTGGAAAGATACATTTTTTGAATTTCTAATAATAATGTCGAAACAGTTTATGATCTGGAAAGAAAACGGAATCTGGAAAGTTAGCACTTCAACAACCCATAACTCGCTTATTCGACTTCTTAAAAATTTCAGTTGCCACTTTTTCTCACTGTTATAATGATCTTAACAATTATATTGAAAAAGATTATCCAATTGAAATAATGAAAAAAGTGTACCGAACAACCTTAAACTAAATTTCATTTTAAACTAGATTAAATATATATCAATTCTTGTTCGTTATAATGTGGTTCACTTTGAGATTCAGCCACCAGCTGATTAAATTTCGTTCAAGCGTTGACTTGGCAAACAGCCATTAATATCTTTCGAATTGATCAAAATGATAAATGATAAATGATGGATTATGGATTATAAATTAATTATATTTTTAAAAACTAAAAGTTGAAATATTATAAACTTACGGTAGCAGCTTGAGGTTCTCTGCCGGACATGGTCTGATAGAGAGTTTGCAGAGGATCGTTGACAGCCAGGCCATTGGCAAACCTCAGTACCACGTTGTTGTAGGTGCGAGCGTCCATCTTGTACGCCAAGAAGAACGCGTGGCCCCAGATTTTGTTCTGTATTGCCCATTCTGACAATCATAAATTAAAAAATGCATGAAATATGTATACATTTGATGAAGAAATTAGGAGAGTACTCGATTAAAGAATAATCCAAGAACTCAGACTTGGAAATACGCATCAATAGACCAGAAAATAATTAAAAGACGCAGTAACCCGGACTCATATCATCAATGTTTGATTCATGTTGTAATTAATCAGCGATTTGAGATTAGAATCAATGGAATGATTTTCTTTAATCGACATGTTCGTCTGGAATCAATAGTACTAACTACAAAATAATGAAATATTGATTGAATTGCGTAATTGGCGTAGGCTTGTGAAATTTGAAATGAAGATCAACTATTTAGGCCATATTCTATGTTCATTTCAGAAAATATGATTTTGATGTTGACTCACATGTTCAAGTCTGCTTTATTTGGCTTAAAGAGTTCGTTTTCGAAGGTACAGTATCACCGGTTTTTAGTAGCAGAAAAGAGATAAAGGATGAATTGAAAATTTCCAGTAAAAAAATGGGTCTCGAACCCACAACCTTTGATGCATCAACCGCGCTCGCTACCAAAAAAGGGTACGGAGTCACTTTGAGAAAACCCTGTTTGATTATGCTATTATAGTTACGTGAACTTTTAATCACCAATAGAATTGTTGTTTTAATTATTAAATTAGAATTAATTAATAGCAACAAAACTTAGCCTATGTCTATATCTATATTATAGATAAGGCAAGAATTTAAAATGTTATTGAGACAGGAAAAATATACAAAAATAAATCGAAGGACCCTACCTAGCGCATCAGACTTGTTGCCCTCCAACAGCAGATCCCTGAACTTGGCGACGATCTCATGCTGGGACAGGGTGGGGGCAGCCGCCATATTGGCCCCCCCGTCCATGCTCCAGCCTTGCACCTCTTGCTGCGACGCCGTCAGGCTGGCTTCCTCCTCAGACGTCGTCTGCTGACTCAGCGCTTTCTTCTCCTTGTAGCTCGCCAATAGGAGTTCGGCTACGTCGTTCTTGTCTACTACCTGCGACAGACAACACACAACCAATTATAATATTACAGGAGGTTGGTTAACAATGATGTAAATTCAATACCTGTCTGATATCGGAAAACGACTGTAAATGATAGAGAGAATTGATGTTAGATAATGAATCCAAACATCGAGATTTAGGGTGAAATATTATGACGGAAGCTGATTGAAGAATGAGATTTTTCTTTTAATACTGTAGGCCTATTCTATTTGTTGAAAATTTTCCTACTAATTGGTGGAAGAAACATTCAAGTGATGCAGTAAATATTACGGCCCCCATCCACGGTCAAACAAGAATAAGCAAATTAGTACCTACCAATGTAACTGGAATAAATTGTATTCAAGGAACATTGGTACCTACTTATAACATCAGGTCCCACAACTAAAATAAACATATAAAATGGTAATATGATGTAAAATTTATGTGTTTATTTTAATGATGGGCCTGATTTTATTAGTAGGTACCAATTTGTACATCTTGTTTGGCCGTGGATTAAACGCAATCTCGGATTAAATGAAGATAGATCAGCTGTTGGTTTAAATCCGCAATGAAACACGTTTTGTTTTGAATACGGCCATCACTACTTGCAGTCGTAGATTAGCGTAGATAGTGCATATGGGTCTCGGTTGATCACATTAGATTTCATTATTCATGTAGAATACAGTAAATGCTGGCTCGAATATAACTTTCCAATAAATACCGACACAACAAAGCAAAGTAACGAATGAATTTTACACAATATGAACTAGGCAATCATTTAAGGATAAGGAGATAAAATGCTATTTGATGATAATACGATTTTGTGGTGTATCTACAGAAGTCGGAAAACTTTTAACTTATCAGTGTTTATTCTTAGAAACTCATGGATATTTGTACGGAAGCTGAAATTTTAAACTATTTCTCGTCACTGAACCATCAGCACTTATTGTACAGTACTTACATATTGCACGTATTCACTTCTTTATATTTAACCTTTTAATTTTTTACTAATGCATTAATAATGAATATTTTATTATGGTTTCAATAAAACATAAAAGGGTGCTGCTGGATGATTATTTTATTTCAGTGCACGTATTGTAAGCTACAGTTGTTGTGTGAGATAGTAACTTATAAATGTAACCAAGATAGTTCCATAGTATGGAACTATCTTGGCTGAATGATTTATGATAGTATGAAAAGGCTGGATGATTTTAATTTTATTTCAGAGCACGTATTGTAAACTACAGTTGCTGTGTAAGATAGTAACTTATGAATGTAACCAAGATAGTAACTTATACAGTAACTGTATTTCAAATTAGTGTACTCACCCCATTAAGCCGCACCACCAACAGTATCAAATCATAGAGCAGCCGCTCCGAACTGCGCGTCGACATCTCACTGCGCCGTTTCAGATACTGCACAACGGTGCTCTTATGAGTGACTCCGGCCGTGAAGGGGCCCGGGCACTCCAGCAGTTCAGCCAGATCTGCATCACAGCTGTCGGCTCCGACCGCAGCGGCAGTCAGCTGCAGCAGCGACACGGTCGCAGTCGTGTCGTAGTCGGTCGGCCACACGACCGACAGCTGGTTCTGGCGACTGAGGTGCACTCTGGTGTGCGAGCCGATGAACAGAGGTGGAGTGTTGCGCTGAGACTCCACTTCTTCACCAAAGTCGTCTTCGTCGCCCGTCTTGCTGATGTCGTTTAGCGAGCGATCTCTGCACAAATGAAGAATCCATTGGAATATAATAGAATTAAATTAGAATAGCTTGGGATTGAATATTCTTATCAAACGCCCCCTAGACGGTCAATATTGTTGTACAATAATATTATAATAAACATCTAGGTGTTTATTCTAGTTATGTGGCCTGAAGTTATTAATGTACTAAAAATTCACATTTTCACCATGATATTCCTTCTATGTTGAGCTAAAGAGTTCTCAGCTTGTAGCCTTTAGAAGGGCTGTTATTATTAGGCCTTGTTAGCTTCTTTTTGCTGTGAGTTCGTAGAACGTAGAAGGATTATAGGGAGTTTCCCTATGTAGGCCTAACTGTTTGCTCTTTCTGTTCACTCATTGCAGTGGAAATGACACGTTCAATCTTCATATTTGATCATTGCCAATCTAATCGCCAATACCAACACACCGCCATGGCAGTAATATTTATTATCACCAGTCCGCCATGGCATGTATTCGATTTAGCTATTTAGTGGCCAACACTTCTAATTCATCTGCCGCCATAACGTTAATAAAACATGAAAATCCAATCAGTCAACGGATGTAATAAATTTATAGGTTATGTGCTCTAACCGCTCGTCTCGAGACACCGCTAAGGAATTCCACCTTTATTTAGGAAAAACTGCTAATTTTGGTGAGCATGGTACTGACGTGTGACTATTACTGTACACAGATGTGGAGGTTCTGGGATACGGTAAATTGTCCCAAGCGGTAAATTGTGACAAACGGTGGAAAGTTCCGCGTCCCCTGGGAACAATTTTGACAGTCAATGTTCCAAAATCCAGTTACCGGTAAATTACTCCTGCCTCGCACCGCGGTGTCAGAGATTGTACCACAATCGCAGAGCTGTCATTGGTCGTTAAGATGGACCGTCTGCACATGCGGATAGCTTGTCTACCATAGCATAGCCATAGAATATATAACCAACAAAATTATGTTTGATAACCGTTCGTTGAATGATTTTTCTCTATAGAATATTTGAGAGTAATGAAGTGAAAGAAATCCACACTTCTCTAGACGGTAAATTTGTAAAGCAGCCTTTGTTCATTTACGCAGCTAGTGAACGACACATTTTGGTGGAAATCAACTTCATAAGTGCGCGCCAAAAGCTTGAACCAAAGATTTTGAAGTGGATTCCATGGGAACATTTTGTAGCAGTCACGTGATTGTACAATTTACCACTGGAACTAGAACAATTGACCAGTTTATCGTGTTCCCAGATCGTGCCCATGACTTAAATTGACTCATCTGCTTTATAATAGCTTTTGTGGTGTAATACCATTGTTATTATTATTGTTATTATAATTGTGTTGTGGTGCAGCTGTGCTGTAGTGATTGCTCATGGATCCATTGTTTTTTAAGTTATGTGTGGATTGTAGTGTGTAGTATAAGTTTTATCTGCTATAGTTGAGTTCTTCAACTCGTATTTTCATGTTTTAATTAATAGCGACGATTGTCTCAACATATTGTATGTTTTATGGCAATAAACGATGATTTGATTTGATTTGATTGTTGGTGATATAAGAGTAAGTAGAAGCTACAAATACTGACGTGTGACTGTTGGTGCGATGCGCCTGCGCAGAGCTGCGCCCCGAGTGCACACTGGCACGGTCAGCGTCGTGGTGGGAGGTGACCGCAGTGCTGCCTCCTGGCATCGGTTGCCCGTACTGCAGCTTGCCCGCCATGTACTGCTCGTACCAGCTGGCATAGCGCTGCGGGTCGGTGCGACGCATCTCCTCGTAGTACTGCTGCATCTGGTAGTAGTACTGGTATGGGTTCACTGCGCCTAACAAACCGTACATTGAATTCGTCACTTGTCCCAGAAACATCGTTTATTGACCAACAAATGCAAGCAGACTAGGGGCTACAAAACTACACATAAAAATCGTCATTTGCCCCAAAAACATGGAAAATTGTTTTTAAATTAACCAACAAATACAAGTAGGCGAGTTCACTGCACCTACAAACCACCAGTAAAAATTGTCATTTGTAACAAAAACATACGAAAATGAAAACACAAAAATGTGAAGAAATATCAGGAGTTTCTTTGGAGAAAAACAAACAGGTTTAAACACCAAAGGTCTAATCTTCAGTGTGACAGAAACTTGTAGGTTATAACTATAGGTGTTGAGACTTGTTTGTGTTTGTCTCCAAATCAATTTGTAATAATCGACCACATCTTTGTGTTTTCATTATGAATAAACATCACTAAATTTCAACAACACTGTGTCGTCAGAAGATATAAAATAGCTTGAATAGACCAACAAGTAGGCTACTAATAGATTTGAAGAGGATTCCCAAAAATCAGTGAACACTTTCACTGATGAAAATATAATTTCCATAAAAGTTCTATTATGACTATTCATACTTGCTCGGACGTGCTAAGTCCCATTAGAAATAATCGGATATGGTATTGATTATTATAAATTTATTATTCATTATTATTTTGATTCCCAATTTTTAAAAAGATAACTCATCATTGGCACTTGATAGTATGGTTTTTGTGTGATCTTATTGCCTACTTTTGTAAATTGTAAACTTTGATAAACAAATTTTAAATTCAGGTTTATGACTACTTGATATATTCAGAATATCTTCTACGATTTTATCTTAATACATTTTTTATTTTAAAATAAAAACTAGATCCATGCTTTGATAAAAGGTGCAGTCTGTAATTATATTCTAAGATGGACTTCAACATAATTTGATTAAATTCTTCAATAACTAAGTCAAATTCATTGAAATAGGTTCATCGACTTCCCATTTCATTGGCTACAGTAATGATAAAAAATATATCAATTAAAGTTAAATGCAACGAATTTATGTTATAAGGAAGATAACCGCTTGTAATTCTATAAAAAAGAAGCCGCTTGTGCTTTTCCCTGAAAATAAATGTTTGAAATTATAAATATCTACACATACTTGTATTTTATTTGTTTTTTCAGGTTTTATTATTATTTCTTTTTTTCTTACTATTGCTCTAATTCTGTTTGTGTGAAATTGACAAAGACTTATTCTTTTTTTTAGTTACCAAAATCAAGTGACTGTCTCGTTCATATTATTATGTACAATAACAATAGTGTAGAACTTCAACCACAGCTGTTAAGCTACTAAAGTTCTTTTCTTTTATTTCATCATCATACTGTTTCTATATAATAATTGCATTGTAAAACATGTCAATGTTGTGAATAAATTTCAATTTCAATATCAATTTTTACTTCATGTAGATGATAACCGCACGGTCATGATCATATTCATTCATAGAATATGTAATAACTGTATATGGAAATTCATTATATTTTAGATTAAATATTTTATTGACAATTCTTTACTAAAAACATAGCCAGTTTTGTGTTACCTGTGTGTGCATGAGAACACCATTAAAAATCTACACATTATGTATGTATATAATAATCGCACGATCATGATGATATCCATTCATAAAATATGAAATTATACAGCAATTCATTATATTTTAGGTTAAATATTTTATTGACAAATCATCACTAAAAACACAGCCAGTTTTGTGTTACCTGTGTACGCATGAGGACACCACGGACAATTGCATGCATGATTCGAGGAACAATTACTGGTAGCCGATTGACAAGGATTGACACTGGGGCAGCAGGGAGGAGGTGGAGGAGGAGGCTTAGGCTGAGGAGGAGGCATACGTTTCCTCAAAATCCGTCTTCTTACACTTGACGGTCTTGCAACCTTTGTCGTCGACATAGAGGAGGAAGGAGAAGGAGCCTTTGTCGCCGACATAGAGGAGGATGGAGAAGGAGAAGGATTGAGAGAGGAGCAGACCTGGTGGTCGGGAAACCAGTTGGATGGATTGAGCTTGATCGGAGTGAGCGTTGTCATACCTGGGTCCGGGTAATAGGCGTTGCTGTGGTGACGTGGTGTGGGTACAAAGTCACGTGGTGCGGCCTGGCGGCGGTAGTCGGAACCTGAACGGCTGGTGGGCCTAGACCTGGGGAGAAAAATATAAAAAATTAGAAGCAAAAACCAGTTATCGTCCACTAAATAGTCAAATAGTTTATTCACTCAAAATATACAGGATATTCACAAAATATAAAAGGACAAGTTTAGAAAGTTATCACTCACTAAATATTCAAATATTTCACTCAAAATATACGGAATATTCACAAAATATAAAACAACAAGCTTGGAAAGTTATCGCTCATTGAATAGACAAATAGTTTATTCACTCAAAATAATAAATACAGAATATTGACAAAATTTAAGTGGTTTTAATCTTTATTTTGTAAATTTAAAGTTAGTTTCATGTTTTTACGAAAGTTTTACTGTCAATCTATCCAAATTTAAAATTGTTTGTTTTATTCTAATTTATATTTTCAGATTGTGATTTGGTGTTGAAATTGAAATGAACATAACATATGTATAATATTTGGACAATTTGAAACTAAATTAGGAAATTGAAGAAGTTTTGGGCAACAGCCTGTTTTTTCTTTTCCGATCATTGTATTGTCTGTGCTAACCTAATAAATAAATAAATAAAATCTAAAAGGACAAGTTTAGGAGTGAACAAGTTACTACTCACATAAAGTTTTGGACATTGTTCGTTAGTAGAACGAATAATCAACGAACGATACAATTAGAGATAGAGTTGAACTGACAAAGCATTGCAAAGTAACATGCATGTTGTGGAAATATCTACAAGTATTGCAATAGATTATACTAAACCTATCCATTCTTTAAATACGAGTACTAGATAGAGCTAGGAAAATGACAGTTGCTATATTTTTTTATAGTTTGATTATGATTATTTTTCAGGCTTACGAGTTCCAAAGTTTAACATTGCCTATTCAATTCTGTAGTCAATATCGACAGTTTAAAGAGTCATCATGTTTGACAACCAGTGAATGCTGAGAGTATTTTTGTTCAATTTAAATAATCAATCAATAATTCTATTCAATTCAACACAATATAGATAAATCGAATATAAAGAATCACAATCAAAAATGAATGTCTAATAAAATACAAAATACAAAACAGGCTTCATGGTGGGGTGTGCTGAAACGAAAGGAGGAAAAATATTTAGCCAACTATGGTTTTCCATGTAATAGGCAGGTAGAGGGTGTATAAGAGTAAGGAATGAAGGGTTTAATTAATTACAAAGATTTACTTAGAAATTGGGTGATTGCAATAACAAATTATTTATTCCAGTTTACAAAGTTTTATTTTGATTTTTTCAAAATGTTCATTCAATCTCTATTGATTTCGTTCAGAGATACTGTTGATTTATTGTAGAATCCCTCCAAATCTTGAATAATATCAATAGTGTGAATGTAATATTAGAAGCTTTGTAATTGCTATTGAGTAATATGAGCATTGTCTAGTAAGTATGATACATTATGAAGATGATACAGCAACTGGAAAATTTTCTCAATCACGTTTATGTTTCAAACATTTCAATGGTCTGTAAGTTCATATTTTTTACAATTCATACGGAATACAGTAATTATTGGGAAAATATGTTGAAGAAACAAGGAAAAATCGTATGAAAATCAATATTTGAGAGGAATATTACTCATGAAACTTACCTATTTTCACGCGAATAGTAGTCTTCTCCTCTGTAATCGTAATGCATTCGCCTATCTCCTCTACGTCTCCTATAATCAGAAACAGAATCATCAATAATTGTGAGAAGAATTCAGTGAACTCTAGATCTACTGTCTTAAAAACTATATATTTTCCAGCTAGGATGGGTAAGTAAACCACAATAATAGTTTAGGTAACTCGAAAAGAGGAGATGGTTTTTCATAATAAGGACTGTGCAAACTATCAACCCGGCTGAAGGCTTCGGCTAAGCCTAAAGAACTATTTTCACTTTGTCGAAAGAGAGCATATTATGTTATATTGAATTTATTTTTCAAACTAGGTGTCTTTTTGAATTTATTTTCATTTTCTCTTGTTGAATTAATTTTCATTTTCTCTTTTTGTATTATTTTAATTATGTTGATAAAGTTCTATTCTATTACAAATTAGCAGATGGAGTTCTGAACAATACCATCTAAACAAACACCTGGAAAACAAACGATTGCCGCATCTGATTCTCTCCTACAAAAAATTCAAAATTCAATTTTATCAAGCCAAAACACTTTACAACTGGCCATGTCAACAGGTATTGAAAAATACATATAGCTCTTTATAGCTCTAGTCTTGAGGTAATAAGAATGTTTACTTTCTTCTGACAAACCCAGAAATTCCGGACAACACTCAGGACTGTCCTCTGATTGGCTGAGAATCATCTCGGTGAAAATTAGCCAATCAGAGGACAATATTCTGAATGTCGCCATCGACAATCGACAATCGGGGAGTGTGAAAACAGACAATGTAGTGAGTTGCCTTAGTGGGCTTAAATACCTTACCAAGTCAATGAGAATTATAATGTTCATCTACTTCACTATCCATGACGAACTTCAAGTTAATAATTCAAAACGAATTATAAATAGTTAAATTTAAAATAGTTCAAAACGAAACATTATAATGCATTCAAAAGTCAAAATGTTGAAGATTATTCCTGTATAAAATTCCCAACCAAATAGTGATACCCATCGAACAATATTTTCCAACAACCCCATTCTACAAATAAACTGTATTTGTATTTCTAAATCTTGTGGAAGATTGAATGACCCCGGTACGGTAGTAATTTCTCAAGCAAGGCTACTGTATCATCCTGTGATCAGCTAACGACAATGATACTGAGTACTTTAAATTGAAATATGAATGTAATGATATAGTCCGAGAGATATTACTTTTATAATGAAGAGGGGAGACCAGTTTTTCCTTCCACAGTTTGTAGCATGGACAAAGTAGTGGAGAGGAGTAAGCATGCTTCGCACAATTGGATGCTGAGACAAGAGTAGGGAGAATGGTGTTAGGTAGTGGGAGTGATTGATGAAGAAAAGAGTATCGGTCCTCTCTGTCTTCGACTGTTTGAGAGCCGTGTTAAAAGTAATATCTCTCTGACTATAAACATTATTAACCCTCCGGTAGTCGCGCCCTACTCAATCACACGAGCAGTCGCGAGTTGTATTTTTTACAACATCCAATTTTCCAAGTGTTATGTACTCTGTTTACTGTCAAAACATGTTAATTAATTGTATAATTTTATTATTTTTCCATCTTCTTGGATTATTTTACGCCTATGAACATTTGGATGATTACCATTTCATATCCCAATAAGGTACATCAAGCAAAGCCATCAATTCTGCGTATTGGTTCGTTTACAGTCCCCGTATACAGTCTTTCCCTATCTTAATGCACAGTGCGACTTATGCACTGTCGCGACTAAATGGCACCTAAAGACTGAACCATTGCTCGGTTGATACTGCAACTCAGTGGAGTGATGGGGGAAAAGTTTCGGAATGCATAGGTGACTCATTCACTGACACCATCCCATTCAATAGTTTTGTACAGCAAAAAAACTGACACTGTTGTACTTTTCACAACAGCGCAACTGCCGAAAGGTTAAGAAAGTATGACAAATGTAATAGTTTGGGTTTAAAGTATTCAAGCATTAACAAGTCACCTGAAGTGAAACTCATCACTTGATATTAATGTGACAGCTGCAAAATAATTGATAATTTTTTAAATCTCAATTTATTCAAATTTAATTTTACAAGAGTTTAAAATAAGTAAACCACTTACCTAGGATCATCCCTATAGTCAACATCCTCCCTATAGTAGTAGTCATCTCGATAAGGCCTCGGACTTCTCCGTCTTCTGTCTCTGTCGGTTTCTCCTCGATCCCTATCTCTGTCTCTATCCCTCCTATGATCTCTATAATCGTGTCTATCTCTGTGATCGTATTCATCATCGCTTCTGTACTCAGGAGAATGATCGTAGCTGGAAAAAATATAGTATCTTATTAGATTATAGTGTAAATAGATATTTTACCATCAAAATTAGCTTTTTGGCGGGGGCTATTCTTGAAAATGGCACTAAGATGTTGAAACATGTTGTGGATAAAAGTTTTTAATAGAGGGTACTTGGATTTTTATTTCCTGATAGATATTTTACCATTACAAAGTACTAATATCTTTCAATTGTTTTATGTGTAAATATTATTGTATGTAAATATGTTTGAATAGCTTATGCTTGTAAACTACATCAGTAGAAAGTCAACATTTTCTTTCTTGTATTGTGCCTATTGTTGTATTAACTCCTCCTCTAAACACGGAATTGTTTCATATTAGAGGAGTAATTTTCAGGGGGAATATATTGTAAAATGTACTTTCTGAAAATAAAATTAATTTGAAATGAATGAAATCTAAATATGGGACAGGAATATTGAAGGGTTCGCCTGTTTTTCCCCTTTTCCAATATCATTTTTATGATAAGAGATTCTGTACAAATTGATAAATAAATCAATAAATGAATAATCACAACTGAGTTTCCGATATAACAATACTTTGATTAATCAGTGAATTGTAGTAAATTGAAAATAGATACGGTAACTGATGAGATTTAAATGAAAATTTATATTGAATGTGGATGAAATTAGAAAATTTTGATTCAGAAAGGTTGGATGGAACAATTCAAAAATAACGAACTTAAGGCTGATATTAACTAATTACATTTCAATAAGATTACTTGAAGAATTTATTACTAATATGAAAAAGCGATATTAGTAATATAGTTATTGCATTGATATCATTATAGAATGAACTTTTATAATGTGATATAAAATATGATTGACTAAAATGATCATACGAAATATAATTACCACACATGACACCATCACCTAGCAAAACCGATTTTTAGTGAACAAGCAAACACTATGCAAAATATGCGAGTGCTTTAACAGAATGAGTACATGTCACCAATTCTATGAAGGCGAGTTAAAAAGAGAGTATATAGAATAATATGAGATCAAAGTAGGTCGAGTTTTGTTTATAATGTTATCTTTCAGAACTTGAAACAAGTTTATAGATGTAACAAACTACATTTTATTCAGCATCACTGGATTTGAAGACTCAAACCCTAATTAGAATCTAATCTATCATATGAAATCTAACTTTTTACATGAATTGCAAGGCATTCAGAAATAATTATTCTCTACAATTTGAGAAGTTAGGGGGGGGGGAAGATAATTGATGAATTGAATAAGTAAATTTGATGTATTTTTTTTGTGTAGTTGAGAAGTTGATATTGTGGTAATTATTCATATTGAATGAAAAAGACTAAGAAATTGTCAAAAACCACAGATTTATTGATATTTAGAAAGACCGGTTTCGTTTATTACACCATTGTCAAACTCTAATAAACTGATAAGTTGTGTGTTGCAGTTTGTCAGAGATTGACAATGTTGTAATAACCGAACCGGTCTTTCTAAATATCAATAAATATGTGGTTTTTTGACAATTTCTTAGTCTTTTTCAATCAATTATTATTTTTTATTTCTATTCTACATTTTATTTCTAGTCTATTCTATTCAATTCTGGGGGTATTTGGGGCACATAGTTTTCAATATTTCACCGTCTATTCTATTCAATGTAGGGAAAATCGGTGTACATTCCACCGCCTCTAGTGTGACTACCTGTGCCGATCATCTCCGCGCCGCTGACCGCGATGCTTGTGACGGGAATTGCCGCCTCCGACCGAAGGCGGTGCCGCCCCCACGGCCTTGGGACTGCCGCCCCCGCTGTCCCAGTGCCGGTCCCAGTAGTCGTGGTAGTGATGGTGGCGCTCTCTGTCGCTGGCACAGTCGCGACTGTCGCGATCGTCGCTGTAGCTGCTGCAAGCACAGGCACACACACGCCTCGCGTCACACACAAGCTCAAGCTCAAGCATAAAGCGGTGCACTGTTCACATGCCACCACAGCACTACACTAGATTTCAATTTAGCAGTGGACAAATATCATTATGTAGGCCTATAGCATGAAATCGTTAGTATCTACTTTTTTTGGTACGGGCTACATGTAAAAATTAGAAAAAATCAAAGTACCCAATTTTCAAATCTATTTTATTACTCACGACATGTTTCGAAATATAATGACATTTTCACTTACTTGGAAATTACATTATGGGCCGGTTTCCGAGCTCGGGATCTACAAGTTCTGGACTTACAGAGTCCAGGACTAAAATAAGCTTTCGGGTTTAAATCAACTTTCTGAGTCACGGGTTTATGTTCTAAACTCCGGGGTCTATTAAGTTCTCGACTTATAAGTCCAGGACTTCAACGCAGTAAACATGAGGGAAATTCTCAATATTTTGCTGTTGTATTGTTGGCATTAGGCCTATAGCAAAACAGCTGATTGCAGCGGGATAATTCAAATGCTCCCCAAACTATTTTGTAACAATAATTATTTTGTGAAAATACGTTTCGATTTCTTTGTATGGTTTAGGTCTATAGCCTAAATTCAAAGCAAACCTAACCTTCTGAAACATGAATAAAAAAATAAACATTTCATCTTAGGTTATGCTATTATTTATCATTGATTTTGGAATGAAAATTTTAGTATGCTGCCTATTGAGTTGGAAAACGTATTTGTTTTGAAAAAAATACTGGAATAATAATTCATTATTGTTATATTATTATCAATAATATGTTGAATACGGCATTGATTAATAATATTCAGATTGGGAGATAAAATTCCAAGGCAATCCTTGAATTATTTTTCTTGAACATTTTATGTTATGTCACAGTCGTAAAATGAGGTTAGTTTTTTACGCATAATATTATGAAGAACTTTATCCAAAATAAACTTGCAAACTATAAATCATGAATTTAGATGGACTATTTCAAATAATTTAGGTATTCCATGACATTTATTTGGCTATTCATCTACTCCAAAACAATAACTGAATTGTGTTTGATCGGTTAAGTCTAGAGCTTAAATTAAAACCCTATCCCAGTCGAGAGTTTAAAATCACGCTGTTTTAAGTTCTGGACTTGACTATTTTTGATAAATCCTTGACTCGGGAAGAGACGAGAATCTAACTCAAGTCCTGGACTTATATGCCCTTCACTCAGAAAGCGAAATTATAAACTCCAGGGTTTATTTGAGTCCTCGACTACGTTAACGCTCTGACTCGGAAAGCCAATTTTCAGACTCCAGAGTTTAAAACCAGTTAAAGTCTAGAACTTAGCTAAATCCCGAACTCGGAAACCGTCCCTATATGTCAAAACATTTCGTGAGAGTTGTCGTGAAGTTGAAAAAATGGTAGACCTACTTACGATTTTTTTCAATTTTCACATGATACTCTTAGTTATAAACATTTGGTATTTAATTTAAATTTAAATTCCTACAGAGAAGTTGAAAGTTATCACAATGGACAAACATCAGCTTGTAGTAAAAGGCTGGTCTCTAACGGTAAGACAGCATTTTTTGAGGCTAGGTTTCTGTATCTTCGATTTTTTATTGTTTATTCTTTCTTCACTGCTCTATTTGAATCAAATTCTTTTTTTTTTCATTATAATTTGCAATTTTCCAGTGGTTTATTTATTGTTATTGGTTGTCTATTTCAAGTTAGAAGCCTCTCGCTGATGACAAGACATGCATGATGAATATGAGTGTGTGTGCATGATAAACATGCATCCTACCGTTAGTGGCCAGCCTAACACAACATATAACTATTAGTGCAGTCATATTATGTGATCATGTTTTTTAAATAATTTGATAGATATGATAAGATGACAATGAACATTCATACAAGAAGTACAGAGTGGCCCAAAAGTCACTGAACTTCATGGATAATGTCTTTTGAGCCACTCTATATTTATATAAATTCCTTATTTCATGAAGCAAAAGTTTTCGATAGAGACTTCAAGTTAACCTACCATTTCTATGAGCACAGTTTCAGATTCTATCAAGAGTTCACCACTAAAATAACTAGTGGTTCTGTGAACAGTAGACTTCACGCAGTATTCTCATCCACAAGTACCTGATTGAGACTATAGACCTTATGGAAATACAGCAATAGACTGGCTTCTCCACACATCTGTGTAATCAGTTGTCAGCTGATTCATGATGAATAATTCTATAGTCTGATTTTTACTCTTATATTGGCTTATGAAGGAGGCTCCTTTTTCCTTTTATATTATCCTTGAAATGCAAAATTTCCAAAAACCTTGTATATACGTCAACGCGCAATTAAAAAAAGAACATACCTGTCAAATTTCATGAAGATCTATTAACGCGTATCGCCGTAAATGCGCAACATATAAACATTCAAACATTTAAACATTAAGGGCAGTTTGCACAGTCAAAGGTTCAACTGAATTTAATCAGCTGGTGGCTTAAACTCAAAATGAAACACATTATAACAAACGAGACTTGATACGGATTTAATCCAGTTTAAAATGAAATTGAGTTTAAACTGGCACTGTGCAAACGGCTCTAAGATAAATGCCAAACCGTCGACTTGAATCTTAGACCTCACTTCACTCGGTCAAAAACGATGAGCCCTTCTTGTCAATGAATTTCTACTCTCGAAAATCTTGGCAGGATGTGTTGCAAGTTGAGCTTTAGTTTCGGATTAACCCTGTTGTTTGTTCGCTCTCATTCATAATTATTCTACTATTCGTAATATCATAAACTTAATTATTTGAAAGAGATAGGGTGAAATAGTCTACTACGAGCTTATAGAATGAATGAATGAACGGACGGTTATGTCGTATTTATGAACAAAGTGCATATGAAACAAAGCAAAGCGTTAACAACATTCAGTTCTTGAATTAATAAAATAGAACCTTCAGCTGTAAACCCACATACATATTCCTCACTCAATACAAATCAACTAGTCCCCCGGAACTTGGAACAGCTTTGAGAGTTTGTCTTTCATGACTGTCTTGTAGTCAATGTCAAGACAATGGGCCATATGAATAAAGTTGAGCACTTGCTTATACTTCTAAAATATGGAGCATTTGCTTCATTTTCTATGAATAAACGTGAGCAAAACCTTTTGCTCAAGCTCATCAAAAAAATAGTTTGAGCATTTGCTCAAAAGTAAAAGCTTTTGCTCAAAATTGTATGAATAAACTAGAGCATTTGCTCAACTTTTGAAGCAAATGCTTCAAAAAAGGTGAGTCTACTCTGGATCAGCTTTTCACCTTTTGCTCATAGTAAAATGGCTCAACTAATTCGTGTGAGTAAGAGGAAACTATACCAGACACGATCACAACCACTAGTTTAAAACTATAAAACTCTTTTTAGATTCAACCATGAAATATATCACCATTATTCCTGCAAAAGGATAAATACGAAAGATACCTATCCGATATAAAGATAACCATCACAGAATAGGAAATAGGCATTTAAAAAGATGAGAGTGTAGACGATTATAAGAAGGCTATTGATATTATAAGATATGCTAAAGATTATTATAGAGGTGACATTTTTCACGCTATTATTTCAAAGTTCTAAACTCAACTAACCTAGAACTCAATTCATAAATAGAAAACAGAGCAGACGACGCAAACACAAGCCCTAACTTGCATATTTAGCGCTTACGTGAGCTATAAAAACAAAGTAAGGCCACAAAGGCGAATCAGCTGATGAAAAATCTTTAAAATACGTGAGCATTTGCTCCAGAATTCAGGAGCATAAGGTAAGAGTATAAGGTAAAGCTTATTCATATAGAAATGAGCAAATGCTTATGCTTCTACCTGATGATCATGAGCAAAACTTTATGCTCCATGCTTTTGCTCATGAGCATTTGCTCTGGTTTTATTCATATGGGCCATTCTTCATGTCAATGTCAAGACAATCTTAATGTAGAAACAATCTTATTGTCATGGCAATCTAAGGGCCGGTTTCCGAGCTCGGGATTTAGCTAAGTTCTAGACTTTAAACAGCAAAAATTTGCTTTCCGAAACGGGGCGTAGTGGCAGTCCACGTTTAAATTCAATTTTAAAAGACTAGAGGATTGAACAAAAAATAAAATAAAGGGAAAATAGTGTGAAGTTTCAGCTATTTTGAATTATTTAAGAATGTTTCATTTCGTCAAGAAAAACGTTTCCAATTATTGAAATGAGAAAATAAAGATTATCATAAAAACTACGACTACGCCCCGTTTCGGAAAGCCAATTTTCTGACTCCATCTGTTCAAAGTCCAGAAGTTAGCTAAATCCCGAGCTCGGAAACCGGCCCTTAATGTAGAAACAATCTTAATGTCAAGACAATGTATTTCAATACGAAGCAATAAATGTTAAGGAAGACATAATGAAGACATTAGTTACTTGAAACAATACAATTAAACCTAATCAAACTGCAACCCACACACGAATTGTGCCGAAAACAAATCAACTTTGACCCCCAAAACACTTCAAGGTGTGACAAGACAAAGCATTATCAACAGACTTTCAAAAGCATTGTAAAAATCTCTGAGAGTGAATGAACTTCAAACCCCCAAAACCGAAAACACTTCTGATAAAAGAGCTACTCACTCTCTCCTTGGCCGGGACTTCCTGGATCGGTTCCCTCTATATTCAGAGTCCGAATACTCTGTATCTCTGTCTTTCTCACGGTCCTCGGCATCTGTATCCTTGTCCCTCGACCGATCGACATCCTTTTCCTTTCCTACAAAATTAAATAGAATATTACAGTTGTGCTGTGGTACTTTACCATAGTGAAAAACACAAATTGAATAAAATACACAAACATAAAATGTAAGTGGTTGATAATTTGTTTTTCATTAAAATGAACATATAAATAAAGCTTGGAATCATTAATGGAACACTAGAATATTGTCTAATAATATCACCAAATTATTGAAAAGTTTCATACATGTTTCAACTACTATGGTGTCATCTTCAGTGTCAGACAATATTCCAGTGTTACACTGCGAATACATATCTCACTAAAAGCAGTATTAGAAATTTAAATCAATGTTTAATTACTCTTTGTGTATAAATATATTGTATCATTTTTCTGTAGCGATGTGACGTTAGTGATTTGATTTGTCACTTTCAAACATCATTTTTATTTTGTGAACTTTGGCCATTTCTTTTCAGAAAAGCCCGTCTTTTGAATTTGTTGTTGATCCAGTGCCACATATATTTATGTAAATGTGTGCCCAGATCCATTCTGGCAATTTGCAAAATCATATGACAGTTCATTGAGCTACTTTTATAAAACTTTTCGACCAACTTTTCCATTTGGGTGCAAACTGCATGAAAGTGGGTGAAATGACATTGTAAACGCTAACTTACAATAGAGATCTAGTCACCTTGAGCAGTAAAAAATATAATAAAAGTAGCTGAAACTTCCTTATTTTTTGGTATTTTCGAAAATCTGACATTTGGAGGGCTGGATCCAAATCCGGTATCAGAATCTTTTTATCTTCATTTATAAGAAAGCTAGAATTATAGAGAAAAATATATGATCAACCAATTGCGAAATACGAAACCGCAACAACACTTGTTTTACGGCACAGTGGTTTGGCGCAAGGAACTGCTGAGTTGAAAATATGTTGTAGACCGTTCCCATTTCTACAAATTCCCGTAATTCGATATCTACTCATATTGCTGCGTTGGTAAACGAGGCTTGAACATTGAAAATGAAATTCGATTTGATTTGTGATCATGTGAGATTGTAAATCAAGTATCTATTAGTCCAGTCAAATGGTCGTTTTTCAGGAAACAGCCCCGAAAGAGTTTTTCTCGACGGTTCTATACGTATATTTTGGGGCTCTAAATTCGAATCGAAATTTGCTGACACATAATTGTTCTTTCATCATTACTAGGAAAATATTCAAGTTGTATAGGGTGAAAGTGGTGAGTTTGCATAGTTCAAAAACCCTTGAATAATACCCCTTTTTTTGAAAATTCGTAGCTCTAGAACCAAAAATAGTAGAGTCCTGCGCGACAACTAAATTTATTGGAAATTTTATTCTCTTTAATTTTGTTGAGAATGATTGTTCTTGAGAAACTCAAGGTTTTCGAGATTGAATGGAAAAATTGAAAGAAGTCCAAAATTATAGGGGGTTTTGGGGGTGAAGCCGCCCTCTGGCGTGTCAGCAAATTTTAGATTCGAGTTTAGCGCCCCAAAATACATATAGAACCGTCGAGGAAAATTCTTTCGGGGCTGGTTCCTGATAAACGAGCATTTGACTGGACTGTCCAAGATTCAAAATACGAGAAAATATCAATATGGATGGGTTTGATCACTACCTCCTCTGTTTACGGAGGTAGTGGTTTGATATTGATTGATACTTTGTACAGTTAGTGTAGAATGTGACATAATCAACTGACCTCTGAGCTCGCCGACGACCATACGATGAAAGCCGGGGGGCGGCGGTCCACTGGGGCCCCCCGTGCCACTTGCGGGGGCATCTGCCTCGTCACCACTGAGGGCCCCCTCATCCTCCTCATCTTCACCCCCTGTCGAGTTGTTGTGGCCCAACACGAAGCGCTGCATGCCTCCGCGAGACGATGCATCTCCCGGTGCAGTGTTAGGACTGCAAAACACAACGAGATTTGATGCATTAATTAATGATTCTCTAAAATTAAAAATGAGTATCATTTGTTCTCCCCAAGATACTCGAATAATTGAACTATAGTGAGATTTCATTCATTAATGAATGGTTCACTCAAATCAAAAATTGAGTATCATTTGTGATCCCCAATGTACTGGAATAATTGAACTATAGTGAGGTCCACGTTATAATGGCAGTGTTTGATTAGCAATGGTATTGCTATCCTTGTCTATCATTCAACAAAACGGATAGCGCTATCTCTTTCTCGCTTTGCTCTGTTGTCATATTGTCTTTTAACAATGTGGAATTAATAATCAATTAACAAAATATTTCATCTTAATTATGAAAATTTATTCATTATGAAATATTGAAAAATATAATTTCTTGCTTAATAAAACATAATTGGTTATTTTAAACTAGAATGAACAGTTAATATTACATCAATAAACCTGTATCAGCTACCGTCTATGGAAGGCATTGACAAGACAGAGGATCGGCAACGTTGTTCTCCTATCTTTCTCCACTGTTATTATAACGTGGACCTCACTATAGTGTTGAGGATTGATGTCAATAATTTATTACAAATTGTATTTGTTCAATTCATTACAAAATATCAGGTAACCTCGTGCTCCGCAAAGGGCTAATTAAAAACTTGACCTACTGAAATCATGAATAATTTAAAACAGGCCTATAACCATCCTCGGTACGGTAAATAAAGTAAATTAATTTATGGTAAATAAGTATAATTAACCCCGTGCCCCGCAAAGGTCTAATTAAAAGCTTGACCTACTGAAATCATGAATAATTTAAAACAGGCCTATAACCATCCTCGGTACGGTAATAAAGTAAATTAATTTATGGTAAATAAGTATAATTAACCCCGTGCCCCGCAAAGGTCTAATTAAAAGCTTGACCTACTGAAATCATGAATAATTTAAAACAGGCCTATAACCATCCTCGGTACGGTAAATTAAGTAAATTAATTTATGGTAAATAAGTATAATTAACCCCGTGCCCCGCAAAGGTCTAATAAAAGCTTGACCTACTGAAATCATGAATAATTTAAAACAGGCCTATAACCATCCTCGGTACGGTAAATAAAGTAAATTAATTTATGGTAAATAAGTATAATTAACCCCGTGCCCCGCAAAGGTCTAATTAAAAGCTTGACCTACTGAAATCATGAATAATTTAAAACAGGCCTATAACCATCCTCGGTACGGTAAATTAAGTAAATTAATTTATGGTAAATAAGTATAATTAACCCCGTGCCCCGCAAAGGTCTAATTAAAAGCTTGACCTACTGAAATCATGAATAATTTAAAACAGGCCTATAACCATCCTCGGTACGGTAAATAAAGTAAATTAATTTTGGAAAGAAAAACTTGGAAAAACAAAAAAAAATATTTTTAGCCTTTGCACAGCCTCAAGTATAATTAACCCCGTGCTCTGCAAAGGTCTAATTAAAAACTTGACCTACTGAAGTCTTGAATCTTTTAAAACAGGGCTATAACCATCCTCGGTATGGTAAATAAAGTTAATTAATTTATGTTAATTAAGTACGGTAAATTACTACGATAAACGATATGCAATATTTCAAGTTAATCAGTCCAGTATTATTATTTAGCGTATGACAAATAGACAATAAATATATAGTTCATGAGTCTCAAATGCCTGGACATACACTGTATATTTCCAATTTATTTGAGATGTTGTGTAGTTTTCGGTCAGGAGAACATAAGTTTGTCTGACCGCCATTATTTGCTAGTCCATTTGGCGTTACCTAATGTGCACCATGGAGGCGAACTAGCATTACACATAATTAAGTTAAAAATCCGATTGCTGGAACAAGAAGAAGGTTAAAACTCAATTTTCAAAGAAATAAAACATTTTCGAAATCATCTTCACCAATCAGTCCAGTAGTTCAGATGTGTTGATGCGTCATTCATGAATTTCCTATCCCATACATAAGCCATAATGAGCCATGTATAAGCCATTTCTCTCCTTTATTATAGAATATAGATAGTACAGTATAGGCTATATATGTCAAGGTGTAAAGTTTTATTTATTTATTTATTTATTTAATTACAATATGGGCGCATACAGGGCAAGCCCCAAAAATTGCTCCCCAATCAAAACAATAGAAAATACATCAATTTCTTAAAAATATATATTTTAACACAATAAATAAAATATACTCCTGAAAATAATAAAAATAACAAAAAGCAAACTACAAAACTGAATAAAGTTATAAAACTAAGCGTGATAAACTAAAAAAAAAAAAAAAAAAAAAAAAAAAAAAAAAAAAAAAATTAACTAATAAACTAAAAACTAATAAAATAAAATAAAATAAAAATGATAATCAAAATCTGAATAATATAATGCGAATTTAGATAAAATTAATTGAAAAAAAGAGATGCAAAAATAAAATCATTACTAATAAGAGGAAATTTATATAAATTTTATGAGAGATGAAGATGCTGATGATGATGATGATGATGCTGGAGATGATTCTGACAATGAAGATGATGATGATGACTATGGAGACCAGGGTGAAGAGAAAAGAAGATTCAAAAAAAAAAGATAATAACCTACATAGAATTACCGGCGGAAAGATGGTGGGTATAGGGCTGCACAAGCTTTCTTGAACTGCAAAGTTGACAAATGAAATGGATCAAGATGAGCTCCACAAAGATTAAAAAGACACATCATTGTCATAAGTTAATACCAGAAACATTTCATAACACTGAGCTCTATCTTCAGAGTGACTATTTTTTTTAATTTTAGATTTTTTTTAGAAAAACTTCATTATTCACTCACCCAGTATTGGTCGCATTGGTACCAGCATCACTATCCTGTCCATCACCGGGCGTCTGTTGTTCAGCCGCCCCCTGCCTCCCTACCCTCACGCGTCTGCCGCCTTCCTCACCCTCACCACCGCCTCCATCCACCTCACCTCTCGACCCGGGGGGCGGAGCTTGGCTCCTGGAGGCGGAACCAGCTGCAGGTGGCACTTGGCCCCTGGAGGCGGCCCCAGCTGCAGGCGGCACTTGGCCCCTGGAGGCAGCACCAGCTGCCGGGGGCCCTTGACTCCTGTTGGGGGCAGTTACTGGGTTGGAGGACATCTCATCGTCACTCGGCTGTCCGGGAACTAGCCGCTGGCCCAGGGGCGGAGGTTGCTCGTCTCCCTGCCCTGCTACTAGGCGGACCTCGTTCATGTCCCCTGAAACCACACAGAAAATATAATAATAATAATAATAATAATATTTCTTTATTCAACACAGCAAATGTGAACATTATACAGTTGAATATCGTCACAAGCAGCAATACAAATACATATTACAAAATGTCAACAATTCTTAAAACTCTAGACTACACAGTATTTAGCCTACTTTTAATTATAAACTAGTCAAGACATAAAACTGTTAATTCTTCCAAGCTATACACCGCCTTGGAAATGAGAAGAGTGTACAAATCTCTCTTGAATTTTTTAATGTCAGACAAGGTTTGCAATTCAGGGGGTAATTTATTATGTAACTTTGCTCCTAGATAGGTTGGTAGTTTCTCATAGATTTTCAATCTGTGTTGTTGTATGGCTAGTCTATTTTTCCCCCTTGTGTTGTAGTTATGTGAATCAGCCTGTGTTTTGAATGTGGAAATGTTTCTATGTATGAAAATCAAGAGTTATATATGTAAACTGATGGGAGTGTTAGAATTTTCAAGTCTACAAAAGCATCTCTACACGAATCATTGAAACTGAGGCCAGCCAGGTAACGTATTGCTCTTTTTTGAAGCCTGAATATTTTTTGGAAGTGTATATTAGCACAACCACCCCACAACTCTATACCATATGACACATGTGAATAAAATAAGGCAAAATAAACCATTTTTGAGACTGATACGGGCACTAATCTCACCATATTTCTCAAAACAAACAGCCCCTTACTCACAGAATTAATTAGTTTTTCAATGTGCAAATCCCATAAAAATTTTGAATCTATCTCTAGACCAAGTAAATTAACAGAGTCTGTATTTTCTACAGGATCACAGCCAATGTATAATTTAGGTTCTATATGATTTTGTCTGAGGCTGAAATCTATGAGTCGACTTTTCTTTGAATTTACTGAGAGGGAAATAGAATTAAAATATTGAGCTAAACTGTTAGATAGTAGGTTACATTTTTTCTCAAGTTCTTCTAAATTGCAATCGGAAAAAATTAAGGAGGTGTCATCTGCATATAATGTAAGTTTATTTTGTGGAACTGCAAGAGAAATATCATTTATGTACAGAATAAAGAGAAGAGGTCCCAAAATAGATCCTTGAGGCACTCCTGATGTCATTTTAACTAGATCTGATGATGCAATACCATGACGATCACTATGGATGGAAACAAACTGGTAACGATCAGTTAGATACGACTCCACCAATTTATTTTCTTTACCGCATATCCCTAGACTTACTAACTTCTTCAGAAGTAGCTTGTGATTCATGCAGTCGAAAGCTTTGGAAAGATCAATCATGACACCTGTTGTGTAGTTACCGCCTTCTAGATCGTGTATCACACCTTCAAAAAATTCTATAAGAGCGGTACTAGTCGACCTATCCTTTACAAAGCCATGTTGATGTGGAGATATAAGATCATGTTCCTTCAAGTATGCTACAAGTCTTATGAGAATAATTGTTTCAAATACTTTCGAGAGAGCTGTCAATATTGATATGGGTCTATAATTGTTTATGTCAAATTTGTCACCATTCTTGAAAAGTGGAAGAACTTTTGCTATTTTTAAAAGATCCGGGAAAATTCCATATTCAAACATAGAATTAATTATGCAAACCAGTGGATAAACTATTGCTCTCCTGCAATGCTTTAAAATCTTAATAGAAACATCATCATAACCTACACTAGATTTTGACTTCAGATTTTTTATTATTTCCAATATTTCACCTTCATGGGTGGGATGTAAAACAAATTTATTTGGTGATGTTTCTGAGTTATTATCTTCGAGTTCTTCACCTGATAACTCATGAGATCCCTTTAAGACAGCACCAGCTCTTTCAGCCACGGATGCGAAAAATGTATTGAATGTAGAAGCAATCTCTAGATGGTCAGTGATGTGTTTATTTTCAATATTGAGTGCTATGTGTACATTATTTCTATTGCAATCTTTCCCTCTAAATTGATTTATTAGCTTCCAACTTGATTTAGATTTGTTTGTTGCATACTTTATTTTGTTGCCATAGAATTCTTTCTTTGCATCTACTACTAATCGGTCATAGTGTTTTTTGACTTTGTTTATAAGTGAAGTGTCAAAATTAGCAACTGATTGTGCCCTACATGTTGCGATTTTAAGTAGAATTCTTGTTTGTTCAATTTCTTTTGTAATCCAGTTTTGTTTCAAGTTTTTAGTTTTTTACAATGTTTTGGTTACTAAGGGACAATGCATATTATAGAAATGAAGGAAAATATTATAAAAAATCTTATACTTCAAATTAGTATCTTTTACATTGACATAGCTGAAATTCCAGTCTACATCTGCCAGAGATGCCTCCAAACTGTTCATATTATCCGTACTGCAATTCCGAAAAGTAATAGTGTCATTGTGAGAGATTTTTGTTTGTGAGAACGTTGACCCAATGACACTTCTATGGATTGAGCGGTGTGGTCGGAAAGCCATGAATGTATTACATCTACTTTTATGTTTGTTAATGTATCACTGGTAATTATGTTATCTATTGCCGTTCTACTATGAGTTGTTATCCTGGTTGGAACCTTAATGTTATAATTTAAACTAAATTGACTCATTATGCTGAAGAAAGCCTTACGTTGAGGGGAGTCTGACAAAAAATCAGCATTGAAATCACCCACGCAAATAAATCTGATACCAATGTTTTCCAATAATATCTCCATGACATTGGTAAAATTTTTAAAGAACAAGTTTAAATCACCATTTGGTGGCCGGTAGACACCCAGAAGAATGTGTGTTTGCTTGTTTAAATTGAATCTACAACAGGCTAGTTCAATGCAACCCTCTATACAATATTGATTAACATTAACTTTAAAAATTTCTAATGGTTGCTGATCAACACAATGTATTCCACTATAATATATACAAACACCTCCCATATTCTTATTTACTCTACAATAACTGTCAATAAGTCGCATACTATTCACGTTGGTACAATCTATCTCGCTATCTCTTAGACCATGCTCAGTTAAAATAAGAAAATCTGGCTTCTCTGAGTCAATGAATATTTCTAACCTATCTAATTTGTTGTACAATGATCTTATGTTTTGGTGAATAAATTTTAAAACCTTAAATACCGGCGCAGGATTTCTTTGTGCAGATGTTCCCTCATTAATCCTAAAATCCAGCCGACATTGGTTACTATCAATCTCGGCTGAATCGACTAGTTTTTTAATGGTATAGGCTCACTCATAACAGAATCGACCTCTTTATAAAGCTCTTTCAAGATGTTGGATGCAATATAGTGTTTCCCCAGCTTATTTAAATGGTGCCCATGACGTGTATGGAAACGTTTTCCGAGCCCACTCAACTCCAAAACTGTAACGTTGGTGAAATTCATACAGATTTTTCGCAGCTCAGAATTCGCCCACGCCACAGATTTATTCACGCATGACCAGCTGGGGAGATCGTGCCTATGAGGAACATCAAAAACAAATACTCTCGTGTGTCTCATTTCTATGAGTTTCCTGCGTAGTGCTGATATAAAAGATTTGGCTTCATTTTTTGCGATATCGTTTCCCCCAGCCAGAAACACGGCTGCATCCTGAGAACCCAAAACAGAGCAATCCTTCACAGACTCTCTAGTCACAACCATGAAACTGCATCTGATTACATGATTACTTCATCTACTGCCTTGTTCTAACGCATATATGAACTCATTAAAATTTCACAATTGATGCAAATGAATCTTCTTTTTATTATTATTGACTAAGCGAAGTGAGGTCTAAAATTCAAGTCGACGTTTTTGCATTTCTCTTTATGTTTGTATGTTTTTTTGGTACATACGGTTTTTTGAAATTTTGCATTTTAAGGATAATACAAAAGGATAAGGAGTCTCCTTTGAACGCCAATATTACCGTAAAAATCAGACTTTAGAATTATTAATCATAAATCAGCTGTCTAGTGGACTATAATACTACCCGTTCAAAAAACATAGAAAATCTTGAAATGTATCTTTCCATCAACGTTAGTAGACAGTTGACTATAATACTACCCGTTCAAAAACATCGAACATCTTGAAAATGTATCTTTTCATCAACGTTGTAGACAGTTGCAGCCAGACCTGATAACAGCGCTCACACTCACATTCCGGGACGACACGTCACGGTACGATAGGATAGAAGCTCTATGTTTATTTATGATTTTTTCTAGACATTTTAAATTGATAAATTATCCATTAATTTTTGAAAAAACATAACAACAGGTCAATGTAACTTACTGAGCGCGAGGTCTACTGTTCACAGAACTACTAGTTTAATAAAGAGAGGAATCGCCTTGTGCTGCATCCACACTATCTATCGCCTAATGACGACGAGCGCCAGAGTGTGGATGAGTGCTCGAACGAATCAAACATTTTTTTTTGTTAAGAATTTTCAACTCTGATGAAGACTATCCACGTAACTTTGACAAAATAATAAATAATTATTCGATTTTTTCATGTTTCTTGGACATGAGGAGATAGAATTTTAAAACAAAAACTTTTCCCAGGGAAGCAATACGGGTTACCTGCTAGTTTTTTTTTTAATAATATATAAATCAATCCTTCTACAATCACCTAATATAATAAATTAATGCTGTTCTCACAAACTGATGAAAATATGTTCATTGATTTGTGAATTTTTGCATTGCTCACCTTGTCCAGGCACCAGTCGCTCCTCGGGTCGCTCGCTGATGCGCCAGGGCTGCTGCGATTGGCCGGCCGGCGGCGGGGGCGTGGTCAGCTGAGACCCCGCCTCCTGGTCGGCAACACCGGCTCCTGATTGGCCATGGGCGTGGCCAGGCACCTGCCGGGTTCCGATCGACGACTCCTGCCCTGAGCCGACCACCATCCTCTGCATCAGGCCGCCATCTTGTGATGTCACCGCCAGACTCGATGATGTGTCGGAGGCCTGCTCGCCTTCCGTCACTTGTCCCGTCACCATACGGTGTAAGCCCGGTGGAGGTGCAGCTTCTAAAAACAATGTAAAAAAATTAAATTATACATTTCAAACATTTATAAATGCACAAAACAAAGTTGAATCACATCACATCAAATGTATATACTACCTATTTCCTAAAAACAAATAGTCCACAATTAAAAATTACACTATTGTCGGAATAACTGACAGTTGAAATCTACTATATGCCTATAGTGAATCTTACTATGAATGGCAGTCGAAATCAAATTGAATCAAATCATCTTTATTCACTTCATTTTACAAGTTTATGAAACAAACATAAATAAAATTTCAAGTGCACTCTTCATTAGGCTAAGCCTGCATCGAGGAATGGTTTGTCTAGTATTAATTAACAAAAACAAAAAACATTATCTTTTATAAAATACTGTATACAATATTGGCTTGATTGAATATTTCAATCAAATTGAAAATATTCATTATTGATCATTATGGTACTCTACAATGAACTTGAATAGGTATAAAAATGTTGGTGAAATAAAAATGGAAATGAAGAAAAAAAAATTGTTGGTGACAATAAAGTAGGAGTTTCACTCAAATTTATTACTGAAACGTTGATGGATATAAACTTATTTGAAAAAAAAATCAATGCAAAGTATGATTGTGATGACGAGTTGTACGAAATTGCGACTATGCTCTGTCTTCCATTGCTGCTTTAATTTAATCGCGAATTATCGCGGATTAATGATGTTATCATATTCGTTCATTGGTTCTTGCAACATTTAACCCATTATATGAAGACACTGAACTGCGGTTAGATTTAATATACATACATCCATTTAATGTACATACATCCAATCGGAAGCAAGTGTTTGTATTTTATAGGGAGTTAACTAGAGATCAATAAAGGTATAGTAACCGAAATTAGTATCTGAAAGTGGTAAAATTTCAAATCGTTGTATTTAATCTACCACACTATTACAATAACACAATCACTTAGGGGCTGGACACACACAGAGAGCGATCTGCGATCAGAGGATAGAGAGAAAGATAACTAGACCGCCTTGATCGCAGATTGCTCTGTGTCCAGGACACACAGAAATCTAACCTAATCTAGACATGAGAATTCATTGGATTTCATAGTTAAATGATGTGCTTTTGTCAGTTGTGTAGCTAATGAGCAAATTTAATACAGCTGAAGCCTATTAAATTGAATACATTTACAACAAACTCAATTCAAACACAGTAATGTCAAGAAAATGTCTATATTAAATATAGCAAATATTTTGTGTTGTAAGCTTACCTTCATCATTGGTGTCGACATCGTTGTCGAGTGAGGCCAGCTGCGCCGGATTGGAGGAGAGATGGCCGGTCTCAAGGTACTGATTGCGGTCGACAGCAAACCGGTTCGCCTGCTCCTTGGCCACGTTCACGGGTGACGGCGACGGAGCCACCTCCTGGTTCTCCCAGCCGGGAGCTGCGTTCCACTAAAAAATAAACCATTTTGATGTCAATAAATGGATGAAATCTTACTAATTGAACCCATTTAGTTCCACTAAAAAATGAACCAAAGTTTCAAGTTTTGTCATCAATAAATGAATGAACTTCATGTGGTAGTAGTATCTATTTTCATGATTTTATAAGAGGGTTAAGAGGAGAAGAGAGCTGTGTTCCACTATGAAAACGAACCAATAATTTCAACTTCAATACAATTTGGAATTATGAATTCATGGTCAATGCATGGCATTCTTTCTTGCATGCAGCTCTACTTCTCTACAGTACTACGGTACTTGTATAATTGTTTCTCAAAACATAATAAACTTTCCTTCATTTGTTTCAATAATGTCACAATTCAATTGAAATGTGAAGATGTGTTGAGAGAGAAGCATATTAATCATATTTACAATACTGGGAACCAAGGACATTATAAGCAATACCCACAACAGAAGTGTAGCATTGGAGAAAGGACTTGAAGCGTATAATTCTCACCCAATTGAAATAAATAGTATATTGAGATTCCTGACCTGTTCAAGATTGCAATTAGATCCTGAATATTATTAGGCTCAACTCACACTTACGCGACTCAGGTCGAGAAAAGACTCGACTCTAGTCGAGAACATGTGTTTCCAAATGGTGACACTCAGTCCAGTCGATTCTAGTCTGCGCGACGTCAACATTTGAAAACACATACTCTCGACTAGAGTCGAGTCTCTTCTCGACCTGAGATGCGTAAGTGTGAGTTGAGCCTTAAGGTTAATAATAATTGATGACCTCACCTGATCTAAACTGGACGACTCTGCCACGCTAACCGGGTGAGCAGCCACTTGTTGCGACACACTGGCTGCCACTTGCTGTGCAGCATTCGGAGCTGTAGCATGTTGTGGAGCATTCGGGACTGTCACATGTTGTGGAGCACTAACTGCAACATTCGCACCTGCAGCATTCAGCCGCATACCGCTCATCTGCGCAGTCAGTGACTCAGAGTCGTACGACGAAGGCCGTTCCTCATTGTCCGGAAAAACGGTCTCCTGGTTGTCGGGGAAATTGCAGCGCGCCTGTCCACCAGCAAACTGCAGCGAAGATGTGGACGATGCCGAAGTGGACAACAAAGACGAACTGGATTTGTTGGTCGACAAAGTGGGAATTTTTTGAGGCTGCTCGGGAGGAGCCACCTCCACGTTTTCCACCTCGGTAGATGCTGGAGTAGCAGCAAACGGTGAAGAAGCTGGAGGGGGAAGTGGTGGTGACTTACTATCAACAAAACCGGTTGAAACCGGTTGCTGAGTTCCACCATTTGTAAACCCTGCTGAATAGGAATCCACATTACCGGCGCCATAGGGGTACATCATATGCTGTTGACCTTGAGGCATCTGTTGTTGCACACCAAACTGTTCACCGTATTTTTGATGTTGATCCCCATGAATATGTTGTTGATCACCATATAACTGTTGTTGATCCTGTCTATGTTGTTGATCAACAGGTTTCTGTTGTTGCTCACCATAACTCTGCTGATGATCACTATGTTTCAGTTGTTGTTCACCATAATTATGTCGCTGATCACCGAAATTCTGTTGTTGATCCTGCAGATCCCCATATATCTGTTGTTGTTGATCACCATATTTTTGTTGCTGATCGCCATAACTCAGTTGCTGCTCTTGCTGATGTTGTTTATAGACACTATAGTTCTGCATCTGTTCTATGTACTCAGGTTGGGGTTGGAAATAAGCATTGACAGCCTTAGGAGGCGGCCCTACAGAACTGTTACCTAACTGCGCATCCGGGGGGAAACTGGAGCTGTTATCATTGTGATGTTGGTAGTTATTGTACATTCCACTGTAGCTGTTTAGGGGCGGAGTTTGTAGTGGAGGGGGAGGTTGATTCGCAGAGGAGACATTGTTGTAAGAGGGTGTTGCAGCTCCAGGGGGACCGAACAGATCGGGAATCTGAGGCGAACTCAATTTCGTTTGGTTGTCGGACGGCGAAAACTGAAAATACGAGTACGACTGTTGTTGTTGGTGAAGTTGCTGCTGTTGTTGATAATGTTCCTCCTCTTTAGTCCTCAGAGGAACTTGTTGTTGCACTGCATACTGTTTCTCAGATAGCGGCGGACTGTTAGCGTACCGGTCTGCTTGAAACTTATTGTTGTTGTCCGAATATTTCCCGGCAAGATCGATGTTTTCGAAAAAGTCTGAACTATTTACGGGAGGTTTCGTTGGAGGCGGTGCTGCTGTATTGGGAGACGGGTACTGATGGGAGGTGGGCCTCTGGATTGAACCCACTGTGGGTGGCGTGGGCTGCTGCTGTGGAGGAGTGGGACCGCTGTCCACATTCTGCCACCCTGAGCCCCACTCGTTATCTTCCTGGGCGGGGGAGTCATCGTCCCACCCCCAGCCCCATGTATCATCTTGGCCGCCACCCTGCAAACACAACATTATTTTTAATTAAATTTCTCCACAAATAAATAACACGCTTATAATTTATTTAGAGACTATCGTACAAACATCATTAATTTATAAACAGATGATAATAATAGTTTGAAAGTTACTAATATTTCAATGAATAACAGAGACTGGTCAAGATCAGTTACATCTTTTCAACAAAAAGTCAATGAGTGAGTATTGGAAGAATACGTCCTGATATAAAATTCAATAATAATACGTTCTTTTCCAAAGCATTATCAATCAAATTTAAGTTAAATCTTTGAGAAAAATAATAAGTATCATTCTCAATTTCAAACTAAAGCTGGGTTTACACTAAAGTTATTAACAAAATGTTAATAACTTAATCTTTATATAGATTCTATTAGATTGAATGGAACTTGACAAACACATATGTTCATCATGTGTATGATAAGTTTTGTTCAATCTAATAGAATCTATAAAGATTAAGTTATTAACATTTTGTTAATAACTTTGGTGTAAACGTAGCTTAAGAAGATACCACCTCTGTTCACCCAACTCATCAGTTTTGCCTAGAAATCATTAAACGTTTTCTTTATGATTTCCCAATGACATCCTAAATTGAGTGCTTATAGATTTTAATAATAAACTCTGAACGTAATTCAAACATATTCCACCGTATGTGATCATATTATTAAACATGATAAGAAACAGATTATCAAAAACAAATTAAAAACTGCGATAGTTCTAACAGACCAATTTCGCTCTCCTAAGGTGAAAATAATGACATTATTGAAGCTTCAAACTTGTTTGATTACATATTTGTCCACATTCAAAACATACAGTTCACTGACTTGGATTTTTACCAATCATTCAAAATAAAAATAATCCAATTGAACAACTAATTCATTAGTATAAACTAATCTTAATAATTGTCAATGATAAAAATGTAGAACCAACTAATGAATTGTGATAAAAAGGTCACTGAAGTGCATTGAACGCTGATAAAATTTGCACACTTTTTCAAAGCTATTCAACCTTGAATAGAGATTTATCATTGTCTTTCTTGACAGACAGAATTTTAATTTATCAACATAACTGAGCAGCTTCGGTGTTGACGTGAAAATTTCACCAATATAAAAGATAATTTCATGCTTATCTTGATAATCAACCTATCAACTGGAGCACGACACACATTGACATAATGCAAACGTCAATAATGGTTTCCTGAAATTATCTGAATCAACTCAAGTAGGTATCAAAGCATCGGTGTGCTATTGTTACAACCGTCTATTTATTCAGATGTTTGTGTTGAAAACTATAATGAATGAGCATTAGATTATGTAGGTCTATATAGAAGCATACAACTAACATTGCGGAGTTGGATTACTACTGTTATATTACATGAAAAGAATTGCAGACACCTCATATAAAATATTACATATCCTCGACTCTCAACTAAAAGAATCGATAAAAATGCGAGATTTTCAGACGTACAGAAACGATTATACATTGAGTTTATGAGCGATAGCAATTTAATTCAATCCCTTAAAAATTCCTCCCTCTTCAGTGATACAGTAGAAGTATTAGGAAATATAAATATATATATATATATATCGGTACAGATACCGGTAAAATTCTTTACTTGGACTATTAACTCCTGTTTGCGAAAAATAGCAAAAGAGTAGAGTGCATACGAGAACAATACGCATTAATAAGTAATTATTATAATTATTTTATGTATGTTTAATTTACTAGCTTGTCTATTATAAGAATCATTATTAGAATAATAATAAGAATAACTATTATTTTAGCTTGTCTTATTGTTAGAATTATTGTATGTATTTCATTTACTAGCTTGTCTATTTGTTGTTATATTTGTGTATTTTATTGGTTACTGATTATATTGGTTATTGGCCCTCGTATATACAAAAATTATTTTAGAAATTGAATGATACAAATTAATTAGTGACAATGGATTGGGCAGAAGAAGAGTCTGAATATAAGTTCTATACGAAAACAATAAGCTTTAATGAGTAATTATTAGAATTATTTTATGTACGTTTCATTTATTAGCTTGTCTATTTGTTGTTATTTGAGTATTTTATTGGTTACTGAACTGGGCCTGAAAAAAGCATAAGCATATATATTTCTACAGTTTCTATTTGATACAGGACCATGGTTTGACGTTTGCCATATAATTGACGTTTGCCATATCTGTAATGTACAGCATTTTATACAATAAAAATATTTATATATTTATTTATGTTTCGTGACCAAACAGGTCACATTTTCAAGCTGATTGCACAATTATTCATTATTTTTATTTTCACAAATATAAGTCCAAAATGAGGATATGATTCAAAAACAACAGAAACCAAGAAGTTTTCGAATACAAGAATTATTTTAGAAATTGAATGATACTAATTAATTAGTGACAGTAGATTGGGCACCTGAAGAGTGAAGACAAGAACAGCAAACGTAATAATTAAGTTGATTATTAAAGTGATTTCAGCAATAAAGTGATACAGTGATGATAATTGTTAGAATTATTTCCGAAATTAAGTAGAAATAGGGTGATTGTAGCTATGTGATAACCTGAGCGGTAGAGTCAAGACAACAAAAATTCAAAAGCAATAATTATTGAACTATATTTTAGCAATGAAGTGATATAAATTAATTAGTGATAGTAGATTTATTGATTTATTGAGTACTTTATTTATGTAGATTACAATATATACTGTCTTATACACTTATATACAATAGCTTACAATACAGCAAAATTATAGATGAATTTACATGATATAGACTAAGAAAATAGATGGGATTATCTGAGCGGTAGAAGCAAGAACAACAAAAGTTGAAAAGTAATAGAGTGTTAGATTAGTGATTGTTAGTGTCCGTTGCACAAAAGCCGGTTAAATTTTAATTGTAATTAATTCTACGAGAGCCAATCAGAGAAGCCGTCTTATCAAAAAGGCCTTCTCTAATTCATTCTCGTGAAATTAATCACGGTTAAAATTTAACCGGCTTTTGTGCAACCGGGCCGTAATGTGACCTGACCGTACCTGAGCGGTTGAGACAACCAGCAATTAAGTGTAAATAGGGTGGTGTATGATCAGTGATTGTTGGTGTAATAACATGAGCGGTAGAATCAAGACAACAACAGTTCAAAAGTAATCATTAGAACTACAGTCGAACCTCTGTATAACGAAGTCGATTATCGCGAGAAAAAATTCGCTGCCGATAGGTATTTGTTATTGAGAGGTTCTGTCAAGAGAACTGCCACGATCCTATGAATTTTATAATATCGTATCACGGCGGTAAATAAATGAATATGGTACATAAAACATAGCATCGCGAACGTAGGTAGGGTACCTATTAGGCCAATATTAATATTGAAATTTGAAAATTCATGCTGTGAAAAAAAACATGTTTTTTGAATATTTGTAGAACGTAATAAGTAAGTAAACTCACCAATTTATTTCCAGAAAGCTTGATTTGTACTATTAGTAGAGTTTAATCAAAGTACTTACTCTGTAGCAATATTTTTCAACTTTTTACACTACTATTAGATGGAACGCAAAATACGGTTATTTTGTCAATAACTTCACTATAAATACTATAATAACTCAAATTTCCTATTTTTTGTTTTATATATTGAAAAAGTGAGTAATATCGGTTGAATTTTGCATTTGAATAAAACATCATGTTCGATAAACGACTCACATCTATTCAAACAGTCGGACATGTCTGGTACACTATTTTTCACTTTTAATCCTTGCCTGATAATTTTGAAAGCCTCTAGAACTTCTTGAGCTGACGGATTCTTCTCCTCAGGTTCGTCACAGTCATCATCATCATCATCATTATCATCATCATAGTCAGTTCAAAGAATTGAAATGTGTGACAAAAGCAAGAATAGGAAAGTCCAGTCGTTCACCTGCCTGGTCTACAATAATGACAAGCTCTTGGAATTCAATTTCCAGTAACTTGCGTTCGATTTCCGACATGTGTTTCACCCTCTATTGACTGTCTACCAATCTATCTTCTTCCTACCTGAATTTCCATTATTTTTAGTCTATTGACCTTTCTGCTGAAACTAAAGAATTTCTTGAAAATGGCAGTCTGCTTCCTATACACACTACACTTTGTATGTTGATATCAAGAGAAAACTTTGTTGTTGAGAGGTCCGAAATTCGTTAAATAGAGGTAAATAAGCAGCAAAAACTCTAAAATGTCATGGGACCAGGTAAAAATTCGTTGTGTAGAGGATTTCGTTAAGTGGAGGTTCGACTGTATTTCAGCAAATGAGTGAAAATGAGGTGATAGTTGATTAGTGATTACCTGAGCGGTTGGATTCCTGGAATGAGGATTGTTGTTGTAATGGTCTGTTGTGGCCCTCATCTGCGAGGAGGGGGGCTCCGGGTTCATCCTCATCCCTGATTGGTTCCACAGGGGAGGCGCACTGCCTGACATCACTAACTAAAAACAACAAAATTCATTAAAATACACACTAAAAACAAAAATGTTATTAAATTTCTGCATATCAAGGTAGAATAGAAGAGATGTTGTCAGTTGGCCACATAATTGGCTTTGATAAATTATGTGGAACTGACAGTATTTATTTATTTATTTCATTGACAATCACAGACCATAATTATAATATATAATATGATTGGGAGAAGACAACAGGCATAGCCCAAAACTGTCTTCTCCCAAATTTTTACAAATAAAATTTTCAAAAAAGAATGAGGTTAAGATTTCACTTCAAAAAGTCCTATTTCCACTTCAAAACTAATGACTAAACTAAAAATGTTAAATTTTGATATTTAAAACTGATTAAAAACAAAAACATTTCACTCAAATCTCTACAAATTAGAAATTTTTGAGTAATTTTGCAAAAGTATCTCTTTCATTTCACCTTAAAAAATTAATTACTGTAAGTAAGTCAAGTTACTGATTATCCGTTTCAAAATATTATGATGAAACTACTTTTATTGACACAGCATGACTTACGGTACCAGAAACGAATGTTTCTTAAATGAGTAGTACAATAATAATTCACAAGACTGAAATCCTACACAAGGATCATTTCATGGACATGTTCAATAAAAAGGTTTAAAATCTCCTTAACAGAATCTTGACTTATATTTAAATGACGTGTATGTTAAGTGTAGGCAAGTCCAATTTTTCAATTCGTATTTCTTTTTTAAATACGTGCATGTTTGTGGGGAATCAAGTCAAACTCCTTATTATTTATTTATTTCATTGACAATTACAAATCATAATTACAATATAATATGATTGGGAGAAGACAAAAGGCATAGCCCAAAACTGTCTTCTCCCAAATTTTTACAAATAAAAATTTGTTCAGAATAGGCTATCATGAAACTATTTATTTCTGAATTCACACTGCCGATGCTTTCAGGCATCCTCGCTGTACTTGTAGGGCCTGTTGGCGTTCAAAAGAATGGAGACAATGTCACACAAAAAGCCAGCAGACCCTGCAAGAAGAACAAAAATGCCTGAAAGCATCGCTAGTGTGAGTGCAGAAATAATCATGAGTTGGGTTTGATTCCCTACAAACATGCACGTATTTTACAAATCAGTCAATTCTGATCTTATTTTTTTCTACATCTCTATGTTTATTTGTGTATCATAAAAACTATTTTCTGTAAATTTGAAATTAAAACTTTCATTTTCCTGAAAGTCATCCTACATTTTAGAGCAATTACTGTGATACTACTATTGGCTTTCATATTGAAACTAGTTTATTGTTGCAACTTTTTCAAAGTCGAAAAAATACAGAAACATTAATAGGCTAATTAAAACTTGCACATCAGTAATAAATTCACAGTTTATAAAATATCACATATCAAATGGTTTTGATAATTATAACTAGGCTACTGATGGTAGATTTATTTGGGGTCGTGTAATCAGAATTTTACTCAAATACTATATTATGTTACGGTGAGATATTTTATACTGAAACTTACTGTAGTCACCTCAAATACTTTGATTTTTTGTAATCATATATTGAATAGAATGTCTCTTTCTTTGACAAATGAGAGAGAAGTTGATCTTTGCTTTCCCGGTGACATAACTCTACAGAGATTACACTGAATGCGATAATATTTCACTGATATTAAATATTTTTCATGTTTTCAAAAACGACTGTAATAATATGTTATAGGATCAATATGAACTATTCAACTATCCTAAAGAAAACAAACTCTCAACTGGATACCTGTTTGAAATAGTTTTCATGTAGCCTACGTTGTTCATTGGTCAACTAACTCAGCTTTATATTCTGACGACTGTTCCGGTAATTTTATTTATTTATCCGAGACATTGAGCTTCAAACACGTTCATTTGAATACTAATATTCATTATCATATTATTATTGTTCAACTTTAAAAAGTACTAATATATATTATGTGCCGTACTAAAAACAAGTTCTTTATTTTTATAAGATGTGATGAAATTTTGCTTTAACATCCTAGAGTGAAACTATTAAATGAAAAATATGGATATAATAATATTGTAGGTACAAAATAATAATAAGTAGATGAAATATAAATAAAAAACCAACGTATATCAAGTTACTACTCAACCACTCTTCATCAATAATATTATCATTATTATCTTTTCTTTAAAATAATTACAGACAATGACTGAGTGGAAAATGGTGGAGAAACAGCATTCTAGGATGGATACCTAGAGGATAACAAATGATGACAGAAAAATTGTGTGAAAGACACAAATATAGCAAGGGGTTTAAACAATTTCAAAACCAAAGATATTCTAGGATTATTCCTCTTTGTTATGGGAAGATTGTCTGATTTTTTATGATGTGTAAGGTCTAAACAGTTCCATTGCACTAAAGAAACCATCAATCAAATCACCAAATCAATGGCTGCAGCTGTAAAATTGTATCAGGGTGAAAATAATACTAGGCACACTGAAGTTGGCAGGGATGCTTTCAATAGGGTACACTAAAATGACGATGTTGAACTTCCTTCCAACTTCAGACTTGATTAGATAATGCCCATAATGCCAAAATAGTAGAAACTGGAATGTTATAGCTCAGACTAACAGACATTTTTGTGAAGGAATCTCAACATTTCAGTGAATAATCTTAGTCTCTACATGGCTTCAAAAACGGCCGATCAACTTACCCTAACAAGCAAAATACAAAGTGATTTTGAGCATGGTGATACATACTCTTACACTCTTACAATGCGATATAATAAAGCCTTAGATTGCGTCACTTTGTGGTATAATATAGACATATTCATTGGAAAACTGCAGATGTCTTGTATTGGGCCCTCTGCTCTTCATCCTGATAATGTTCGATCAAATGTGGCAATTTTACTTTGTACACGAATCAAAGTTTAATAACAGGCTACTTCTGGAGTAAAAGCTTTAAAATAATCTGCTCATCAGGAAGCTTTTAAAACTTGATGTCATCTTTAGACAATTTGAATTATTTTAATTTTAATCTATAATAAACGCAGTCAGCTTTTTTGTTGTTCTTTCGTCAAACTCAAGTCATTAGTACGGTAACTTCATACAACTCTTAAACTCAAGATGAGATTACTTTTCTACTGATTGTTAACTGATCTTGTTTGAACAAAGATTTTAGGTGAATTCCGAACTACCGGCTAGTGACTAGCATTGCATTGCTTTTATTTTGTGTGAATGTGTGCTGTGTGCTGTAAACGTTTACTGTGTGAATGAGGTGCACATTAGGATGCAGTTTGTTTAAGCATGCATAATTTTTCCACCTAATATAAATTATTATCAAATCTAATAGGTCTATCTGTCTATATAAACAGATCTTCAGGATGGGTTGAAGAGCATTCAAAGTACCTAGCTTAAGAATCTTTTAACAGATTGTTAGTCTGAAAGAGAACAGTAGGAGAAAATAGATAAAAAGTTTGAAAGCTACTTACTTATATTTTTGCACGTCTTATACTATTAGATTATAACCACATCAATAACTTTTCTTCACCATTTCCAAACACTAGTAAAACGTCACTACCTACTACTACCTTACGAATTAACTATGCTCTTAAATCACAGTCGCTTGGAATCAAGTACATTCAAGCTCTTGGGACAATATAAACATTTAGGAGAAATGTGTTGTTAATAATAAGCAGGAAATATATAATTTAATTTATCAAGTAGACGGTCAATAAATAGTTGACATGGTAGATTGCCTACTCACAGATGGTTGATTAGAACTAGTGATATTAATTTACTAGCACAAAAACTACCCTCTTTCATAAATAGTGTGTATTGAAAAAGCATCATAGCACTGTTAAATAGAAAGCTAACTTACTATTTTAATTTAAAGAAAAAGTAGAACTCATTTTAACCTACTTTTATAACAGCAGACCATTCACGTCACACGAAAGATTTTCTAGACTCTGTTCACTTTCGGCATTTCTGATTCTCGTCTTCATTTGACAGACAGAGATGGTAAGCATTAAAAGAAATTTCTTATCAATTCAAAAATTATGTATACATTTATATATCATTAAAGCTGAAATTTGAAATACTATTGTTGAAAATAAGATTCCTATGAATATTCAATTTCCATAGGTTATGATGATATATGTATACCAGCGTTTATGAACTACATAATTGAAGCAAGGATGATTTATTGAAGAAAAAAAGGTGAATTAGACATTTTCATTATAAAATTGATTATCCATTCTATATTAAACGAAAGGAATGCTGGATTGTGAATGTTTTTTTGTGGTCAAGTTGGCAAGATGTTTTGTTATTCAAAAGTTGCCGAATTGACAACTGACGACGTGTCTTCTACAGAACAGCTGTTCACTGTTTTAGTTTTGATGATTTGTATCATTCGGGGTTAAATTCTGAAAATATTGTCTTTGATAGAGAAAATATGACAGTAAGATAAACTCATTTTATATTTTGAGATGATAAAATTCGATCAAATCCATTTTACAATTATTTATATTCCAACAAGAAGGTGGATTTGAAGGTTAATTTACGTAGAAGACATCTCATTGTAACTTGACAGTATTATTCTGATTGTAGTTTGTTGGTTTGGCAAATAAAAATATAAAAATGGTTCTTATGACAATGATTGCACGTCTCCACGACGGATTACCTTTGGCAGCAACCATGCAAGAAGATGAACAGGTAAGTTGTTTTAAATACACAGTAATCTCCTACTCTAGGTTGTGATGTCGGCAAACATCATTTTGATAGTGTTATGCATTCAAATTTTCTATACTGTAACACCTGATTTTCTTTTTATTCATCCAAAATCCTTCACTTGCCTGTTTATGTAATGTCTTTTTAGTTTTGTGTACTGCAATATCACAACATAACTCTTTATAGATAAGTTTGTTGTATGATGTAACCTAACAACACTTGTTGCAATAACTAACTCAATTTTCTCTTATGATCCCCTTATTCCTTCTTGTATTTAATAGAATTATCTGAAAATTGTAGCTAATACCTTTATGATATGATTCTTACAAATTCATGAAATTCAGTTCAACGACTGTCAGAATATTCTGATTTGATGAGTCATCAAGCACTGAGCTTATATGCCCAACTTGTCACTGGAGCTAAATATCTATTATAAACATGTTTCTATTTGCGTTTCAGTCTGGTCGCAGTATTTTGGAATATCAGAATCAAGCAAAAATGCTGTTCAGGAAACTAAGTCCACAGAGTCCTCCTCAATGCACTATTGAGACCGGACCGTACCTTTTTCAGTAAGTATAAATATTCAAGTTCTAAAATACAAGATTCACTTGAAAATTTTAGCCTAAAGATACAAAAGATTGCAGGACAACAGAAATATATTGATTTAAAAAAATTAAATCTGACTTGCAGTCTGTAATTTTGAAGTCTATGCCATGTTGATTATATACTGCAAGCGCCACACACTTACAAAGTCGCTTGCTGTATTCATGCTTGAGCCTTTGCTGTTTCTAATTATGATCAACGATCTGAGACTGGAGGACTCAAGCCTTTTCTTTGCTGATGACACCACAATCATCGGTAGGGGTGGTGGACCCACAGCAGCAGGGTGAGAGCGCAGCAACTCTGTGCAGAGAACTAGTCCCTGAGTTCTCCGCAAATAAGCTCCTCAACGAAGGAAAGATCCAGTAACTGATGTGTACTCTTGGCAGCACAGATCAAAACCAGGCATTTGTCACCCTCCTTGGATTCAGTGTAGATTCAAAGCTGACCTGGGAGCATCATATTTTTGGAGTGTGCTAGAAGCTGTTGAGAGTCATATAACTTCTCAGGAAGTTGAGAGCTCTGCTGAGAATCGAGCGATTGTTAATTTTGTGACATGCTGTTTTTAATAGCCTCATACTGTATCTGGGGTTACTTACTTACTTGTTACTTGTCTTATATTCTCCGTAGTCTGAGGAATCGTCATAATATCTTCTCTTCAATGAGGTTTCGCGTTAGTCTTGGTCCTCAGTTCGTCCCATATAGTGACTGTATTCACTATATTTCGGGTCATTCTAGGGCCAGAGATATTCTATTGCTCCAAAAGAATCCGAATCATCACGTACCTAGCAAGTATGATGCACATTGCCAGCCGATCTCCTACAAATTGGGCATCCACACAGTATGTGGACACTACATCTTGGCTTCACTGCTATATTATTAGAGAAGCAACATTATAACAATACATCGGAGAGAGCAAGTGCACTCCTACAACACTCGAAGGACAAATTTGGATGTGCCCCGCTGTCGTTTGTCGAAGGTGAGGGACTGTTTCCCTGTGCTGGCGCTGAGGATGTTTAACCACTCACCAAAGCCGATGAGGGCGCGTCGGGTGAATGTCTTCAGCTCCTCCTTGTCTAAGTGGCTGATTGAAATATAATAATATAAATGATTTTTTTAATGAAGATACTTGTGATCTGTGACACTGCCATCGTTATCAAGTAGTGTAGTCTGTTTTGCCAGTGTTTTTTGACAATGAACTGACTGACGCGATCTACCCAGGAATGGTAGAATAGTCCTTGATCGAGAAAAATGATATTGGACATAGGTAGGCGCACACAGATCGTCATCGGATGGACGGTACACATCGGACGATTAGTTTCGATGCATTGTTTTCAATTGGAGTACACATACCTATCCGCATCGTATAGGTATGCGCACTCCAATTGAAAACAATGTATCAAATCTAATCTTCCGATGCGTGCCGTCCGTCCGATGACGATCTGTGTGTGCCTACCTTTATACGGGCGGAATGGAGGCGAGCGATGGCATAGTAGCTATCCACACTCTTGCGCTCTTCGACGTGTGTACGCACTTGGCGAGAGTGTGGCGCTGGCATTTTAGTCATAATATTATGATTATAGTACCGCTCCCTGTACTGTCCGGCATGAAATGTGCCAGTGTTCTTGTTAGAAATCTGTTGAGCTTAGTGAAGCTCTCCAGACATTTTCATGGAACGTGATAGTCTATCCACTTCAAAAATGAACTATCAGCTTCCATGCCATTTTCTTCATCTTTTACCCACTCTACTTGTGGAATCGATGTCTCCATGACATAAGCTACGAAAATCACTACATGATTAAAATGGTTGAATGAGAAGCGTTAATATTATCTTTTAGGAAATGCTAACAGTTTGCCAGGATAAATCTCACCAAAGAAAAGAATTGCTACACATTAGAGGAACAGTCTTTCTAACGTCACCCGTCTATAATCAGTCATTATTCATGAAACATTATCAAAACTCTGTATACTGTATTGTTTGAGCATTGTGCCCAGTCCCACCTCCTACTTTGGAAACGCCACCTCTGGTAACACCAGGATACAAATGAGAAAAATTCAACATGATTTTACCATATATATATATATATATATATATATATATATATATATATATATATATATATATATATATATATATATGCATATGCATTCATAGGGCAAAGTTAGAAAAAACACAATTTTACACTTAATATGTTAAATACTAATGGAATCTAGTACGTTCTGCAGCCACTGATATGCCTCTTCTCCAGCATCATGAACTTCTATAGTCAGCCCTCCATGTTAGGAGTGTTGTGGACACTCAGATATTAGGTGATTCATTGATTGAATTTGTCCACATTGGCACAGAGGATCAGAGGTGTATCCCCATGCTGTCATCAGCTCAGCACACCTTCCCACCTGCGTCCTGAACCGGTTAAGGCCACACCACTCTCTACGTCTCAGCTGGGTGCCAGGAACAATGTCATTAGGGTCATCAACAAGGTCTTTGTTCCTGACCTCTCCCTGCAACCATCTCAGTCTCCATAACTCCCTCGCACTTCTTATTTCCCCCTGCTCATCTAGTATCAAGTATCTTCTTGACTTGAGGCGCCTTGGTGGAGGGTTAGCCAAATCTCTAGAAACTGGGAGATCCTCATGAATGTGTTGCAACTGGGAAATGAACTTGTTCTTCTTCTCCAACCTTCTGAGATCTGGAGGCATGATGTTACTAAGCACAGGCAACCACTCAGTCTCTGTTGGTCTCAATGTCCCACTAATCTTCCTCATAGTTTCATTGAAAACTGTATCAATTTTCTTTTTTGCATGCTGGTTACTGAGATGGAATATTGTTGAGACAGTTTTGGACGGGTTTGGCTTCAAGAACCACTGCTGGAAGTATTCTGCCATTATTTCTAAATCCTCAATGAACACAAGAAATACAAGTTCTTGCATGATATAATCGTCAAAAATTCTTTCAATTAATGCTTGATAAATGAATGTAATCTGTGTTTACCATCCATTCGTTACAATAGTAGGCTATACGAGTAGTATGTTATCCTAAGCAAGCAATTTCTGTATATTTATAACTGGTTATTTATGTTCAACGGATATTGAAAATGGCTCTAACGATTTTCACAAAATTTGGAACATAGTAGGTTTATGATATAAACATTCGATTGCACTAAGTCTCATTCTTGGGAAAACTCTCTGAACGACATTAAAAGGATAATTCATCCTTAGCTGAAACAGCTGAGACTTTCGTCGTCAGTGGATAGTAAAAGTGAGCGAGTGATTCTGTGGAAAATCAAAATATCGCATCCCCGAAATTCATAAGCTGACATATAGCCCAGCTGTAAAATATAAACACGATCATTTTGGAGAATTGTGTTCTGTTCATCAATAAATAAAAATAACGAGCGAAGCTCGGTGCCCCGATATTATCTGTTTAATTGAGCATCGTAAACGTAATATCTGGTCGATTATGTATATTAATGTCCAATTTTTATCTTTTACAGCTACCTTATTGAAAGAGAAGTTTGTTACCTAGTTCTGTGTGAGCGTACCTATTCCAAGAGACTTGCGTTTACCTATCTCGAAGACATAGCACAGGAATTCCATTCACAGTATGGGAGGAAGGTTGCATCTGTATTCAGGCCGTACACATTCATTGAATTTGGTCAGTATTTTTTTTCTTAGAAAATTGAGCTTATAAAGTTGAAATGAATTCTAGATTTATGAAACTATCTACAGTAATAAGATTATATAATTGATGTTCCAGAAATTCATTTAATTCTAGTGTTTCAAAGTGTATTTTACTTGTAAATTATTTAAAAGTTTATAAAAAAATCCTCCCATCTGAAAAGAACTGGAAAATGCAAAATTTGCAAGTAAAATACGCTTTAAATGAGATTGTTTCAATATTGTAGTGTTGATTCTACCATGTAGAGTAATTCAAATAACAGGGAGTAAACTATTATTTCTACTCTCAAGTCTTCATAAATAATTCATCTAAGTACCTGCTTAAAATATTTCTCACTTTATTTCGCCAAGTAGGGTATCTAAATAGCAGTAAAGTATTATTTCCACTTTCAAGTTCTATCAAACTAATACCATAGCCATCTCTAATTAAAGGCCCTGGTCTACAATATTGCAACGTCGCAGTGTAGGCCTAGAATCTAATACATGATTCGTGAAAAAGATCAGATTGTATTTTTTAAAATCTTTTTCGCCAATCATGTTTAGATTCTAGGCCTACACTGCGACGTTACAATATCGTAGGTCAGGGCCTTGTATTAGAGGTGGCTATGTTAATACTGTATTACTTTCTATAGGTGCAAAAATAATCAACAACACCATGATAATAAACTCTTTCATAGTCCATGAGTACTCATGGATACAAAAAGTGTTTTGGAAACGTAGTATGGGAGTTTATTTTTTCTTTTCTTTACTAATAACTATTCTTCTACAATTTCTCTCCAGATATTGATATATTCTTACCTACAACATCAACATTTTACATTGAGTTTAATATTGGTTTAAAATTCTACCAAGTGACTGTCACAATCCTTGAAATTCTTGCAACAATAAAACTAAATCTTACGCTTATCAAATTGATAAGAATTGTTTAAAAATTATGCTGACTAGTCTTCGATGTTTATATAGTTTTAAATTTTTTCAGACACATACATTCAAAAAGCGAGAAAGATGTACACAGATTCCAGAGTGAGAAAAAATTTGAACACTCTAAATACAGAACTACAAGATGTTCAAAGGATAATGGTTCAGAATATTGATGATGTTCTTCAAAGAGGCACTGTATTATCTGGTAAGATTCAGTCCTAGTTCATCATTTTTATAGGAAATTTATCCATTTATTCATTTTATAAATTTGCTTTTCTCTTATTGAATTTGAATTTAGAAAGAATTGCTCCACATGAAAGTCAATAATTATCAATAGACCTACATATTTTAGATTTTTAACCAATTAAAGTTAGTGGAAAATTATTGTTGTTACATTTTAGGCTAGTCAAGAAAAGACAAGACATGATCAGACACAATACTATTTACACAATATAAATATTTACACAAGATAAATGTAGTACAGCCAAAACAAAGTAATCAAGTTACAATGTGGGTCACACACTGCATACGTTTACAGACCAGTGCAGATATAACAGCAGACAGAGCAAGAAAGATAGAAACTGTGTGTATTTAAGAGAGATGAATTCAATGCAGAAAGAGCAAGAAAGATAGAGAGATGAATTCAATGCACAAGAATCTGTTTACTACTTGGCTTATGAGACACTTGACCCACTCTGTCTTCCAAGTAAATTGTCATTTTATGGTTCATTTCAAACGCTACTTTTTGCTCTACCGTACTCTACTTTTGTCAATCGTTTAATTTAAATATTATCAGCTGTTCTTAGTGAGAATTTGTGTGTATTTTTGGCTTCAAAATTCATAAAATAGCTTAATTAATAAAATGTGCAGTGATAATTAAGTGTAATATTTAACTATAATTTGGTGTTTTAATTTTTCTAAATTTAAAATTTGCACCTCATATTTATTTTTGGACGAAAGTTGAGCTTGAACTTCTTACTGAAGAAACATAACCTATTTTTTGGACATGTAATCAAAATTTGGGAATGGAATAGTTTTGGGCCAAGCCTGTTGTTCCTTCCCAATCATATTTATATGATTTGTTATTGTACCCACGTATAAATAAATAAATACTTAACATAGTTGCTTATGACGCAACACACTGATTATTAGACATGTCTTCATAAGCAACTATGTGAAGTATTGTGACTGATCATGTCTTGTCTTGACTAACTGGTGTGTGCCTAGCCTGACTAACTTATTCACTAAGGCCCGGTTGTCCAAAACCCTGTTAACTTTCAATCGTGATTTAATTAAAGGAGAACCAATCACAGAAGCGTTCTTTTCGAAAAAGCCTTCTCCGATTGGTTCTCGTGACATCAAGTCTTGATTAAAGTTTAACAGGCTTTTGTGCAACCGGCAGTAAATATCCTATTAGCACGAGTAAACTATCTGTACCATACATTTATTATACCCGCTAACCTATGATTTATACAACAAACTGATTTCTAATGAACTATTATGACTTTGAAGCTTGTTATTTATAACTATCAATTTCTTCAAATGCAGAGTAGCCAATTGTCTGCATAATAGTCTTTTGCAATCATTGAAAATTAAAGAAAAACATTTTACATCTTTTAACGTTTCATAAACTGAAAAGATTGACCCAAATCTCTTATTTTCAGAGTTGGATTCCAAAGCACAAAATCTATCAATCCTATCCCAAAAATACAAGAAGGATGCCGCGTATTTGAACATGAAATCAGTTTATTTCAAGATGGCAGCTGGAGGCATTGTTCTATTTGTATTCTTTATGTACTTCTGGGTGCTATGAAAACTGAAAATCATGCAGAAGTCGCTAAATAGATTGATCTTTGTATAAACACATTATGGTTGAGGAACTACGACTACCCAAGAACTGAAAGCAAGGGTGGAATTTTGATTGTACATTTTGTAACAAGGAAAATGTTTAGATTAATAAATATTGTAAATCATATAATTTATTCTCACGTTTCAACATCATTTATTGAAACTTTGATTGTTTTTTATTATTGCACTCGTTTTATATCATCAATGTGAATATTGTATTTTATAAACAATTTGAGTATTGATCGAATTTATACTTTACAAAGAAAATTGGCCAAATGTGTAGGGTTCTTGTACAACACTACTTGATTCAATTTGTAATCCTAACTTTTATTCGAACTCATTTTTTTCAATTGAACTCATTATTACGAAAAGTACAGTTTCCAATTTTTTATTACTGTAGGCCTATGTATATTGAAAGCATTATTTAGCGTACCGCACTGTATTTATCAATATAATTTATACGCTTTTAATTTAATCAATAGGCTACGTGCATGCATCACGTTGTTATAATGAAAATGTTTCATTTTTCATGTGCAAATGATCAGGAATCGAATATTAAAGAGTTTTTATAAGGATTATGATTCTCATTTCAAGATTTTCCCCAACAACGTATTAATAGTAATATTATTATCATTGTGGATTAGACACAATGGAATATTAATGGAATATTTTCATTTTCTTTATTGAATGAAATAAAGAATAAGTAGTAGCATAGAGAAACAATAGCATAAGTAGATATCCCATGGTATAGGGAATTTATGTCGCAACTTTTACTGTTATCTTATGCCATCGTTTCTCTATGGTAGTAGTGATAATGGCGACACATTTTCAATGGAAGATGGTTAAATTACGAGAAAAAGCTCGGTCCCTATCTCCCTAGAGGCAATTTCAAGCATTTTCTAGTGACTGAAATATACCAGAAATAAATCAGATGATTGATCAATAATGATTCTGATATAAAACTAGAAATGAATCAGTGATTAGTCATTTTCAATAAACTGATTCAACTGAAAAGTATATTTTTGATGTTTTAATCAAATGCTCAAAACAATAAATTTACAGACAATTTAGCAAAACAATTTGAAATATTTTTGTTGATTATTATTTACAGATTTCATACAATAAGGGTGAATTCCTATACACAGAACCTAATATAAAGGCTATCTTCCTGATTCATACACAAGTCTCGATGTAGACTAAATTACAGCACCTTTAAAACAAATAACTGGGTTTATTTCATTCTTAACTTAAAAACTTTAACTTCATTTTTTAACTAACCTTAACTTCATTCTTTACTTCATTTATTTCATTAATCTGGTTTTCAAGGGTTAGTACCGGTTGCACAAAAGCCGGTCAAGTCTTCAGAGAAGCCGTCTTATATGAAAAGCCTTCTCTGATTAGTTGAAATTAACCACGATTAAAATTTAACCGGCTTTTGTACAACCGGCACTAATAGTTGAAAAATGGCGATCAATATTTTGACGCCTACAAAAATATATGTTCTGTGTAAATTAATGAGAACACACAAATTAAGAATTTTTATAGAAAATGACGATATTGGAAACTATAATTTTACTTAATCATTCAACAATGATTAAATTATATTAATCAGAAAATGGAAATCAGAATTGTGTTCAATTGACCTACGTTGGTGTCTGATTTGAAGACTGGAAGTTCTTATTTCCATTAAAATTGTTGTGTCTTCTTTGATTGTTACGATTGTTAATTGGATTCTGATTCCTGTTTTGTCCAGTTTGTCTTCTGTTCTTCGCATCTTGGCGAATCCGGTCATTTATTGCATCTTCTTCATCTGTAAAAATAGAGATAAATTAGTTGTAAAAATAGAGATTGGTTGGAAATAATACAACCAATATGTGGTTGTAATAGAATTACAACCACATAAATATTTGATTGCTCATTTTAAAATTAATCAAGAGCATTCGAAAAACAAGACAGTATCTCTGGGGTGCTTCAAGCCAAGTTGAAATTGTAACCACTTAGTTACTTCATTGTTAATTTGAAAGTCTTTATATTACTGGTTAAATATTGGGAAAAAACAGGATCATCTTCGGGAAGCTGTAAGCTTTCAACTTGACTATCAAATACTGATGATTATCCTATTATAATAAGCGAGAAATTTTTGTATATCTGTTTAAATTTTTATAAATGGTTATCTGGCTATTTATGTTCAACGGATCTCGAAAACGGCTCTAACGATTTTCACGAAATTTGGAACATAGTACGTTTATGATATAAAAATTCGATTGCACTAGGTCTCATTCTTGGGAAAACTCGTTGAACGACATTAAAAGGATAATTCATCCTTGGCTGGAACAGCTGAGACTTTCGTCGTCTGTGGATGGTAAAAAGTGAGCGAGTGATTCTGTGGAAAATCAAAATATCGCATCCCCGGAATTCATAAGCTGACGTATAGCCGTATAGCTGTAAAATATAAACACAATCATTTTAGAGAATTGTGTTTGTTTTTGAATAAATAAAAATAACGAGCAAATCTCGGTGCCCCGATATTTATTATCTTAATTAAGTAACTGAACTATTAAAACTTTATCTAAAATTATACCAACTATACTTTATCACCGAAAACGACTTTCAGTAAAAGTATCTTTAGTAGTATCGTCTGTACTTTGGCTACCGGCCAGACTGTAGACCTATCTCTTAAGGTGCGTACAGACTTTCGCTCTGCTCCGCAACCGAACGTCACTCCAGCAGAGCGATTGATGATCGACCGGGGAACGCGAGAAGATCTAACATCTTCCGTAACGTTCATGATGGGTGCGTGGGCGGCGCGACTGTGGTTCGATGAAGGAACGAGGGCGGTACGAGGGAGGAGCGTGCTCGGTGCGGGTTGGAAGAGCGTATATGTGTACGCAGCTATAGGTGTGGACCATACCATGATACAAAAACAGAAATAGTGTTTATAACTAATAATGTTTGCTAATAACACTATAATAACTACATGTAATCAAATATTTTTGGCCTCCAGTCAACAGATCGGTCAAGAGTCTGGCTCAATGGAGTTGAAACAGGGGGGCTACAACTGCTATAGTGAGGTCCACGTTATAATGGTAGTAAAGAAGGTAGAACAGCGTTACCGATTCTTTGCCTTGCTATTGCCTTCTATAGGGGATAGCTGATACCGGTATATCTGATATAATATCAACTGTTGAGTCTGGCTCAATGAAGTTGACTACTGTTGAAGCTGGCTCAACGGTATTCTTGTTTAAAATATCCAATTATATTTCATTCGTCCAGAAAATTATATCTTTCAAATTGTTATATAATAAATTCTCATAATTGAGATTAAATATTTCGAAAAAAATTGGAGAGGTACGGGATTAGAGGACTCCACCTTGAATTATTTAAGTGATCGGACACAATATCTGATAACAACAGTTACAAATCAAATACTACAAAACTTAACGACTTTGGATTACCACAAGGTACCGTCTTGTCCCCGATTTTATTTTTACTATATCAACGATATCTGTAAACTAAATATTGATAGTTCGAAAATAATTTCCTTTGTTGACGATACGGCTGTAATAGTTAAGGACCGCTCATGGTTAGAGACGTACTCGAGAGCAGAAAGAGTAATATCCATTGTTAAACAATGGCTTGATATTAATACATTGAGTATAAATACATCAAAAACGAAATATATTACATTTTCTCGTACAATAGTTGGTCAACCAAATGATGCTATGAATTTAAAAATACATACAAATTGTGATTTTGAGAAATGGAAGTATTGTGCATGCCCTCAACTAAAAAATGAAAAATCTATAAAGTATCTGGGCATCATGGTTGATTGTAACCTTAAGTGGGAGCCTCATATAGAATATATTTGTAAACGCTTAAAATTTATTTCCTTTATCTTTTATAAAGTCCGTAAAATATTAGACATTAAATTACTTAGGGTCCTTTACTTTGCCTATGTTCAATCGGTGCTGCAATATGGGTTAGTGGTATGGGGAGGAGCATATGATGTTTTCATGAATAAAATTTTTACATTTCAGAAAATGATAATAAAAGCAATTCTAAATAAGCCAAGGGCTTTTTCTAGTAGTGAAACAATTTTGCCGAATTTAAAGTGATGACAGTACGTCAAATTTATATAAAGAAACTTCTCTATTATGCATGGATGAATTTACAGTGAATAATAACGTTTCTATGTATAACCTGTATAACCTGAAAGTTACATCTCATAACATTTATAATATTAACTATTCAGATTTGACAATAGTGCGAAGACAATTGGGGTATCTTAGCTCAAAAATAATAAATATCATGCCAAATGCATTGTCAGAATATCTTTCTAATAGGGGTAGACAGAGGATGAAACAGATAAATAAGTGGGTGATACAAAAATTTTTCTTCAACATCAGTCAAATATTACAATTACTAGTAATTTATTGTTAACTTCGATTTTTTGTAGCTTTGATTATTAGTAAATAAATTTTTATATTGTCTAAACAGCTGATACTCTCACTCAGCGGTCAGGGTTTTGCCCTCGCTGGGTGGTGCCATCCATGTAATTTTAATTTATTTGTAAAATAGCATAATATTATAATCTAGAATATTTCTTTTGTAAGTTTTTTATTTCGTATTTTGTTTTTATGGACAATAAAGATGTATAAAAAAAATTATATTTCTATATTGTTAAAAAACGATCGCGCAACGTTCCAGTGCTAGAAAATGATAGCGCCATCTACTTTATCGAATGATAGACAAGGATAGCAACACCAATGTTAATCAAATACTGCCATTATAACGTAGAACTCACTTTACCACTCTTTACCCCTTCAATTGGAGTAAACGTGTACCGTGGCCATTCATTAAAATTAAAACAGAGAAAGTCAATCGAGAGAAATTTGTATTAAATCTTTTATTGATTCACTCAGCCCGTGTTCTCATAGCGTTCAATTACGCATTTTCAATTTATCAATCTTCACACCGTGGACTCTATACTTTATCAATCTGTATTATTTTATGGCAAATAAATGAATTTCAATATACAAGATTTATTTTGTTTGTGACGTCACCAACTGGGGGCTTTATTCAAACCCCCAAAAAGCGTGTCACACAAAATTTGGCGAAAATGGGAAATTGAACGCTATGAGAACACCAGGCTGAGTGAATCAATACAAAATTTAATACAATCGTTTAATACAAATTTCTCTCGTAACTTCATGTGAAATTGTGTAGAAGCACCATAGAAAGTTGAGTGATTAACTATACTTACCAACTGATAGAATATCATACATATGTTTGTGATCCTTGTGTAGGACATGGATTTCAGGATTTTCCACAATGATTTTGCCAGAAAAGTTTTCTCTGATCGTTAAGGATGGATCCAGCAAATAGAACCTATAAGTGGACAAAAATAGAGTAACATCAAGAATTGCAAGTCTACGCACACGCATTAAAATAATAATCAATTGAAAGGCAGAAAAGCACATTCTATAAGAATTCTTTTAAAAGTATAATCCAATAGAATCAACCAAATATTTGATAGCAAAAAAAGTTGAAAGTTTAAAACAATTTACACATATAACATTGAATGAAAGTCATGAACAATGAAGTTTATATTATGATTAGCTTACTAATCATGGCTGGCCACTAACGTAACGATTCACATGTTCGATACGACAGTACTGTCGAAAACCTGGAATATTAGTGTATGTGGCTTTGACGTACGTCTGCAGACGAAAAACCACTGTGCAGGTGAACATTTGTGTGCTCGTTCAAGTGAAGGTGCGTACAGATTTACGCGCCGCGAACACGAGCAATTAACTTTTAATCAGATGATGCCAAGCTTTTTATATTTGTATCTCACAGTTTCTGTACAAATACAGATATAATCAGCTGATGAATAGTGAACTGCTAGTGTTCGCGGTGCTTAAGCTAAAGCTGGGCTTTCCTTTGTGCGTAAATGCCGTCGACCACGACAGGGTGAGAATCTTAGATTGGGTAAATTTCAATTTGTCTAAATAACCTAAAACATAATGTTTCAATTATTATGTTTTGATGGGGGAGGTTGAGTTTATACTTTTTTATATTTCAAAATGGCATTTGTTTGATTGTATTAAAAATGTTTTGATTCTTGAATAATAAACACAAATAATGAAAAGTTATTTGATCAGCTGTTTTAGCACACTTGAAATGTGGACAATATGAATGTCAACAATGCTTGTCGTCGTCGACTGCGGAAGTTTACGCACAAACGAAGATGCACCTTTACGGCCGGTTTCCAAGCTCGAGATTCAGCCAAGTTCTAGACTTTAAACAGCTGGAGTCAGAAAATTGGCTTTCCAAAACGGGGCTTAGTTGTAGTCCACGTTGAAAAAATTCCGAAAAACTAAAGAATTAAACACCAACAAATAAAGATAAAATAGTGTAAAGTTTCAGCTGTTTGGAATTATTTAGGCATGTTTCATTTCGTCAAGGAAAAACGTTTCCAATGAGAAAATAGAGATTATCATAAAAACCACGACTAGGCTACGCCCCGTTTCGGAAAGCCAATTTTCTGACTCCAGCTGTTTGAAGTCTAGAACTTAGCTAAATCCAGAGCTCGGAAAACGGCCCTAAGTGTATGTACTGGAAGTGTACTAAGTGTACTGGAAGACTGTTTGTCTGACAGTCATATCGTCATGTAAAATGATACTTCAGTATCCAGCCTTAGAGATTTTCCTTCTTATCAAATGGAATTTCTATTAGTTTTTCTTTAAATATCTAATTATGAAATCATAGATGCGTGAAACATATTACATTGATTGATACAAGTAGGCCTTCACAAGAAATCAGTAGAAATTCTACTTACTTTTTGTGTAGTTGAGAAGTTGATATTGTGAAAATTATTCATATTAATTAAAAATACTAAGAAATGAGTAGAATATGAATTAAAATACTAAGAAATTGTCAAAAACCACAGATTTATTGAATACTTAGAAAAGTTTCTAAGTTATTACTTATTTCTTAGTATTTTTAATTAATATGAATAATTACGTAGAATTTATAAGTCTACAATAAATAAGTAGAATTTAAATAAAAATACTAAGAAATTGTCAAAAACCACAGATTTATTGATACTTATTTATTGGGCCAAGTGAATAAAACTAGTTGAAGTAAGCACTAGTACCTAGTACTAGCTTGAATAATAGAATTGAATTGTTGTAGTTGAGAAATATCTTACTTATCACAGGTCACTTTGTCCGCTTTCATTAGAAGTACGTTGCCACTGTGGCCAGCCGCTTGATAGAATTCCAGTCTTTTATCTCTGGTTACCAAGGGATTCAGTAGATGATCAACAGCATTGCTCAGCCTTGTTGTATCGATCACCCTGAAAATAGTGTAAGCTTGAAATTAAATTAAAAAAACAATATGAAAATACTGTCGGATTAAGCACCACCCGTAATGAACTAACATGTTGACGGTACAATAATAATTAATAATTTCTCTGATTGCCAATGAATTGCAACCAGAGGAGTTTATTGACAAAACATATATATAATTATTATATTATACTTACTAAAGTTGCTAATACTAAACTTAGTCCTAATAATGATACCCCACTATAATAATATGTGTCGGGGTGATCATAATATTCTTTTCTAAAACATGTATAACAATATTATATTGAACTAGCCGTCAGGCTCACTTCGCTCGCCTGCATTTTTCATTTGAGCATGCTTAATTCCATCAGAAAGTCAAAGTACTGAGAAAACGCAGAAAAGCTGAGAAAACGCTGATTTTGGGCGTATCTTTGATGAGATATTAAAGTCACCTCATCACAAAATTTTTAGACCCTAGCTAACCTTTGTACCAAATTTGAACATTTTCTGTCTATTACTTGATGAAAGAGCTGAGAAAACGCAAAAATCCGCTAATTTTGAGCGTATATTTAGCGTTATTGCAAATTCCTTCTAACACAACATTATTACACCCAAGCTGAGCTTCTGTACTAAATTTGAACATTTTCTGTTCATTTGTTCTCGATAAAGCTGAAAAAACGCTGGAAAACGCAGATTTTGGGCGTATCTTTGGATTTTTTTCCAAATCCGTTCTTAGTTGTTGACTATTTCCGCCTATTCAACTGCGGAATTTACGGCTCACTATGAGCAATAATACTTAGGATATAGTGACTATTCTACTCTATTGACTTATTATTTTGACGATTCTACATACCCCTTTTATAGGTGGTCAAAAGATGAATAATAATAATAATAATAATAATAATAATAATAATAATAATAATATAATAATAATAATAATAATAATAATAATTAGTGTGCCTCTAAAGGGCCAACTGAACATACCTACCAAATTTGAACGTTTTTGGTCCGGTAGATTTTTAGTTCTGCGAGTAAGTGGGCCATATGAATAAAGTTGATACTAGCTAAAGCTTAATACTTCTAAAATATGGAGCATTAGCTTCATTCTCTATGAATAAACCTCTATGCAAAACCTTCTGCTCATGCTCATCAAAAAATAGTTTGAGCATTTGCTCAAAAGTAAAAGCTTTTGCTCAAAATTGTATGAATAACATTTTGGTCTCGAGATTTGGAATCAGTAGCGTCATTTATAGTTTTCCACACCTTTTTCAAGTCCTTACCGCAATTTACAAACTCATTTCTAAAGAAAATCTCCTTTGCAGAACGTATCAGTGCCTTCAAAATAGTGTTGTATTTCTTATAATAACGAACATTAATCGTGTTGAACGGCTGCTCCCTTATTTTAAGTGACATATCATTCCTTTTCCTGATACATTTCAATAACCCTTTAGTTATCCAAGGTTTCAATCGTTTCTTTCTATTACTACTTTTCTGCTTCGAAGATGAACACGAATTAAAAACATGTACTATTTTATCATAGAATCTGCTAAAAGCTACTTTAGCATCCTTTTCATAATAGACTCCATCCCATGACACTTCTTTAATTTTAATTTTAAACAGGTGGTCGTCAAAAAATAATGCATCATACTGTACAGGCTTCTTATTAGGCTCTAAACTACTATTTTTTATAAACTGAATTCGCCCCATAATAGCTTCATGATCTGCTATAGAGCAATTGTATATAGCTGGGTTCAATGTACATATCTTAGATTTGAGAAACAGATGATCAATACATGATTCACGATATAATGAATGTCTAGTGCAACCGTGTAAATAATTAGTATAACCATATTCCAAGAGCATATTCAAGTATTTATGACCTATTTGGGTTAGATCATTACCCAAAATATCAATATTTGTATCTCCAATCAAGATTTTGTTTTCATAACAAGTTGTTTGACTAAGGAATATCTCCAAATCATCTAAAAAAGCCAAAGCGTCGGTATCATTAGGTGATCTATACAATGCTGTACAGCAAAATTCTACGTCTCCATAATTATGTTATTTTAAAATTTAAAGAATTAGTATTACCAATATTTATATCCAGAATATCTAATTTTATTCCATGTTTAACATAAATTACTATTCCATCAGATTTATTAAATTTTGTTGGTTTCACAACCTTATTATAATTGTTCAACTCGAAACCAGAATCTTGTGATAGCCACGTCTCAGTGAGAACTATTAAATCATATTGCGCATCAACACTAGATAAAAATAAACACAATTCATCGAAGTTCTTATTAATACTTCTTATGTTCAAATGAAAAACTTTTAACGATATTGAATGAAAAAACGTTGCTATCTCGTTTAAATTTTTTAAATTAATTGTTTCACATCTGTCTATAAGATGAAGATCCTCTACTAAATCGCAAATTTCCATTGAAAATTAAATAGAAATATTAGCTGAATAGAAAAAACCCGTTTTTGTTTTAAACCTAGATTGTCTTGAGGTCCATCTAATTTTTCACTTGTATAGGCTTCTCACCTTCCTCCTTTCTTACAAGAATCTTACCATCTCTTATCCAAACAAACCGATATCCTTTCTGGGTCGCAAGTTTTTTCTTTTCTCTGAACAGTTCCATTATGAAAGCTATTCAAGCTTAATTATATAAAGCTATTTTATGAAATTGTATTTTGACAATCTATAATATAATAAAGAAAATAATTGGCTTATACACACGTACGGTATAGGAAACTCACGAATGACGCATTATCACGTCTGAACTATTGGATTGATTAACTATAAATTTTGCATATAGACTTTCAATTTACCTATGACAGTTATAGGCATATTTAAAATTATTTAAGAATTCAGAAGGCCAAGTTTTCAGTTTGTAAATTTTTTACGAGGGCCCGCCCTTGCGAAGCACGGGTTACCTACTAGAATAGAATAAAGGTATGATCACATTGGATGCGTGTATGAGCAAGTGCAAGTCAGACACTTTATTGTTTGTATACACTTTATTGCTTACGATTCTATGTAACCGGTTTGAATTGTATTCAGAAGGAAAATAGTTATTTGTGCAACTAGTGCGCAAAGTGACAGTTTGCTGCACCGAAAGAAACGTTTACGCACGAGCCGTAGGCGAGGGCGGAATGGTTTCTTGAGTGCAGCAGAGGAACTTTGCTCACGCATTTCACATTAAATTTTTCCTACAGTTACCATTGAATATGAGAAGTGGTTGATTATGAGTAAAATGATGGCTGAAATGCATCAAATGTTTGTCTGTATAATTTTGTTATTAATAACAACATTAATTTATTTTAAACTTGATAATCCAATTGAAACTTAATAATCGATAATTTATTCAAATTGAAAATTAAATTAATCCAATCAATTTGAATAATTTTGAGTAAATTTTAATTTCTAAATAATTTTTCAACCAATCAATTTATGAATGAAAAATATTTGAAATAATGAATAATTAATAATATTCAAAATGTATAATTTAATGAGTTCTCATTTTTATTTATTTGAAAATCAGAAAAAATATAGATAGAACAAATTCGCATTCAAAATATACGCCAACAATGTCAACAGCTGATTGGGATGGCTGCAAGATAATACACCAAGTATTAAGAGTACGCAAAGTAATACTTTGCGCACTAGAGCGGAAAAGTAATTAAACTTTGCGTTCTGTAATCAGTGCAGGGATGGCCAATTTTCAAGGTAACTGTAGGAAAAATAAATTGAATTGAATTGAGATCATGCATAAGCCGAGAAACAACATCTGGAAAAGTCATTAAAGCACGTTGTAACTTGTCTGTAGCTGCTCACACTGAACGCAACCAGCAAGTGCAAGCGTCAGGTGTGAGTGTTCCTATTGCTCTTACCGGATTTTGTTTCTCATCTGCGCGCTTGATCATGCATGACCACGCGTGCATTTGCACATAAGTGTATCCAATGTGTTCATACCTTCAAGAGATTGGACTAGGCTAGTCCTAGACAGACAGGAATTTTATACTTTGTCAAGTAGTATCAATTAACCATTTATCATGTAGGTATTCCTGAAAAATATGTATTTGATCAAACCCGAAGAGATTGGACTACTCCTTGACAAACAGGAATTTTATACTTTGTCTAGTAGTATCAATTAACCATTTATCATGTAGGTATTCCTGAAAAAATATCTATTTGATCAAACCCGAAGAGATTGGACTACTCATTTACAAACAGGAATTTTATACTTTGTCAGGTAGTATCAACTAACCATTTATCATGTAGGTAACCTGAAAAATATCTATGTGAACAGACCCGAAGAGATTGGACTACTCCTTGACAAACAGGAATTTTATACTTTGTCAAGTTGTATCAATTGGTCATTTATCATGTAGGTATTCCTGAAAAAATATCTATGTGAACAAACCCGGAGAGATTGGACTACTCCTTGACAAACAGGAATTTTATACTTTGTCAGGTAGTATAAATTAACCATTTATCTAATAGGTATTCCTGAAAATAATGCATCTAGATTCTACCAACCTGACATCAGTGTACTTCAAGAACTCAGCTTGTGGGAAGATCCAATCAATCTTCCAATACAGTTCCTGGGTTTGGAAATCAAGGAAAGTTGAGTTGGATTTTCGTCGCGCAAAAGTTTTTGGCAAAAAATGAAGCTGGACATGCCTCCGGGCGGCAGCTGCTCTCAGACAAATAAGAAACTGCAAAAATACAGGAATAAATGTGTAAATCAGTTAAAAAACTCTATCAATCGTGCAGAACAACAAAACAATATAATTCTTTATTATTTATGAGCATTGGAGCTCAAGAAGAGCAACAGAAGTTTATTTTTAATTCAAAAGTTGAAAATATCTAGTGAAATAATACATAGCCTACGCCTACTATCATAGAGAAACAATAGCATAAGTAGATATTCCATGGTATAGGGCGTTCATGTCGCAACTTTTACTGTTATCTCAAGCCGATTACTGTTGATTATTGTTGAATTTTACCGTTTTCTGGGGTGAGAGTGTATGAACGGCACAATATGAGAGACTACCAGTGTCACACACCTCCATGGGAAAGAATTACATGAACTATCGGCTTGAGATAACAGTAAAAGTTGCGACATAAACGCCCTATACCATGGGATAACTACTTATGCTATTGTTTCTCTATGCTACTATCGTGAGTGCGTCAGCCACTAAAGGTGGCATTTGATAAATGTCCTATACCTTTTGTAAGTGACCACGGCTTGTTCATCAAGCCGTTTTTCATTAGTTATTGTTTTCATTTGATGTTCTCTTCTGTGATAAAACATTTATATCAATTTATTCAAAAATGTGTTTCAATAAATGGTAACTAATTTTAAACTGCAGACCTTTAGTAAGTGAACACCTTTAGTAGGTGAACACCTTTAGTAGGTGAACATCTTCAGTGAGTGACATACACCCCTACTATCTACACATTCAGTCACAAGTTTAACTTAAATTATAATTCATTATATGTATTTTGCTTACATTTTATAATTTATGAATGACTTGAAGCAGATATTTTTACGATAAGAATTGAAAGAATATGGTATACTAAAAAATGTATAAAATGCATTAGCAACAAATGACTAGCAATTAGTCGATGATGATCTTCCCTAATTGAACAATATGTATTGAATTAATCCTTTCACCACAAAATTAAGATAAACTTCCTATTACAGGTATTAATAAAGTGACTCGTGGTCTAGTGGACAGAGTGCTTGCGTAGCAGCATAGAGATCCCGGGTTCAAACCCTATCATTACCAAAAGTTTTTTAACGAGATCACTCCCATGTTAGATAGGATAGGCACATTAAACTGTCGGTCCCGGCTGAAGTATGACAGTCGTAAGGCCCATTGAAGGCTTAAGTTATATATTCAGGGGGTGGGATCTTCCCGCAAGGGACTCTCACCATCAAAAGCCATACGAATTTACTTTTACAGGTATTAATCCAATTTCCAATAATAGAAATCCTGCCATTTAGATTTTACTAGATGAAAATGTGAACAATATTCTGCAGAGTAGAAATTTTACCAAAGTAAGTTCATATTTAATCTAATGTTTTTTTTATTTTATATTATGTCAACCTACTAATAGGATATTAAATGAAGAGAGCTAAATGTTAGTTGATAGGAGTATAGTGTAGCACGATTCCCGCAGTCCTGGCTGCTGGTGAAGACTACAAAAGTAATTTTAGAGTTCAGTAAAAGAAATATACCTTTGGTAGGTCACTCCTTGTCATGGCAGATGTCTTATGATAGGTTTCAACCGCACGATTTATCTCTTCAAGCATTTTATAGTCTGAAATGAAACAGTAGATTAAATTTATAAGGAGAAATTATATTTCAGTAAGTTTATTGATTATCTTGATTAACTTTGGAGAAGAATAAGATATTAATGTTAGAAAAAAATTACGTGGTAATAAAAAATAACAAAAGATAAGAGGGTTAGACACATAGCTCAATGCTTGCATGTGAAATAGAGTGTAGTCCTATACTATGACTTTATCACATTGAAAAATGAATCCACATTCTCTAAAAATACAAAAGTCTACATTGGAATCACTTTTGTATCACTCCAGTATTGAGATACCGGTAGACGTCATTTCGACAAAATTCAAATTATAAATTAAATTCGCGCAGTAGTTTAATACCATTTAAAGGTAGAGAAGCCAAAAGGAGGGAAATAAAAAATGAGACGCCAAGATAAGAATTAAAAAAAAAAACAGAATAACCCCCCTTCCTTCAACTTGGGTTGTTTAAAAAAAAACAACATTTTTTAATCCTTAATGTAATTTCAAAATTCACTTTCATGCATATCAATTTTGTGAAAATGTTTTGTCAAGTTATACCATAACTCATTAGCTTTTTTTACATTGTTGAACCAGTTTCTATTAATAAAGAAACTTGAATAAAGGTCATAATTGGGAGTTGATTAGAATCGAATATTTTTTCAAAAACTTATATAATTGAATTTACGTGTTTCTGTGAGAGAGACAAAGAAGAAGAAGAAGAGAAGGTGTTTCTGTGAGATGAGTTCACTTACCATTTGATAAATCAAGATTTGAAAATTGTTGAATCATTTTAAACTTGACCCTACTTCTAACGCCGTCACAATCAAGCTCTTCCTTGTGGATGTTCAGGCATGGCAGAGCGCACGTTTTAACTTCGCATTTTGGACAACAATACTTGGCAGCTTCTGTACCACAAACTTCACAGTTTCCCAATCGACCCTTAACTTTATCACTGAAAAATAAACACAATGATAAAAATAAAAAGTGAATTGCAGAAACAATATCTGGTATCATTACCTATAACCAGAACGCTGGTTTCAGGAGAACAAGTTGTTGCTCAACGTCGGCAAGACGCAGAATATCATGATGAGGGGGTCAGAATACAAGGGGTCCAAGTGACATTTTTCAATTTTTTGAGTTAGCTACAGTAATCGATAGCTGAAAGTGGTAAATATCTAGTATACAAGAGGTATAAGCGTGAGTCTAATCAGTGCTGACATCTGGTGTAAAATTTTTAAACTACATTTTCAAAAAGCTGTTTATTTGATTAAGCAATGGGTCCAAGTGACTTGGATCCCTTGTTTACAGGAGAACGGTTGCTCGTATCCATCAAATTGAATTTAACCTTGATTAAGCCATGTCACCAAGCAAAAGATATTTCAAGAACCAATTAGCGAATCAGATAATATTGCAATGAGGTCATTAATCATTGTTCAATTGCTGGTAAATTTGATAGATTTATGTGTAGCTAGACAATAGAGTTTTGTTTGGTAAACAAAGGGAACAAGTGATACTTCTTATCACTATTTAGCTGATAATTAAGAAAGGAGAGAAATTTGAGACATGAAATTGTACGTTTGATTTGGTAAAAGTATACAGAATAGTTATAAGAATAGGTGAATATTATTTCTATATTCATTTCATGAATGAAGAATTAATTCATGTGAGTAAACTTTAAGCTCAATTTTCTCGAAACTAACAATATGTCACTTGGACCCCTTGTATTATAACCCCTTCATGTGCACTCTGAGAAACCACTTCAATCATTCATTGAATGAACCGGTAAAGCTTTTGGGATTTAACATCGATCCAAAGTTAACATAGAGTGCTCTTGTGGATGCTGTTTGCAAAAGATTGTCTCGTCTGGTCCACCTGTTGAGAAGTCTGAGGTGCTTGCTGATTGAGGAGCATTTGATCACCTATGGCCTGTTATTCACTTTTCCATAGCCTCATTATCTATGGTATACTGCTGTGGGGACAATCTTCACACTGTGAGAGTATTCTTCTGCTGCAGAAGAAGGCAGTTCGGATATTGTCATCCAGTGATCATCTGGAGCACTGTAGGCCACTCTTCGTCAGACTCGGGATTCTCAATTTTTAGTCAGTTTATTTTTTCTTCCATGTTTGTTATTAGGAATACTAATCTGAGGGTTGCAGAGTGCCTACTCACTTCGAACTGCTCTCAAAATCAATGTTCCTCGATGTAGGCTAAGTAAGACTCAAAACTGTTATCCGAATATTGCTATTAAAATGTTTAACCTCCTTCTGTGCGTCATTTGAGTGACAGTGAGTTTAAGAGGAGACTCAACCGCACGATTTATCTCTTCAAGCATTTTATAGTCTGAAATGAAACAGTAAATTATATTTATAAGGAGTATGTGAATAAAATTATATTTCAGTAAGTTTATTGATTATCTTAAGATTATCTCATTTTACTTTGGAGAAGAATAAGATATTAATGTTGAAAAATATTGACGTGGTAATGAAAGATAAGAGGGTTAAACACATAGCTCAATGCTTGCATGTGAAATAGAGTGTCGTCCTAAACTATGACCTTAACACAGTGAAAAATGAATCCACATTCTATGAAAACACAAAAGTCTACATTGGAATCACTTTTGTATCACTCCAGTATTGAGATACCGGTAGATGTCATTTCGACAAAATTCAAATTATAAATTAAATTCACGCAGTAGTTTAATATCATTTAAAGATAGAGAAGCCAAAAAGAAGGAAATGAAGAATGAGACGCCAAGATAGGAGTTAAAAACAAAACTGAATAAAACACATACTCTTAACTTTGGTTGTTTAAAACTTATATAATTGGAATTCAGGTGTTTCTGTGAGAGAGACAAGAAGAGAAGGTGTTTCTGTGAGATGAGTTCACTTACCATTTGATAAATCAAGATTTGAAAATTGTTGAATCATTTTAAACTTGACCCTACTTCTAACGCCGTCACAATCAAGCTCTTCCTTGTGGATGTTCAGGCATGGCAGAGCGCACGTTTTAACTTCGCATTTTGGACAACAATACTTGGCAGCTTCTGTACCACAAACTTCACAGTTTCCCAATCGACTCTTTACTTTATCACTGAAAAAAAACACAATAATAAAAATAAAAAGTGAATTGCAAAAACAAGATCTGGTATCATTACCTATTCATATAACAATACAATAGATGTTTATGGAAAATGTAGAGGAATCAATAGAAATAAATTGATTTGATTAATCAATGTATACAATGTGCTTGAATCGTCTATTAGAAATATAAGTTATTTGGTATATTATTATGGGTTTCTTTAAAATAGACTACACCGTATTGTTTAAAATAAGTCCCCCTTGACTTATTTAAAAGCTACCTGAGTGATAGAACCCAGTCTTCAACCATTAATGATCATTCTAGTGTCACAGACTTGACTTGGTATGGTCTTCCTCAGGGTACGGTGCTATCACCCATCCTCTTTATTCTCTATGTCAACGATCTAACTATAATATCCTTTACAGATTATACTGCAGCTATTCTTCACGGTAAAAATTGGAATGAAGTTCACACCATAGCTGAATAAAACTTATTACAAATTAAGAATTAGCTAGATAGAAATACTCTATGTTTGAATATAGATAAAACTAGCTACATAACCTTCTCAGTAAATAAAATAGGGCAGCCTGTTTATAATGAAGAAATAAAGCTCCAATCAAAGTGCACTTTAACCTAAATAATTGTAATTGTCCCACTATAAAAGTCAATAATATTAAATACTTGGGAGTCATAATAGATGATCATCTACAGTGGGATGTATATATTAAGTCCCTCTGTAAAAGAATTAGATATTTATCTTACAAATTCTATCAAATAAATAGAATTCTAAATAAGAAAAAATTAGAAATGGTATATCATTCTCTAGTTGAATTAATTATGCAGTATCGTTTGGTAGTCCTAACTTTATTGAAAATGAATAATACAGTACGGTACATACAAATACCGTACGATCATGTATAAGTACGGTAGCTATACAGACAGTTTGGCAACTTATTTATATCATGCCAACTTATTTAAAAAGCATTGATTAAATTACTTAAGATGTTTCCCGCAGCTTAGATAAAATTTGAAAGTATCATACTGATCAGATTTTCAACGAATTAGAATTTCAACTTAAAAAGGCAGCATTTACTGTGTAAACATAGGCCTAACCTATAATTGAAGTAAAATGAATTCATCTATAGGCCTATATTAAAAATCATTGCTCTTGAGGTGGAATGAATCAATTGCTGATATTTCTACATAAATACACAAATCAATGTGGCTTACCACTTTTCTTCATCAATATCCATATTGACATTTCCAGCTTCTACCATCACATCAACTTCTTCTTTCAGCTTCAACAACATCCAGATCCAAAATGGCCGCGATGAACATGTGCTCTGCTGCTGCAGCTCTCTTGATATCTCTCTTTTCCATTCAGTCAGCAGTGAAGAAAGTCCTGACTCAACCGCCAATTTTGAAAAGAAGGATGATATTCAAATTGCTATTTTGATTCTATGAGTAATAAATAAGCAAATAGGCTATATGGATGAATGGAATTAATATAAGAGTTGAGAGTTTCAGAGTTGAGATTGGAAATAACATATTATAGTATTATTTCAAATTAAGAGTCTGGCTAAAAAATATAACATATTGTATGTGTACCATTTACGGTACATAAATATTTAACATTTTCCTTACTCAATTAATTTAGGAGAATTTGAAGATGAAGTGCCGCCTGCACAACAGCCGGGTTTAATATTTTAAACTCCTTCTATGATTGGTTCTCGTGAAATTAATCACTGTTAAAATTTAACCGGCTTTTGTGCTTTTTGTGATGACAGTCAGGTTCAGATGAACAATCATTGAACACGATTTCAAGAGCACTAAAATGTTACTTCTACAAATTCTATGAGTCTTGTTCTTATAATAATATAAAAGTAATCAGCATTTGAAAGTGGGGGATTTCTCAGTTCCAGCGATGAGAACAAACTTGAAATTCACACATGTGCCGATACTTTCATAACTATGTATTCACTGTCAGGTTGATTCAAAAATATTTTTCTGTAATATTTTGTATGATACTTATAGGTCTACTAGAAGCTTGGAAGGAGATGGGGAAGGAAAAAGCAAACCATGAATGCAAATAATCAGAAAGAGAATTTATTTTACAGTACAAAATGAACGTAATGATAGTAGTGTCATCACTATAATTTATTACAGATTTCAATCACAATTATCATCGTTCATTCAAAATAGAAGTACATATTCTTAAATAAAATTGTTTTATAATCTTGAATTATTTAATGTAGAATTTGTGTGTGGATAGTGGATACCAATAGTTGATCTATAGGTACACATTTTGTTGAGATTTTATCACTCAGTCACCGGACAATGATATTTTTGAAAAAAGTAGAAAAAGTTTAATTAAGAAGACCACAGGATATTTTCATTCATTTAACTGTAATCAGGATTGGTTTCTTTTTCAATTCATGTTCAGAATAATATAAATAATGCAACTTCTTTTGGACAGTCGTTTTATAAATATACTTCTTCAACTCAATAGAAACAATTCCATCCTAATATACTTTCACTCGTTCCATTAACAGTATTATCCTAAATCTAGTTTTAAAACGATCATTTTAATTCTTATATTATCATGAATCACTTAATGTCCATTCAAACATGATATCACGGTATGCTAATTGTTCAGATTCTCAACAGGTTTTAATGAAAATTAGTGTGTTGATGATAGAAATATTATATAGTTAGTACCTATTGTGAGAAAGTACGTCTCAATTTTTTTGAATTCCAACAATAGTTCTCAGAAGAAAACAATTATTATAGTAGCTGTGAAGAAGCATCAATAGCCATTATTCAGTGTAATCTACACTATAATGAAGGAAAGAACTGGTTTATACACGTACGGGATAGGAAAATTATGTTTGACGCATCATCACGTCTGAACTACTGGACTGATTAACTTGAAATTTTGCATGAAGATTCTTAATCAACCGAGGATGGTTGTTGGCCTATTTTCAATTTTCCAAGATTTCATTACGTCAAGTTTTCAGTTTGTAAAGTTTTGAAATAAGCCCTTGCGGAGCACGGGTTATCTGCTAGTTTTATATGAATCATACTTAGACCAGTTATAGAATAGACACGCTGGGAAGTCTAGCCTCTGAAGCCAACATCTACTGCCATATCACCATATCGTGACTTCAGCATAGTATAGAAAACTTTTCTGCAGAGTTTGTTTACATTGTTTTCTATCCGATGCTGACGTCACGATATGGTGATATGGCAGTAGATGTTGGTTTCATCGACTTTCAGTATGAATATACAATGGGCCGTGTCTATTCTATAACTGGTCTAAGGAATCATAACATAACAGTGCATAAGTGTTATTGAACAGGAAAATATTTAGAAGACCTTGAAAATTTCAATTTTTCAATTTTATAATAAATGCATGAATCAATTTATGCAAACTTTGTTACAATTATGGGAATAACACCAATAACTCTACACAGTTTATGCTATCTTTCATGTTATGGCTACAGTTATGATATAATAGTAGGTAATTAAATTTCAACTTTGAAGAGAGTTATCATCATTCATTATTCATGAATGAAGCCCCTTGTAAATGCCGTCTATGCAACCCGTCCTACACTAGTGTTGCTATGAAAGTACCGTTACTTCACCACGACTCTATTCTACCTCTCTCACTTGCTCTCAATCCATATTATTAAATTTATTCCATCTTTGTTAAAAAGGTGCCAAGCGGGTAGCCTACATCAGCCTTGAATCACAATATTATAATACTGCAGATCCGTTTTACCGAATCCTTTTACAAATTATCAAGTTATATTTTCATTTCTTAATTCAGTTATTCCTGAAAAAACAGATTTTTATTTTGTCACACCCAAGATAAAACTGTGTTTTTCAATTATGGTAGAATTCCACAATATCAATTCTTATTCAACAAATTTTATTGAGTCATTCCTGTTACTCCCGAGAACACTCAGATGGAGAACAGTTTATCCATAACTTTCGAGTTAAATTATAAAATAAATTACGTTTTATTGAGATGATGTTTTAATCACATCACATTATCAAGCTATATAAAAGAACATTGAGCCTTTATTCCAGAATATATACTTGTTCTACTGTTTCTCTCAGATAAAATTATTCAAAAACTTTTATCGAATTTAATTCTATTTGAATTTTATGATTTGATTCTGAATTTCAGTTTGAATCCTTATAGTAATCTGAACAAATAGCATACAACATTATCATTCTTACAATCCAATCATATAGATGCTAGAATATTAATTATGAGTCAATAGATTTATAAATAGTCCGAATATCTCAAAACATTCATATTATCACATTTATAGAATTTTCCCACAAGTTCAATTAATTGTCTTCACACCTCATTCATATTATGCACAAGAACTATAAATTCCCTAACAAACACACACACACACTCATCATCTATTCGACTAAATACAAATGAGGAATATTTATTATTCTATCTCAAGTTGGAACTGGACTAGTTGTTCATGAAAATAATAATTGATTGCATGTTGAAAATGCACTGATTTATTTTGGTAGAGGACTCGTAGGAAAGTCATTCCGAGTATCTTAGTTTTACAGAAATCTGCGAGTTTTACGAGAAAATTGGGATTATTTGGTTTCTAATCACGAAACCTAATGGAAATTTGCGATATAATTTTTCTGAAACTGATAGGAACTTCATTTATATTGATTGATGGGTAATTTTAAGACCAACATCTTCTTAATTCAAGCTTCATTCCAATATTCAAACGAAGGTTACACATATATTTCAGTAAAAAATTCGACTAAATTTTAACCATTCAAATATTTTTGAGATTCACATTTCAAACGCCTTCTCAAAAGTTACACATTATACATTCGTCGTAATATGAATTACTGAAAATATTCAGGTATTGCTTTCAATGCACAATTGAAATTGAGAAATGTTATTTTAGAATTATTTTAATGGAGGGTTTTCGAGATAATCATTGGTTTATTCCTACGTCAGTCAAGTGTCTTTGACAAATATGAAAATCTAGGTATATGTATTCGAAAACAAGTAGACTGTGTCTTTCTATTATCTTTTACAAAGATAATTTCACGAAACTAAAAACATATCATGGTGAATAACATTGATAAATGCTTATTGAGGAAACTAAATTAATAACTTTCATCAAAATTAGACTCTTAAACCGGGAGTTCTGGAGCTAAACAGAGTGTTTCAGAAGTAGTGTCGAACATTTTAGGGTATTGTTCCTGGATGATAGGAGACTACAAATGTCGTGTTTGAAGTGTACAAAAATGAGCGGTTATCCTTATAGCTGCCATTTTTTTTCACTTGGGAATTTTTATCTCGAGAACGAAATGTTGTATTGATCTGAAATTTGGCATGAATATTTATGCTATAAAGACTCATCTTTAAAAAATAAAACTGCGAGGATTCACGTGAGCTGAGAACTGCTTCAAATTTGATATTGTGACTCTTGACTGAATTGCCTCCTGCATGTGGAATACATGGATATTTATGATCAAAAAATTAGTATTTTGAAAGATCACCCTCCAAAAAGCATTGATAGCAATCAGCATTTTAGATAACCTTTCGATAATAATTATTAATGAATAAATGCATTTATTATTATTAAAAGAAAATCCAAATTAAATGCTGTAATTCACCCCGAAGACTTCTGCTGCTGCAAATATTGACAACAGGGTGAACAGCTAGATGGAAATTGACAAATAATTTTTGAATAGTAGCGCTCATCGAATTTCCATCTAGCTGTTTACCCTGTTGTCAATAATTGCAGTAGCAGAAGTCTTCGGGTGAATTACAGCATTTAATTTGGATTTTCGTTTAATAATAATAATTAATTCATTAGCATTTGAATAATTGCAATATCTCAGTAATTTCCATTTGCAAATAAATGAATCGCTCCATCACTCTCAGTTTGAATAAAAATGTTAATTTATTCTCAAACTCTCTTCAACTTCAGTTTCTATCAATTTAGAACTTCATAAATACAACTGTTCTTTGTAACTTTTGCTTCTAAAATTTTCGAGCTACATAAAGACAAACATTGGAGTATACATTTGGCAGTATCGCTCAGAATCTGGTACAGGCTTCTTCATCAGACTTGTTTTACAACATTGTGTCGCTCATCCAGTTTCAAGCGAGCGGCTCCTTGGTAATGAAACCGTATTGCGGGTAGCTGCCCAGGGGCATGAATCTCTGATCGGCGCCAGTCATCGCCGACTTTGGGGGCGGCTTTTTTTGGGCCGGTCGAGTGGTCCCTCCGCAGCAGAAGGCGAACTTCAACTCGGTGACCATTTCTGAACAGAGGGAGGACTGCAACACAACAGAAAACACGAAAGAAAAATCTTGTTTCACTTGTAAACACGTCATTAATTATGTTGAAATCACTTGATACACGATAAGAAATATTCTTGATCAAATTCGCTGAATAGGGAAATTCTTGATTTAAAAAAAATTGTATTGATATTTAATTAAGTTTGTAGCGTGAATATTGATGTTGTGGAACTTTTCCATAATTGAAGAGACTTGAAATGTTGTCAAAAATCCACTTTATTTAAGTAAAAATCAAATCAAATCATTTATTTCGCCATTTAAAAAAACAATTACAAACAAAGAGCAAATCAAATATGATGAACAATAAATTTAAACAAAATACAAGTGTTAACTTAAAAATAAGAAAATAATAATACAAAATCATAAATATCTCTTTACGTATGTATATATAATTTACGTGTTATATATATGGCATCACCAGCAAAAGAATAAACTTTGCCCGCTGGTGACCGTTGCAAATCGAAAATAGTATAATAATATTAAAAAAAACCTCATCATTGAGTCATTTCTGAGAATGAAGAAAAGAGAAAAGTAAATAAATTATAAGGGATACAATAAATTTTAATTTAAATAAGGTTTTCTATTGAAGTGAAATAGTTTGCAATTATCCAATTTTTTATATCATTACTGGTATCTCTAGTTATATGTGTCAAATTAAAAGGTAATATAATTATTTATAAACTTGCTGCTTGAATATATCAACTGTCTCTTAACTAGTGTAAATTTTGCATGATAAACTTCGATTTATTGATAGTATTTGGTCTAAAATTGTAATGAGATTCATTTATCATAAAAAAATTGTCTTTATACTTAATAATATATTTTGTCAAATTTTTCTGTAAAAATTTGTTTTTTTTTGTCAAAATAACTGTAAAATGTTAAATTTTACTTGAATAAAGTGAATTTTTGACAACATTTCAAGTCTCTTCAATTATATTGATATTGTGGAATTCCTCCATAATTGTAAAAGCACATTTCAATTCTTGTTACATCCACATTTGTTAAATTTGTACACAGGACTGCAGTTTGGTTTCAACAGGAAACTGCAGTTCTGTATACAAATCTCATAAGTGTGGATGTGGCATGTGACAAGAATAAAACTGTTTTTTTTTCAAAGAAAAATTCTGTTCCACTTTCAATAACTTGTAAAAATTTCATCACATTTATATCATACAGTGGAATCTCGTTATCGTACACCCCGTTATATTAAATTTTTTATGCAGTCCTCTGAAACGTCCATATGCAGTGGGACCTTGATATAGTGCACCCTGATCTAGTACAGACCTTGTAATAGTACATTTTCTGAGCGGTCCCTTGAGATGTACTATATCGAGGCTCTACTGTACTTGATATCTCTCCATGTAGAAACCTTATCATTATTTTACTGAGACGATTTCTGACAATAATTAGTAGCTCTAATATAGCTAATATACTTTACAGCTCTAAAATGGCAAAATTAAATTGCTACATATTCACTCATACTATATTTGCTCGCATGAGAAGGTCTGAATTCAACATAGTCTGGCAATGTCAATATTTGGTAGATTGGAAGCTCGTCTCAACTTCTATATTTGGAGTACAATAAGTTGATATAGTAAATCTATATCATTTATCGTGTTTCTTGTGAGTTTTTTTGATGGAAATGTCTCATTATTAATTTGTTTTCTACAGAATGATACCAAGCTTACTTCTTCACAAGCATGTGTAAGTTTCTCGTTGATCAGTTCCGAATGAGAAAAATCAAAACACAGTACCGTACTAAAATGATTGTAGCCACAAAAAGTGTATGTTGCGGAGATGAACAATGAGTGTTTGGAGAAAGAATTACATCAATTTCAGCTGAATTAGTATCTACTGAAATATTAAGGATGGAAATAAACTTGTCGTTTCAAATGCAGTCACAACATTTTCATCACTAATGTGGAAGACTTCTTAAATGCTTCGTAGTATGAATTTGAAAATTCTATTCGATACAAGCTATTTCATGATAATTTTATAGAAAGACTCAGGCCTGGTTGCACAAGGTTGAATTTAAACCGTGATTAGTTTCACGAGAACCAATCTCAGAGAAGGCCTTTTCGATAAGACGGCTTCTGTGATTGCTTGGTTCTCGTCGAATTAATCACGGTTTAAATTTAACAGGCTTTAGTGCAACCGGCACTCACAGTTGAATATATATAAGAGCACAGTTGATGATAAGGACTCACAGTTTTTCATAAAGCAGATAACTCATGCCACACCTGTGATACATAAACGGTATCTCTTGTAAGTTACTGTAAACTTAAAGCACAAGATTTTAATAACCATGCAATAAAATAATAAGCTGGAGAAGTTTCTGATTATTTGAATTTCAAAAAAATCAATCAAGATATTCAGCTAAGCTTATTTGGGCTCGAGAAATGATATCTTTCAAAGCATGCACACTGAATTAATTTTATCTTGTAAATTTAAACAGGCAGTAATACTAGAATAATGAGAACGCTTGTTTTCAATGTATTTGAACGGAATGAGCTTTGCTATTCATATTGAATTGATAGTAGTGATGAATAAAAATTAAATTACTTTTTCGATTTTCTTTTCTTCTCATTCTTCTCAACATCCATGCAAAATACAAAATTTGGAAGACTTACTTCCTACTCCGAATCATAGTGAAGGCAAGAACAGAAACCGGTGATACTCAGAAAGGAATTATCGTATCATTAAATATTATCGATAAATATTTAGGTTGAATATTTCTAGATCATCAGCATCATCATTCATGGGCAGATAGAATTTTATTTTCAAACCTGAACATAATCATTAGAACTATTTTTCTATTCATAAGTACAGTTTTATTTCTTCTATTCGATGAATAGCTTCTTCAAGGGTATAAATTAATCAAGTCTAAGGAATACTTTTTACATGATCTTCGTTAAAACTTATTCTGCCTAACATTATTATGCAGATGAATAATCACAGTCTCGTTATATCTTACAACTAATAATACTAAACCTAGTTTGAAAAAAGTGAGTAAGCCTGAATAATACTAAATTCCAGAACTAAGGCGATAGATTCAAATAATCACTAAAACTAAATAATATAAAATTACAAAAATGTCTATATGTTCACTATATACATGCTATTATCAATATCAAAAAGTCGTTTAAATAATTTTCTTTTCAAAACATATTAAATCGTTGTGGAGTATGTTAATAATTATACTTAATTTATGATAGATTTGTCACTACATCAACAATATAATTGTTATAAATTCCAACGTCAGAACAATAACTCATTGGTATTCGCATATTAATGGATATTTTGATTGGATACAGTATTATAAACTTACTATATACACATTTACAAAAAATGTATTATGGCTTATAGTTCTTCCAAAGAACGGAAATAATTATTATAATCACATTTTAAATGTAATTTGAATCAAAATATTATCAGACTGACCTGATATTTAGTAATTGAGCTCGATATGAGGTGATTTCAAGTCAAATCCTTAATGGAAAACAGGTTAAAATGATTTCATTTTAGCTGGTAAGATGTATTAGTATAAGAACTGAGAGGATTAAAATCCTCCTAGAGCTGGTCCAAATAATGATAGGGATTACAAATACAAAAAATTGAGTGTTATCAATCAAGAATCATGATCTTACTTTTGGCTATAACAATAGAAATAATTTGGCAACTGGAATGTTCGCACCACGGTAACTGTGAGTCAATGAATCCGATAAATAAATACAAGTCTATTCTGTTAATCCTATTATTATACTGAATGAATATTGTACACAATATCATAATAATTTATTTTCATCCATATTATTTACAAATAGAACATTATTTGTCCAAACTCTGTGAGTAGATAATATTATTTTATTTATTCCACAGACAATATTTAGAATAGATAGAGCATTTATGTACAAATACGCCTTGTTAATGCGTTTTTAAAATTCTTATTAAAAACTTTTATCAGAGATTAATCACATCGATTCACACGTTATTTACAACATCACAAAATCGAATTCTCACATCAATATTGTCATTTAAATAGTCAATTATAATGCTGCAAAGCTCTGCCCAGTTTATAAATGAATTTTGAAATGCAAATACGAATATCGTAATGTATTATTGATGCTGATTAGAATAAGTTTGAATGAATATGGTTATTGCTCTCTCACTCTACCATCTTCATAAGTTTTTTACAGTACCGGTATAGTCTTATGTATGATTAAATTTTATTCCCTTACAATTATCTGCTAATATTATATAGCTTTCAGGTTAGTAATATAAATATTACTTATTTCAGTTACATCCTTCTCGCTAACTTCCATAGTTTTCGATTTTCAAATTCTGAGTTACACTCTGGAATATGACCTTCTTGATCAAATTGTCATCAAACTCTATGTAGAATACCTAAGTTAAATCACTGAGCCATATTTTAGATTTCTTTAGGCTACCAGTTTCCCACACTGCCTATTTAACACCAATAAAAGTTGAAATAAATAAATTATTACCCTGAATATAAACTATTATGGCAAATCATGTTGTATGGGTAAAATATCTACCGGTACTGGAGCAGAACTTTGCATCGTCAGTATTGGCAACAAAAGAGAGTCTGAGCTGTCGCTCATCATGGACCTTCTGTTGGTTTTAAGGACTCAATGTAAGGTAAGGTTGACATTGAGTTAGTTGAATAAGCTTGGGTGAATGTTGGGCTGGATAAATATTTAGGTAAGGTCAATGTTAGGTAAGATGAATTTTAGGTTAGATCAATGTTAGGTTAGGTCAATCTTAAGTCAAGTCAGTGTGAGGCCACATCAATATTAGTTCATTTGTGTTATTATAGGTGAGTTCAGAGACCACTTTTTGACCATCTGAGACCACTTTTTCAATCTGTGTTGTTCAGTTTGGAGTGTGCCACCCAGATTGGCAGTGAGAGGTCAAGAGTGAGAGGGGACTGGTCAGGTTGGGTCAATGTTAGGTTAGGTTAGGTCAATTCTAGGTTAGCTCAAAATCAGGTTTAGTGAGGTCAATATCAAGTTAGATCACATGCTTTAAAGCTGATGAGTTGTTCAGTTGGGAGTGTCATCCAGATCAGGGGCAAGAAGTCAAGTAAGGGAACTGCTCAGATTAGGTCAATGTTAGGTTAGGACAATCTTGGGTTAGCTCAATGTCATGTTAGGGTAGGTAAGGTTAGATCAATATCAGGTCAGATCACTTCAGAGCTTATACAGTTGTTCAGTCAGGAGTGTCAGCCAGATTAAGGTGAGAGGTCATATAAGGGAACTGCTGAGGTGAGTTCAATATTAGGTTAGGTAAGGTTAGCTTGGGTCAACATCGGGTAAGATCACATTTTGGAGCTTATACAGTTGTTCAGTTAGGAGTGTCGCCCAGATCGGGGGTGAGAGGTCAAGTAAGGGGACTGCTCACCCGTTCTTCGACAGCCACTTTGCGTGACTTCCACACGAACTCGCAGACGGCGATGACACAGGCCACGCCCATGCCTCCCATCAACACCACGAAAACCCCGCCCACATTCGCCAGACCCAGCTCATTGGCTGCGCTGCTGCTCTTCGATGTGTCATCCTGCATTCAAACAAATGGTATTTATTCTCCGTTTGATCAAACATTTTCATCCTATAGTAAAGTGATTATAGTGAGGTCCACGTTATAATGGCAGTGGAGAAAGTTGGGAGAACAATGTTGCCGATCCTCAGTCTTGTCAATGCCTTCTATAGACGGTAGCTGATACAGGTTTATTGATGTAATATTGACTGTTCATTCTCGTTTAAATTAATCAATTATATTTTATCATAGAGAAACAATAGCATGAATAGATATCCCATTGTATAGGGCGTTTATGTCGCAACTTTTACTGTTATCTCAAGCCGATAGTCCACGTAGTTCATTCCCGTAAAGCTTTATGATGCTCGTAGTCTCTCATATTGTGCCGTTCATACACTCTTACCCGGTTAAAACAGTAAAAATCGATAATAATCGACAGTAATCGGCTTGAGATAACAGTAGAAGTTATGACATAAACGCCCTATACCATGGGATATCTGCTTACGCTATTGTTTCTCTATGATTTTATTAAGAAATAAATTATATTTTTCAATAATTTCATAATGAATGATCATAATTAATATGAAATATTCAGTTAATCGATTATTAATTCTACATTGTTAAAAGATGATCTGGCAACAGAGCAAAGCGAGAAAGAGATAGCGCTATCCGCTTTGTTGAATGTTAGACAAGGCTAGCAATACCATTGCTAATCAAACACTGCCATTATAACATGAACCTCACTATATATGTGTCATCTAAATAAAAATATCAGTTGACTCTTCATTGTCATTAAAATCTGAAATAGTATAATAATAAATAGTGCAATTATATGAAGTTTCGGAAATTTATGTATAATATCAGTAAGCTGATCAAAAAAGAAGTAAACTCGGGTGAGATAGGCCTACTGACCCTACATGAGCCGCCTCCGCGTTTCTCTTTCCACCACCTTGTTTTCAAAATGTGGAGTTTTCCTTCTTCTTGCAGCTTGAGGACGGCGCCGCTGATTGCTGTCCTGTATGGTGAATCTGAAATTAATTCACAATAATCAATGTGGAAGCATTTCCACTGGCAAAAAAACAAGATTGATAAAATTACAATTGATTCCATTGAACTTGATAAGTGAGTCTCGAATTTAGATATTAAACTGATCAACTATCTTGATAGGTTGTTGCAATTGTGTAACTAAAACTATTGTTCCATCCCAATACGAGATGAAGTGAAATCTATTTCTTATTATTGTTTTTTAAAGACGTAGAGTCTACAGAAGTTTATAGACGATAAATTACTTGAATTGAATGTTTTGAAGCCTTTCAATATTTTTAAGCTCTTTTTTCTATTGTGAACTTCACAGCATATGACAAATATCTGTAAGTTAAGAGATATCTTAATGACTGAGCGCCTCTTTCGAAAGTATAACATCTTGGCAAAAGTCTACTAAAAAATCAGTGACTTCATTGATAATTTGTATAAGGCAGAATTCAAATGAGACTTACATCAGAATAAGCTCATTTGGAGACAATGAACTGAATATATATGTGTTCTTTTTATAGCAAGATTAGTTTACAGCAGAAGCCGTCTTTCGAATCCCACATGCCATCTCACTCTATCCATCCAATCTCCCTCTGCTAAATTCCTCTCGCGCATGTCACTCTTCACTTGCTTCATCCAAGCTTCAGAAGGTCTTCCTCCTTTTCCTTCTTCCTGGTGGATTCCAATTCGTTATCCTTTTGGATAATATGTTCTTTCAATAATGAGAACTCAACATCTTGGGAAGAGATACATTATGTCTCTAAAAAGTTCAATATGGTGTCGATAGATGAATGAGCTATGTAGGTCATGAAAAAAATACTGACAGTATGAAAAGTAATTGAAATCTATTTACCAAGACAATCCATTACGGTAGCCTATGCTATATTGTCTAAAAAAGTTGGTAGATTGTCAGGACTAGTAAAATAATATTCACTGATACAAAAGATATCACACAAGTAAAATAAAATAAATTACTATTCAATTTTTCTGTGCTATTAACATAGAGAAAGGATAGCAAAAGGGAATATTCCATAGGATGTTTATGTTCCAAATTTTGCTGTTAACTCAAGCCGATAGTCCACTATAGTTATATTTCGTGAAGTTATGAGATGCTGCTAGTCTCTAATAATGTGCCACTCTTACACTCTAACCCAGCCAAAAAATGAAAAATAGACAGTAGTAGACAGTAATTAGCTTGAGTTAACAAAAATCGCCTCAAAATTTGGAACATAAACGACCTATACCATGGGATATCTACTTATACTTTCTTTCCTACATGTTATTACCTGCTTATTGCCTTATAAAATACAATAAATAGCTATTCAATTTTTGTATGATCTTCTACTTACTTGGAGGCATAGCAATGCCATAGCCTTTGGAGTCGAGCAAACCTCCCACCTGAGTGAGGTCACAATTTCTCTCGATGACATACTCTATGCTGGTGGACTCCATGAGGAAGGCGTAGCTGCCCTTGCCCTTGGTGACTCGCTCCACTCCCTCCACGTTGGACGAGGTGAACACGCTCGGTCGAGCTGACTCCATGAATGACCACATTCTCTGGTAGGTGGAGAAGTTCGAGTCCTGCAACGAGAAACGAACATAGACGGTGAGTCTAGTGTTGAATAAAATATTGGGATATCAATTTATTTCTGTTAATGCACGGAGATTGGTCTACTTAGGTCCATATGCACCATAAGTGGAAGAGTTGGAGTCCTGGAACAGGATTCAACATGATTCATGAAAAATATTAATATGCTTCTATTAATTCAGTATCAGTCGAGACGCCGAGCAGAGCAGTTGTTTTTCGTTTCTCCGATTTATCGGATTTATCTGAGTTTCATTCAAACTAGTATTACCGGTACTGTGATAATGAGTTGTGCCAATTGCCAGAAATCCATAACAAATAGTGTTAGAATCAGTTGCAGTTTGTGTTGTGCTGAATTTCATTCGGCTTGTGTGAATTTAAAAACCGAAGAAGTTGATTTCTTCCGAGATTCATCGGGCACAAAGTGGAAATGTGAAGTTTGCACTCGAGAGAGGAGGAGAAGCCTTGCTTCGGAGGGGAACGTTAAGACAGGTAATTCAGTGACTGAGTCCACCACTTCGAGTAATAAGGGGCCAGCCGTAGACACCCCCTCCTCCGATTGTCTTTCCCCTTCCGACGTGCGGCGCATTGCGGCTGCTGTCAAGGATTTATTTACAACGGAACTATCTAAACTCATCAAAGAAGAACTGTCTCCTATTGTAAATGAATTATCCGAAGTGAGTAAGTCGATGGATTTTCTATCTCAACAATTTGATAGTTTCAAGAATGATCTACAAACTCATAAAAATGAAATAAAGGATCTGAAGCGGGAAATCGCCGAGGTTAGGGTTGAAAACAATTTTATGAAGAGGGAACTGGCTGAACTGCAGTTGTATACACGCAAGGACAACTTAATTCTTTCCGGGCTCCCTGAAACTAAAAATGAATCTGTTTTTGAGGTATTTGATCAACTATCAGATAAGTTGGGAAGTTCTGTTAAGTCCAGGGACTTGAGTGTGGCTCATAGGATGCCAGGTAGGGTACGGGGAGCAGTGAAACCCATTGTTTATAAATTTATTCGTCGCAGAGACAAAATAACGTGGTTCAATGACTTTCTAAAAGCTGCGAAGGATGATAAATCTGGGCCGGGTATCTCAACAAGTTTAATAAATAAAAAGCTACCGATCGGACGAATTGTAGCGCACGACCACCTTGCCCCTTTCTTTCTTGAACTGTTCAAAAAGGCAAAAACACAAGCTACAATCAAGGGCTACAAATTTGTTTGGATCAGGGACGGGAAGATTCTGGTGAGGAGAGTTGAGGGAGGAAATGTGCTGCAGGTTCGGGATGAGACGGATTTGATGAAAATAGTATAGACTATCGAAAAAATTTGAATTAATTGTTTTTGGTTTAATTTCTTTAAAATTTGTCATGAAGGTACTTGATTCATTGATTTATGTTACTAACCCTTTAAAATGTCTTATTACTTATAAAAATAATACTTTTTACGGTTCAATTTTTAACAGTTATGCGAGTGGTACTGAACAAAATTGTTATTGTTTTTTGAATGTTGAGTTCCTTCTTAGGGAAAAAAGAACATTATGTTATAAAGATAGAATCTTGATGGGCGTCACTAATTTTGTTGTGTTGGAAGAAGATTTTTCCCGTTTGGGGCATAATTATTATTTGTATGTAAGTTTCCGTTAATCATGGAAAATCAATATAGTTTTGATGATGTAATAAATTTGGAATGCTTCGATGCAATTGAGAGTGATGATATTATCAATTTTGAGCTTCATTCTCATGTAGGTTCAACAGATTCTGTTGACTTTTTGAATATCATTCACATGAACATACGAAGCTTGTGTAAGAATTTTGACGAATTCATTCATGTTCTACAGAACTGTACTTTGAAGTATGATGTAATAGTTTTAACCGAAACTTGGATGACGTAAGATAAGAACTTCCACTATAGCATCGATGGCTATACAGTTATAGATAAACCAGGACAACTGAATAAAAGTAACGGATTGTGTATTTTTGTGAAGGAATCTATTGATGTACGCTATCTTGATTGTCAGAATTCGGAAGCGGATCTTATCGCTATTAGATTAGAGGCTTTTAAACACCCTATCACATTATTTGCAGTCTACAGATCTCCATCCTCGAATATAGAAGCTTTTCTGAATGACCTAGATACGAATTTATCTGGTATTAATAAAACTGAAAATGTTCTCTTCATTGGAGATTTAAATATTGACATTTCAAGCAACAGTAACTTAGCAATGGAATACACCAGTCTCTTGCAAATGTATGGTCTGCAATCCCTTATAAATAAACCTACTCGTATTTCAGGTAACTCGAACACATGTATAGATCATATATTTTGGAAAAATTTTAATTTTAGAGATAGTTATGTCCTTAGCTCTATACAAAAAACGTATATTACGGACCATTTCTGTACAACTTTCCACTTAGGAAACTCATACACTGGTTCGAAGGGAATTGGAGTGACACTCACTGAAAAAATTGATTATACTAAATTGATTGACAGGTTAAAACAAGAAAACTGGGAAAATGAGACTTCTTTTAATGGCGATAATATGTATTTAGATGATAAAATTAATGAATTTTACTGTAAACTGATGCGGTACATAAAATCCGCTACTGTTCAAATCAAAATTAAAAACAGAAATAAACCACTAAAAAAATGGATAACTCCAGGGTTGATAAGATCCATCAGGGAACGAGACAAGATGCATAAAAAATTGAACAGTGAACCCTTCAATGTCCAATTACAAAATACTTATAAAATCTATAGAAATATGTTGAACAAGCTTATTAAAAAAACTAAACTTGACTATTACAGAGCTAAAATAACAAACTCCAAAGGAAATAGTAAAAAGACTTGGAACTGCATAGAGGAGATTCTAGAGATGCAACGTAATTATAAACCACCGGAAATTGACCCCGCTATTATGAATAAATATTTTTCGGAAGTAGGAAGAAATTATGCAGAGAAAATCCAGGATAGGTCTACACAGAGTTTTTTAAACTCACAGTACTCACCTTGTTCAGCGGCCAACTCTCCGAATTCATTCTTTTTGCACCCATCGAGTTATGATGAGGTATTACTTTGTATCAAGAACTTGAAAAGTAATGCCTCTCCAGGGATGGATGGAATAGGCAACATATGCTTGAAGAATATTGCTGAGTACATAGCTAAGCCCTTGTCAATGTTATTTGATAAGTGTTTCGAATTTGGCCATTTTCCATCTCATTTTAAAATTGCAAAAATAATTCCACTTTATAAATCTGGTGACAGGAAGGCGCCCGAGAATTACCGACCCATCAGTCTTATTAGCAATCTATCAAAAATTTTTGAGAAGATAATTAAGAAACGTATATTGGTATACTTTAAAAAATATAAATTTATTGCTGCTAACCAATACGGTTTCCAAGAGGGAAAATCCACCAAAGACGCAATGACTGAGTTGGTAAGAATTATAACGCAAAATTTCCAAAACAGTAAAAAAACTCTGGCAGTTTTTCTAGACCTGGCTAAGGCCTATGATACCATTCCTCATAGTGTCCTTCTGTATAAACTGGAGAGAATAGGAGTAGGGGTAAAGTGAGACTTCTGAAGAAAAGCTGCCCCAAACCTGGCTCAAAGCTGCCCCCAAATCTGCCCCAAATCTGATTCTTGGTTCTAACCTTGCCCAACCCAATGTAATCCGATCTAACCTAACCTAGCCATACCCCTAATCTCACAATAAACCTCAAATGAAGATTTCCCACTTTTTTGGAGAAAAAAAAACTAGATCAAGCTTTTTTTTATTTCTTGAATAACTAAGAAACCGTTAATTTTACAAAAAATCTACAAGAGTAACTTTTTCCAGTAAATCTAATAACAAATCCATTGACACCCCATTTTTCAAGATTGAACAAAAAATAAGGATCTCATGGGAAAACTAGATCCAGTTTTTTTTTTATTTCTTGAATAACTAAGAAACCGTTAATTTTACAAAAAATCTACAAGAGTAACTTTTTCCAGTAAATCTAATAAAGAATCCATTGACACCCCATTTGTCAAGATTGAACAGAAAATAAGGATCTCATGGGAAAACTAGATCCAATAACTAAGAAACCAAGAATAACTTTTTCCATTTGTCAAGATTGAACAGAAAAAGTAGATCCAATTTCTTGAATAACAAAGAATAATTTTTTTCAGTAAATCCATTATTTGTCAAGGGATCCTAACTCTGAAACTAAGCAACAAGCATTTTTATGTTGAGACCTTGCTTAAACCTCAGCACTAAACCCCCTCCCCCCACAGGGGGGGGGGTTGGGGGCTTGACCCTCTAATTTTAACCTGAACTACTTGAAAACTCACCTCAGGTTGTATTAAACATTTATTATAAAAATAGATCATGAGTGTTGATAAATTTGGTCGATATTTGTATGATAAAGATAATAATAGTGATATTAATGTTGATATCAAAAATTTGATTCAGAATTTTTTCCATTTTTTACAATGTATACCATTAGCTGCAACTTTCATACCAAACATCAATCTCAATAATGAAAAAGAATGGAAGTATATGACTGATCCAAACTTAATCCAACAATTCTCACTTTCTTCTGGAATCTCTTTTAAAGAATGGTATGAAAAAATGTAATAAATATAGGTGAAAAATCTTAGGTTTAGGTGAGTACACCCAGAAAGAAATTGTAGATGTAGGTGAGTACACCCAGAAAAAAATGTAGGTTTGGTTACCCAGACCAAGAACATTATTCAACTTTAATGAAAAATCTAAGCTCATATGATAGCACTATATCATCACAGTCAGTATTTTGCTTTGAAAGAAGCTGATAAATTGAATAATAATATAAAATGCTTTAAAATTAAATTTGGAGAAAATTCTATCAAGACAAGAACAATTCTATAAATTAATGGGATGATACTGAAGGTAAAATATTGATACATTTGTAGATAATACTTTTGATTTGAATATTGTCTAGTTCTTTGTTATTTTATAGAAGATTTATAATACTCTTTTACTGTTCCACTCAGTGGTGTATATTCAAACTCATTATCATAGAGGATTAAACAGTAGGCACTGGTTTTTTCTGAGAAATTATTTGTTGTTTCCAATGTCAGCTTTATGTCTATTGCACCAGATTTCAATAGTTCATTCTGCTTACTACAGTCTATAACAACCAATGGTGCATATTCATCAAATGTTTTATACTCAATTGATGTACTGCTGTTATAAGGATAGTATTCATTTTGGAATTCAGAGAACATGTGATACAATAAATGTTTATTACCAACAATATTTTCATAGGGGAATGATTGAGCATTTAAATAGAGATTAACATTGTTCAGATTACAGAAATCGAAATGTGACCTGTTAGCAGTTATAACATTTTCCTATTCTTTTGAAATCCAAGAATAATGAATCTAGGTTTCAATATGTTTGAAGTTGTCTTAACTGTCCATTGAAGATTGGTAGTTTCAGGTAATTGTGGAAATTCATGCAATTCCATGATCTGAATGGAATGGTAATTGGTATATCACTATGTGTCAAACTCAGCAGATCAAGACGAACAGTGTCAGAAGCATGTATATAGGGTACTTTCCATTGTAGTTTTGTAATATCAATTTTCACCGATTTTGCTGTCTCTGATTCAATACAATTTAAGTCTGATGATGATCTTAATAGAACAATTTCCTGACGAACATTTAATAGAACTTTTCTATAGTCTTCCATTACACCTAACCATATATCCAGAGGAATGCAAAAGCAGAATTTATCTAAACTTTTCCATCCAGTCAACTTCCATCCTGCATTCTCCATAATTTTTTCATTGAGTTTTGATTGACGTAGATAGTTTTTCATGGTTGTTGTCAATCCTACATTACGTGTGCGATCAACTTCAACCCCTCCCAATTCATATCTGATTTCATCAAATAGGTATGCAACTCCAATATTGATAAGTGAAAAGTCCTTGGTTTCAACATCATTCTTATCTTTCACTTTGATTTCGCCTTCAATTATGAGAAAACTTCTACTTGGAAGTGTATAAATATCTTCTTGTTTTAAACTAATTCGAATTTCATCATTGTAATTAAATGTCTGTTGAATATATGGTGTGTGAGTGATATACTCATATTTGGTAATACTCTCATCAAGATGTACACTCTGATCAACAAGTAATATATCCGACTTGACTTCTTTCTTATACATTTTTATTATATATTTTTTTCTTCTCAATACAACCTGAGGTGAGTTTTCAAGTAGTTCAGGTTAAAGGCTGAGGGTCAAGCCCCCCCAACCCCCCCCCTTGTGGGGGGGGGGTTTAGTGCTGAGGTTTGCTTAAGAAAGGGTCTCAACATAAAAATGCTTATTGCTCAGTTTAGTTAGGAGTTAGGATCCCTTGACAAATAATGAATTTACTGAAAAAAATTATTCTTAGTTATTCAAGAAATTGGATCCACTTTTTCCTTATTTTCTGTTCAATCTTGACAAATGGATTTACTGGAAAAAGTTACTCTTGTAGATTTTTTGTAAAATTAACGGTTTCTTAGTTATTGGATCTAGTTTTCCCATGAGATCCTTATTTTCTGTTCAATCTTGACAAATGGGGTGTCAATGGATTCGTTATTAGATTTACTGGAAAAAGTTACTCTTGTAGATTTTTTTAAAATTAACGGTTTCTTAGTTATTCAAGAAATAAAAAAAACTGGATCTAGTTTTCCCATGAGATCCTTATTTTCTGTCAATCTTGACAAATGGGGTTCAATGGATTCGTTATTAGATTTACTGGAAAAAGTTACTCTTGTAGATTTTTTGTAAAATTAACGGTTTCTTAGTTATTCAAGAAATAAAAAAAAGTTGGATCTAGTTTTTTTTCTCCAAAAAAGTGGGAAATCTCATTTGAGGTTTATTGTGAGATTAGGGGTATGGCTAGGTTAGGTTAGATCGGATTACATTGGGTTGGGCAAGGTTAGAACCAAGAATCAGATTTGGGGCAGATTTGGGGGCAGCTTTGAGCCAGGTTTGGGGCAGCTTTTCTTCAGCTTTTCTTCAGAAGTCTCACTTTACCCCTACTAATAGGTTTTCCGGGGAAATGTGTTAATTTATTTAAGGTTTACTTGCATAAAAGAGTACAGATCCTTGAAACCAACAAAGTGACATTGTCTGAATATGGTCTTCCTCAAGGTACTGTTCTCTCGCCGATATTATTTTTAGTCTATATCAATGAACTCTTGAAAATCCACATAAACGGATGTCATGCAATCTCCTTTGCAGATGATACGGCCTTGATTTTCACTGGATCCAGCTGGCAAGAGACTAAGCGTTTGACTGAGTCTGGTCTGACCAAAGTGAAGTCATGGCTTGATCATCATACGCTGACACTTAATGTGAAAAAAAGTGTATTCATGCTTTTCTCTCCATCAGAAAGGGCTATCCCTACTGATGCATTTCGAAGTGGAATAAAAATCCACTACTCAGACTGCACTCATAATAACAATTGTGGTGAGTGGGTAGGCTTGCGGGAGAGAGATGGAGGCTGTGATTGTCAGAAACTGGAGAGAGTAAGAGAGACAAAATACCTTGGAGTCATGTTGGATTCACAACTCAAATGGAATGCTCACATAAATAATACTTGCAAAAAAATGAATCATGTGATCCATAAATTTCATAGATTAAACGGGCTGGGTGATCTAGATATCCTGCTGTTAATATACTACGCTTATGCCCAGTCGGTTTTGCAATATGGTATTAGGGTATGGGGTGGAGCATTGGACACACATTTCAATAAAATCTATCTTATTCAAAAGCACATAATAAAAGCAGCACTTGGCCGACCTAGACGATACCCTACACATCTCCTTTTCATTGAATTTCCAGTATTAACAGTTAGACAGTTATTTGTTAAGAATATAATACTATATATAATTAAAAATATAAATCAATTTACACCACAAATTAGAACTTACGATTTCCGTATACAGGGTAATTTCCAAATCAATAGAACAGACATGACTGTATGCCGGAGACAATTCCCTTACATAAGCAACAGACTGATCAACCTCATACCAGATAACTTAATAGCAAAAACTAGTATTAAAAAGATAGCAGAATGGATAAAGTCAGTGAATATCTCGCAATTCATTCACACATAATGCACTAGTAAATTCTACCTTCACTTAATTATCCTATATTTCTTTTATTGCAGTTACCTTTTTATTTTTCTTCCAAAACTCAAATAATTTTCTCAGATTCATTCTCTGTCTTCTACTCTGAGATTATTAATTTATTCTTCTGACCACAAATATAATAATATTGTAATATTTATTTTCTAAGCCACATAATGGAATTCATCATTCAGTAATTAGGCTACTTATATATTTTAGTGCTTCAAATTACACTTTTGAATTTACTTTTCCTTTTCATTTATACTATGTTTATTTATATTTCCTTTCATATGTATATTCATTCTTGTTTCATCTATTCATTTCTTCATTGAAATTTTTTATATTGAAAATTAATACTCGCTGCCAGCACTCAAACTTCGGTTTTGCAGGCAGCACCTAACATGTTATTTTGTTTTGACAAAGTTGTTTTTCGTGTATATTTAAATATTGATCAATATGTTTTTTTTTCAACTTTGTATTGAGGATTATTATTTTTGTTGTATTATTTTTGTTTTGGTGAAATAAAATATTACTTACTTACTTACTTACTTAATTTACAGAGTTTGGCCGGCCAACTTGGGGCCATACACATCATCAACATTATTTAATGCGTATATGTATAATGGCGTTCAAAATTAACTCCCCGGTAATCTACATGTTTTGTTTTGCTGAAGGTGATGCCCCCAAGAGCTCTTGGCTTGTGCGTGGGTGATGAGGCGGATGATAATGAGAGGTGAATGGACCTACAGTTGTATGAATGTATTGTTGATTTTATTAAACTATGTTAAATTATAATTTAAGTTACCCAAGTAACATAACCTTTAGACTGTGTTTTCCAAATTAAGGTTGAAAGCAATCTTGGGCAAATGCCTTGTTTTTTACCTGTATTGCATTTGCATGATTATGAATAAATAAATGAATAAATGTTACATTCCAGGTTTAAACCAACAGCTGATCTTTCTCTGTTTAAACCGGGATGGTGCACCAAACATGGACGCACCAAGACATGGTGTGGAATGAAAAGCATTATAATAAATGTGGCCATATCTTCATTATCTTTATTATTGTGGCCATTATATCTTCATGTGTATTTAGACTGGCGTTAAATGTAGATGGCGCACATGAGACTTGCTAAAATGTGTCATTGAATTTGTTCGAAAAAATAAAGCTGGTTTGAATAACAGAATTATTCATGTTCTGTTAAATGAGTGAAAATATGATACATAACATTGTATTGACGCTTTGCACCAATGAAAACAGCGACATTTTTTGATTGGATGCTCGATTGTTGAATCAAGTGGACAACATCCTATTAAAGATCTAAAGAAAAACCTTCTCTGAATCTGAAAGAACAAATCACCTAATCGTAAATGGGTTTCACTTGTTGAACTTGAAACGTTTCCACTGACATCATTAATAATAGAAGGAATAGAAGTAAACATTGAGGAGAGACTTATGGCAAGGGATTGCACTGGATTCTCATTTAAGTTCAATTCATAGTATTAGCAGTCGTTACACATTAGAAGATAAAGAAAATCATATTCACAGATAAAATTATTGCAGGTGAATAGCAAAATGTTTCAAGAGCCTGGAAAACATGAGTACTGTATGTCTGATTGTAGATTGTATCAATAATTATAGCATAGTTTGTTATCCATCTCCAGTTTGTTCAACAATTTTCCAGACATCTAAGTTTCAAGGAAAGGAAAATTTCTCTATAAGGAGGTTTTCTTACTCTGAAAAATGCCGCAGTAGAGCCTCCTCTCAGAGCTCCGTATTTGATTTTGGTTTGTTTGGCCAGGTCTTCAGCACTTTCGATGGGCGAGTCCATTCTCTCCACGGTGAGAAACGCGGCCAGGTTAGCGGTGTACGACGAAATCATGATCAGGGTGAAGAACCACCACATACCAGCAACCATTCGAGTTGATACGGCTCTAGAATAGGAGTAAAATTCATGGTTAGTTTTGAACCATCTAAATTGCTTGTGAAATTGCGTCAGAAAAGTTAAGAAACTTTTCGAAAACTTTACTATAAATAGAGAATATGGAAGTGTATAGGCCTATTTCAATGAAATAGAACTCTGCTAGAATATAGTTTTCAAATAGTTATCAAATCCATGAAATACAGTACAATGAATATAATCTTTCATTGATTGACAATCCGACATACATCTACCCATATACATTTACCTCACAAACTATCTATTCTAATTGAAAAACTTCTATTAGTTCTGTGGTAGGGATTTATTAATAAAAAGTCAGGAACTTGCATATGAAAATTGATTATATAAAGCTCTAATCTATTAGTTATAGCTCAGCTATAGAAATGGAAATATTCATTTAAATTGAGTAAAAAAATGGCCATAAACAATATCAAGCGAATAAATGGTTTCTTGAAAAAAGGGAGTTCTTTCCGTTTGTATTGATTATCTATCAGATACTCATACAGTGAAATATCTATGCCACATATTTTGTTTACACTATTCCCTTCAATTCCTTAAAATCTCTTCTTACATTCCAGAGATATTCTCTAGATAGTCTAGATGAGTCTAGGGAAATAGTCCAGATATTTCCCATAATCTAAGAAAAGTTGTGTGAAGCTCAATACAATGTGCACATAGACAGTATTAACTTACAATGAAATAAAAAATCATGCGTCATACAAATAAGTAGTTGATAAAAACACCCATGCTCTACATCATCTGACCAAATCTTGATAGAGTACTGTTGTCATAGAGTACTGATCTGACTATCAGCCAAGAATCAGATTCCATGAAATATTGAGGATAAGAAAACAAAACTACACATATATCAAGATCAAGTTGATAGTTGTATTTATTATGATCTGTTTATTGGTAGCCTATATATTGCACATCATTGGGGCTCCAATAAATTCTTCAATTTTTCATTATTCAATGAAATTTCTAAATTTCCTACCAATAATGTAATATAATATGATGGATGTGTGATGGACAACGGGGGCGTATATAAGGGACAATGGGCCCGAAACCTTCCCCCCAAAATAATGAATATGAAGAAAATTCAGTACATTAATTACAGAAAAAAGTACAGTAATCTGAATTTTACGGCCTGATGGTAAAGTAAAAAGGGTGTTCAGCGCAAATTACCCTATGAATATGAGCGGAAAAACTGATATTAAGTATCATGGGGTGTTACTCAAAATCACTCAACCTAACATTAACCTTGCCCCCCCACAAAAAAATTCTATATACACCACTGATGGGCAATATTGAATTGATGTAGGCTAATGTGTAATGATACAGTGGATCATCACGCTCAAAGGGGGATGCACCCTCCCTAAATTTAGGAAACGTTTCAGCCAGGTCCCACCTTGGTGACCAAAAAAGATCGTTCGTCAGTAGTTATTGTTACATTGCTGTTTTTACACTTATCTTGACTAGTTTGCAGTGTTGCCCAGTTGAGAAATTGTGTGAAAATAGTCATTGGAAATATAGTGGGAATGAATAATCTACGATAACGAAGTTCTTTTTCTGTGTGTTGTGTTGATTATTACTGCCTCCTGATGAAATTGAGTTGCAGTAAGGTTCTATTGAAGACAATATTTATAATCATTTTAGCAAAAAGCCCAAAAACTACTCGGCAAGAGCGTGAACTCACTTGGGAGCAATGTCAGATCCTTGCTGCATGAGGGACCCGATCGTGAACCAGAGACTGTTGAGCAAACTAAACTGGTTCTCGAGAACGTCGGGTTCGTCATTGCAGGGATGGGGGTTGTCCCACTCGTAAGGGCTGAACCTGCACATATAGCACACACCAATGCAGACAGACATGCACACACATTCAACCGCCTAGCGCTACCATTCAGCCAACACACATGTAATCAAATCCAAACATCTAGTCACTGGTTTTCATCTTCCTGTTTGCATTGAGTTTAACAGATCAAAACTTATTATTTGATGAGTTGCAGGTATAAAGAAACTTTCGATGATTTTGGACTCAGGGGACCTTGAAACATATAGAAAACTTTAAATTAAGGTATCTTGATTTTTTTGGAAAGCAATACTTTCCTTACCTATGGTATCAGGACAAGGAAAGTAAAAAGAAGGAAGTGGAGTAGTTTGGACAAATTTATGTTTCAATTTGTAATGTACGATTCTATGATTTACTATGTACACTTATAAAGGCACCTACTGAAAACCCTTCGGGTTTAGTGGGACCTCCAATGTAAATATTTTGTCCAATAAAACTTGATTGATTGAATTGAAGTAACTTCTTGTAAATTAGTGTAAAAATAAGTTCTGAAATAATCTCTTGTTGAATTGGTGTTGTACCGTTGGAAGTTGAATAAATAACCTTATTCACATTATTTATCCTTATTTATGAATACATTGGTTTTAGTTTGATTGATTTGATGAAATGGTGAAGTTTGGACAATAATGTACATTCTTCCCTTGACTTTGACGTGATGATACTGCTATTTGAAATTTAAAATTGAGGTATTGATACATTAATAGCACAAGGGAGTTGGGATAGCATTGGAAGTATCATGTGTTTATTTAGAAATCAAAAATATTAGATTGTGATTAGATAAGTGTTTATTTAAAAATCAAGCCCTCTTGATTCTAATCAGTGAATTCAACTGGTCTAGTAACGAGAAAATGAAATTTTCCACAGGGATAGAATAAGAAAATTTCTACAACAATAAGGAAGAGACCATATTGTGGGCGTTTTTTCAGGCACCAAACCAATCAGCCAATCGGAGAGCGTCCTACCCTGCTGACTCTGAAAACGCCTGAAAAAAACGCCTATTATGGTCTTGACCTTATTGTCAGTGAAAATATCATTTTGGACAATGCAATATTGTAGAATAATTCGGAAAAATATTGTTACAAAAAGTTTTTTTTGTTATGAAAATTGTTTGAGGCTCAACGTGAAGGAGGTATCAACTAATAATTAACAAACAAAGATGAAAACCAGTAAATGTTCCTTTGGTTGCAAAAACAAATAATAGAAAGAATGCTAAACGTGTGTGATTATGATGCATTGGATGCACTCAACGCTGAGAACTTTGCTGTCTCTTACTTGGGAAGAAAGTCGCAGCTCTGTTGCATGAGCGAGCCAATGGCAAACCACAAACAGTTGAAAAGTGAAAACTTGTTTTCCAAATGATCTGGATTTGGATTACATGGATGTGGGTTGTGCCACTCATAGGGCGTGAATCTGTGGGCTCACACAAATTCCAAAACGATAGCAATTAGAAGAATAGAAAGGATAAGAATCAGAAATAGGAAGAAGAATTAGAATAGAAGAAAGTATCGACTAAAAGAACTATTTACCAAAAGAAAACTGTTCTCAGCTCTATCAACATCATATGAAAATAACATATGAATTGAAAGTAATATTGATATTTATCACACTGAATAAAATAAGGATATTGATAATATTCATCAATGTTGTGTACATTGAATAATATTTCAAGTAATTATAGGCCTGGCAGCACAAAAGCCTGTTGAATTTTAATCATGATTCAATACCAAGAGAACCAATCAGAGAAGCATATATCCCAGAACTGATTGGTTCTCTTGGCATGATTAAATTTAACAGGATTTTGTGCAACTAAAGAATGAATGAAACATGATTATTTTTCAGAGATATTTTTTAGCAGTAGCATAGAGAAACAATAGCGTGAGTAGATATCCCATGGTATAGGGCGTTATGTCGCAACTTTTACTGTTATCTCAAGCCGATTACTGTTTATTATTGTCGAATTTTACTGTTTTGTTGGAGAGTTTATGAACGGCACAATTTGAGAGACTACCAGTGTCACACAGCTTCACAGGAAAGAATTACATGAACTATGGGCTTGAGATAACAGTAAGAGTTACGACATAAACGTCCTATACCATGGGATATCTACTTATGCTATTGTTTCTCTATGGTAGTAGCTTAGTAGGATTGTTACATAATATGAAGAATCATAAATCTGTTATATAGGGAGCAGTAACATACGAACATACGGAACTTACTTCCAACTATTGAACTTCTCTCAATAGAAGCATGTCTGCGTTTATCTGTTGTAGGAGAAGAAGTAACATACAAAATTTCTTCAAATTAGAATTTATCCAAGTCGTTTCAACTTATTCATAATATCATCATGAATTATTCTTATTATGCCTTTATATTGACTAGACACAATGCCTTTTATCAATGAACTTACCTCTTCCATAGGTACTTTTAGTTTGTTACTTGTTGTTTGATAGTTGATACATTGGTCATCATATAACATGAATGCTTGCACATGATTTATAAAAGATTTATTATTAATTAACATATAATAATAAGCAGAATATTTTCAAGACTGCTTACATTCAGAGAGCAACGTGATGGAAACTTTGGCAAAAGCTACAAAAGTTCTGGTACTACAAAAGTTTCACGACATTTGCAAGTCACCATTTAATTTTACATGTCTTGAGAGAGAAACTGGAAAATTACCATCCCGTCGCTATCATCCGGTTGCTCTCTGTGTGTATGCAGTCTAGATTGCTGAACAATATTTCAAATTTTTCTTGTATTTTCAAATTATTCCACCAAGACGTGAGTTTTCATGTAATTCGTGTAGCAAGAAGCATTGAATTAACAATTATTTATCGTAACACTCTAATCACCTTGCTAGTATGAAGAGTAGAACGGACACTCCCAGATAGGCAGTTGCCATGTAAATCCATACGTCCAGAGATAGAGGTGACAGAAAGGAGAAAAGATTTGGAGGCTGCTTTATAGGCTTCCTGTACAGTATACTGATACCTGTAACAATAGAGTTGAAATTCAGTAACGCAACATCATGAAGAAACTGCTGGCATTAATTTACAACATTATAAAGTTTAAAAATGAACAAAATGTCACACAAGATTGATAGATTTTCCTCAAATCTTGGATGTCACAACAGGACAATGACAAACTGGGCTGACGACAAAGTAGCCGTTTCCTCAAAGTGCAAGTTTGGCGGTGCATGCAACGACAAACTGGCGCTCCTCAGATTTTGTCAGCCGGCGTCAAAGTTGCACGCCGTCGAACTGGGCTGCATTTCTCAAAGTACAAGTTTGACGGTATATGCAACGACAAACTGGGCTGTCCACTTTGTCGCCAGCCCAGTTTGACACGGTCCCGTTACAACCATTGAAGAAGCAACATTGGAATTATATTTTACCCCTTGAACTATTCTATCCTTGATTTGAATCAATAAGATTCCACAATATTATCACTTGGTCATCTAATATCAATTAAAAATGGTTTAAGTTCTATAATGAAGAAGCTCTTTGTTCAGAATGAGCTTAGAATGGTTCAATGAACAGTAAATAGCTTGATACGACATGACATAAATCACTTACCAAGATTCATGAAAGGCATTGTGAAGTCCACAGCCTGTTCACGGTCATAAGTGATTGTGAGATCAGCTATCGCAAGATCTGCTCTCTGGAAAGATAGACAAAAATTCAAATTTGAAGAAGGAGAAAACGCAAACAACCCAATCGCACAAAAGTCAGTTAACTTTTAATACTGCTTGAATGCCAGAAGAGCCAATCGAAGAAGCCTTAATTTTAGAAAAATCATCTCTGATTGGTATTCTTGAATTTTATCATGAATAAAATTTAACAGGCTTTTGTGCAACCGGGCCTAAGAAAATAGGAAGCTGTATTGTTAGTGAGAGAAACAGTCTAAGGTACTTATTAGGAGCTGATAAATGTTACTAAGATGTTGCTGATTGTCTACAAGACTCATTATTACTAGCTCTCATTCATTAAATTCATCACAGCTTGGCTCTCATTCATTCAATTTAAAACACCTTAGTTCTCATTCATTACAACTTGGCTCTCATTCATTCATTACAGCTTGGATCTCATTCATTCAATCCATTACATCTCTTAGCTCTCATTCATCTATTACAGCTGATCTCATTCATCCAATTTATTACACCTTAGCTCTCATTCATTACAACTTGGCTCTCATTCATTGATTACAGCTTGGATCTCATTCATTCAATTTATTACATCTCTCAGCTCTCATTCATCTATTACAGCTGATCTTATTCATCCAATTTATTACACCTTAGCTCTCATTCATTACAACTTGGCTCTCATTCATTGATTACAGCTTGGATCTCATTCATTCAATTCATTACATCTCTCAGCTCTCATTCATCTATTACAGCTGATCTCATTCATCCAATTTATTACACCTCAGCTCTCATTCATTACAACTTGGCTCTCATTCATTCTTTACAGCTTGAATCTCATTCATTCATTACAACTGATCTCATTCATTCAATTTATTCCACCTTAACTCTCATTCATTACAACTTGGCTCTCATCCATTCATTACAGCTTGGATCTCATTCATTCAATTATTTATTACACCTTAGCTTTCACTTTTTGGGTAGTTGAGAAGTTGATATTGTGGTAATTATTCATATTAAATAAAAATACTAAGAAATTGTCAAAAACCACAGATTTCTTGATACTTAGAAATACCGGTTTCGGCTGTTAAACCATTGTCAATCTCTGATAAACAGAGACAATGGTGTAACAACTGAATCCGGTCTTTGTAAGTATCAATAAATCTGTGGTTTTTGACAATTTCTTAGTATTTTTATTTAACCTTAGCTTTCATTCATTTCATCTTACCACACCTATCCTCTCATTAATTTCATTTAGTCCAACATAGCTCTCTTTCATTCCATCTATAAAATTTAAGCTCTCATTCATTATTCATTAAGATGATCGTACCTGTTCTAAAAGTTCCTTGATCATGCCATCCCATTCTTTGGTTTCTCTATTGAAAGAACCGTAGCGACCGTCTGGCACCAGTCGGAATGTGTAGTTGAAGCCGAGGATTCGAGATATCTCGTGAATGAGGTCGATGCTGTACCCCTCGAATTGTGCATTGCCTGTCAACTTCTCACTCGAGTCTTTCCTCATGCAATACGGAGAGCTCTGCAATGGAGAAGAAAATTAGAGTAAACGATATTTAACTAATCTGAATAGCATTTGAAAAGTAATACATTAATCTTCCAGAAACCTGGACATGTTGTTCGTTTTATTAAATATTTGGTATTAAATATAAATTTCATGATATTTCATCAACTAGCTATAAAAAGATTGATATATTATGATAGTGATTGAGGAATTGATTTACAAGAAGTTGAGTTAAAAATACACACGTCTGGTTCGATTTATCATAAGGTAAAGATAACGGGTGTTTCAAAAAGGACGCACATGGAAGTTTGAGAATGTGAATTTATTACATTAAGTTATTAAAGTAATTACAAGTTATGCTGTATGAAATTATTACCTTAATTATATTCAAATTGCCTTTAAAACTCCACAATAAATGTTCAAAATGGCTTCCTCCACTAGTAATGCAGGTTCGAACACGTTTCATAACATTTGCAGCCACTTTTCGTAGTGTTTGCTCAGAAATGATTTTAATCTCACTTTCAATATTAGCCTTCAATTCGTCAAGTGTATGAGGATTGTTATTAAAAACCTTACATTTTAAATTCCTCCCTAAAAAAAGTCAGCTGGAGTGAGATCTGGTGATCTTAGCGGCCACAATCCCTTTAATATCACATTATGGTCAAAAAAATTCTCGTAACATATTCATCGTTTCAGCAGAAGTATGGCATGTTGCATTATCCTGCTGAAACCAACAATCTCGATCGTCTAATTCTAACAAAGCTATAAATTTTTCAATAATGTTGCAATATACAACACCATCTACAGATTTGTCAAAAATAAAGGCCCTACAATACTTCCAATAATAAACAAACTTCCATCCTTTGAAAAAACCATAGTTGAACATACAACAGACACTACAGATTACAAATAAATACTAACAAGCACTGGTAAATCTAAAATGGTGCATGCCGGTTCAACAATGAGTACGGTAGAGCCAACTGTTATTTTGGGGGATCAAAACATTCCCTATACAGAGAATATATTCCCTCAAACTTCGATGTACGTCCTTTTTGAAACACCCTTTAGCATAGGAAGATATCCCATGGTAAAGGGCGAATTTCAATGTTAACTGAAGCTGATAGTCCTAGTGGCTCTTTTTCGTGAAGTTATGTATTGCTGGTAGTCTCTCATATTGCGCCATTCTTACACTTCCAACCGGCCAAAACAGTTATGATAGACAGTAGTCGACAGGAACCTGCTTGAGTGAACAAAAATCGGCTTGGAATTTTAAACATAAACGACCTATGTCATGGGATATCTTGTTATGCTATTTTCATCGATGATACGTTATAGGAAAATTCATAGGACATAATGATTGAACAATAAAATTAACTAGAACTATTAGCACTTGAAAGGTCAGACATTAATCTCCCAGGAAAGCAGACATGTGGTCCGTTCTATTGAATTGATACATTGTTACATTTAAATCAACTAGCTACAGAAAGACTTTTTCTATCATAATGATTGGGGAATCAAATTACAAGGAGTATTATTTAAAATACACACCTCTGCTGCGTTTTATTGACTTATCTTTACAACTGGCTATGGAGACATAATTTTTTCAATGTATTGGTTAGTAAAAGTAACACAGTAATACATTGAAACGACATTGCTGTTTGAAATCGATACATGTGATCAGTATTCCATTTTACTGCGATATCTGATTCGTTTATTGAAAAAACATCACAAGAGTTTATCAGAGATTGACAATGGTGTAATAACCGAAACCGGTCTTTCTAAGTATCAATAAATCTGTGGTTTTTGACAATGTCTTAGTCTTTTTCATTCAATATGAATAATTACTACAATATCAACTTCTCAACTACACAAAAAGTGAAAACATCACAAGAAATATTACAAGCCAACTAACTCGAAGAGGTTAACAGCCATAGAACTATAAGAGGTTATTAACCATGTAGCACTGTAGCAGGATGATAGGGATCAATCCATTTTTATTAATCCTCCTCTATTTTAGCACACCCCACGATGTAGCCTGCTACTTGTATTTGTGTATGATATTTGTACTTTGTTTGTATTTTGATCTTATTCTGTGTTTTTTGTTTTCGAATGAATACATTGTTATGGATGAGACAAGCACATTAATTAAAGAGCAAAACTCACCAGAATTGTGGTTACGATGAAAGTCTTGTTCTGTAAACTTTCAACTATTTGCGTATACACCTCTCCGTAAGTCCTCGTAAAGTTGACGCCTTCCGAAGAGTTCCACGTGCCTATCTTTGACAGACCCTCTTTGTTCAACTCCACAATATCCAGTACAAAATTCGATCGGAATCCTTGATTATCGAATTTGATAACACCCGTCAAGCCACGCATCTCAACCTGAAAAATCATTTATGGATTTCAGTTTTAGATGATTGGTTTGTACTGGAGGAAGAGTCTACAAATATTTATGGTGAACTTATCAGATATCAGAATGTAATCTTCTATGGATTTTGTAATAGAATGGGTTCTTATTTGAAAATGTTTTTCGACTACAATTAAGGCTTTAATTATCAATGAATAGTTCAATTTCAACTTGAATTTACAGAATATCTCACACTAACGGGGTTTACTACTAAGAGACTCCTTTCCAACTCTAATTGAGCAATACTCAATTTGGTCGAATGATGATGAGGACTAAAAAGTACTAACTCCATCTATTGAAGAATATTTTCATTCCATTTAGCATTTTCTTTTTTTAATAAATAAATTAGCTTTATTTGTCATAAGGGCCATGCCCCATACAAAGAGTTGCACACTAACAATACATAAATTACAATTACAACATCAACATAATTGATCGACTCCTCTTCGAATTCTGGATAACACTATTGAAATTAAATAGTTTGATGTAGACTCCTTAAAAATAACAAGAACACAGATTTAAAGTTACTAAAATATCATATCAATATACTAATATGGGGGAGTAATTTTACATGTCACCGTGACATAAAAAGCTGTACTTGTAAAACAATACACTATCTTTCAGATATTGAATATTGACTAGACATTACAACAAAAGATAAAAACAATAGCCTGCTCCTCAAAAGCACCAACAACTTTTACTACAGCTTTATAAACAACCTGTAAAACAACCCTTCAGTTCCAACAATATTTGTGATTATTAATGAACAATTACAATGATATTAGAAAAAAATAAATAAAAGATCATCCCGTAGTCTCTAAGATGTAATTTCGCACGTTAATCGCATTAGTAATATATTTCTAAATATCTCTTATTTTATCTTGTGTTACATTTGAAAGGAGAACTAGAGCTTTATCTTTTCCATTTAGCATTTACACATTAGACTAATCACTCCAAAAACTTTATCTTTTTGACCTCTTCTTTAGCACTACCCACATTACGAAATATCCGTAGGCTCTCTCTCTCCTTTACAATATGTTGTAGAGTTGTCAAGGAAGTGTAGATTGTGATATCGTAGTGTTATATGACTGTGGATTATTATCTAAAAGTTCATCAATGATTTATAAAAAATTGCAATCAATTTTGAGCTTTTTACGATGAAGTGTTGGTTAAAAATATATTCTTGGAGATTTCTCTCAAAGAATAAACAGTTACGGTATCTAGATAAACTCTTTCGATTAATGATCAATGAGATATGGAATAAGGGTCTCTTGGAAAGCCTCATTGGCTCCATAAACACTTCAAAGACTAGATCATAAACGTTTTTGTTCTAAGAAAAGACAAGTCACAATAATTTTTGTATAAAAAATTATTACAATCTAAATCGATGTTGTTTTTTAGGACTTGATAATAACTCAATCTCGTAATCTCAACAGAGTAGGTAACTTCAATTACCTGAGAAATAAAAACTAACAATGTTTCTAAAATACAGAGTACATTTGGAACAACTACTCACAATTTTCATGTAGTTGATGAGACTGTAGCCATGTGGCCAGGTGTCGAGTGCATCGCAACTCAACGGTTTGATGTCTATTCTCTGACTGGTGTCGAGATCATGCAGAGCTTTCGCGAACAAGTGGACAGCGTCGTACATCAGCGCTGTCTCCGTCTGTAAAATCGATCAGTTCTATCAAGATTGGTTACAAATGTTCGTGTTATTTTGATACTTTTTGTGTAGTTGAAAAGTTGATATTGTGGTAATTATTGAATAAAAAGACTAAGAAATTGTCAAAAACCACAGACTTAATTGATAGTTAGAAAGACAGGTTTCGGTTGTTACACCATTGTCAATCTCTGATAAACTAAAACTAAATAGAAGAGTAACAGAATTTATACTAGTGGGCGAGTACCGCTATTGGTCAAAGGAATGAACGATCGCCTGTCATGGCCCAGCTAGACACTCTCCTCCCACTTAACGGTGCATATAATAGAAACGTGTCTAGCTGGGCCAATGGCAGACGTTCATGCCCTTGACCAATAGCGGTACTCGCCTACTAGTATAGATTCTGCTACTCTTGTATTTAGTTTCAGCTTATCAGAGATTGACAATGGTGTAATAACTGAAACCGGTCTTTCACTTTTGATAAAATCTGTGTTTTTTGGAAATTTCTTAGTCTTAATTATTATTTTGATACATTTGATTAGCTTTTGTCATATTCACAAGAATAAGAACATTATATTGATCAGTGATTGAGTTATAGAGATATAAATTTGATGATAACTACAGTTACATTTTCTTCGTTGGATTTATTCGAAAACCATTGTTAATTCATAGGTCATAATCAAGAGAGAAAAGCTCTCGAAATGGATAAACTCGTGGAGGCTTTCTAGTTATTGGAATTGGTTTTTATCAACTCACTCACTACAAGTTAACTTCAAGGAGGATTGTATTCATGCATTAGGAAGTGAGTATTAGAAATAACCTTGGTGCTTTAATGAGACAATCTCGTATTATAAAGTGTAGTAGGCCAAGGCTAGTATACTATCATTGTTTATATTCTTACTTCATCTATCCTACTTGGCAATGGGCTACACTGCAATACAGTGAAGTGTTAGGGAGTTTATTGGAAATGGAATATAAATCACACCAAAAGATGTGATCTATTGTGAGCTATTAGATCTTTGCAGTTATATTGCAAGAACAAATTGAAGTAGATTAATAATATTAATCTACAATTGAAGAATTGAAAGAAGTTCATTTTACCTTGATGAAAGTTATGTTGTCCCGCTGTAATGTATGCATGAAAAAAATCAGGTGTTTATTGCAAAATCAATATTATTTGTCACATCTACTGATAACTGAACAAAAAAAAAAAAAATAATGCAAAGATAAATTGAATGGATAAATTTACTCAATCTATCTTGCTTACCTAACAATGTTGTATTATTCATTTAAGGATATTCGAGATCTTTTTGTAAAATCATTTAAGAATAATAATATTGTTTTGAAAGAAATATTATCCTTCTGTGTGACTAGGAACTATGAAATTGAGGTCTGAGGCACAGTTCAACAATGCCGCGTTCTCAATTCGAGTTCTTAATCAGACTTTCAAATCAACTTCAACTCTTTGGAAACACCTCACAAATTGCAAAAATCTAGAGTCCCCTTATAGAAAATTTAGAGCTCTCAACTAAGGTGAATAGTTCAATGCTTCAATAATCTATTTTTGGACAATATTTCTTTCCGAATTTGGGAAAGGAACAGTTTTGTGCTTTAAGCCTCCCTTGTTCCTTTCCGAATCATTCATAGTTGAGATTGATATTGTTCATTCTACCAATGTATAAATAAATAAATAAACAGTTAAAAGTCAGCTAGGTGAGTGATGCAAGTCATCTTCAATTCTGTAAAATCTCTTAAAGAATTCTTCAATGTAAAACTTGTTGACTCATTGTATCCTTGATGATACTTTTGAAAATTGATACATATACATTACTCATGCTGGTAATCATACAATTTATCAGAAATCTTTACTTCATAACTACCTTCTACTACTGTAAAGACAAGTTTGATCAAAGGTTAAGACATGCTGCAATGATGAGTTTCAGACCATTTTTCAGTTTGATCTTAACGAGAGTTTCATAAAAAATAATAATACTATCATAAGACTAGATTATTTCTGAATTTTATAAAAACGAGTCTAATCAAAGACTGAGGACTATGATAAGTTTTAGACTGTGCTTTTGTATACTATGAAATTCACATCAGCTTTAGTTTTACTAATCTGAATTTTATAAAAACGAGTCTAATCAAAGACTGAGAACTATGATGAGTGTCAGACTATACTTTTGTATAGTATGGACCTCTCATCAGTTTTAGTTGTACTGACTTCAAACTATTTGAGTTTCTATTTCAAGTTCCTCACAATAAGTTCTCAATTTTTCCTCATAAATAAGGCTTCCAATTCAACCGATGCTGGTAGTCCGAAGTGAATCTTACTAAAGGCAGAGTACCATTACCTGCACTGAAGATATTGGAAATGAAAAAGAATATAAATGCGACTCACGCCATATTGCGAGTGTGTTATTAAATCGAGTTTCCTGCCGAGCTTCTGTTCGCCGTTGATCCAGTCTCTGACGACACGCTGCAGCTCTGGCTTCTCGGGGTCCACCAGTCTGAACGCAGTTATGTTAGTGCCTCCGTACTTGAACTCCTCAAGGTCCACGCTGTGAAGATCCTACAACAGAGATCAAACAAATCGAATTTATTCTAGAAAGTTTAATTCCAAAATTTCAATAACTTTTTAAAGAACTAAGCATACAAACTAATTTCATATCAAACTAATCACTGAAGCATCAAGTTTATGATAGGGTATTATGAGTAATGTTCTATGTGCCCTCCTTTAGAGGCTCAGACGACATCTACAAAAATAAATATGGAATTGGTTTGTGTGCATCGTTTTATGAATGAAATATAATTGTTTGAATTTGGACATTCATATTTAATAGCTCTAAACTTTGTATTATCAATAATTTTATTTATGATAAGAATGTATTTTAATTGTCAGCACTAAACTTATAAAAATGTTGTGATAATAAAATGAAAGTAGAAAGTGTATTATTCAGAAAATTAAAAGAAATGAGTATTTCCACTTCTATGTAGACTGTAAATTACAATACATTTCCTTGAAAAATACCTTCTTATCTCCTCTAATTTGAAACAAGTCCGTGTTTGGATGAGGAAAACAGAAAATAATTTTTTCATTCATTCATTCTTGAGTATCATTGGAGCATTATGAAAACGTATTTTACAAAATGACACATGATTGGAGTTTCTTTGAAATTTCCTTTAGGTAATTTGAACTTTGAGCAAATACGTACTGCAGTATGATTGTTCATTTGATTTATCTATTTGTATTGTTTTGATTATATTATAAAGAGCTGTATTAAATCCAAAATCATTTTAAATATAGTAAGGAATGTTTGAACTCGTGGCTGGAGCACAAGATTTCTTTTTCTAGCCACGCCAATTATTTATTTATTTTTTTGTAACACTGTTGTTAATTGATGAATAAATTTGATTTGATTTGAGTACATTACACGTTTCAGGAAGTTTACTGTAGTTATTTGGAAAGTAACATTGTTCTTGTCAGATATTGCTGAAAATTGAATCAACTACGAATTACGAGTTAATGCAACTTAATGTCTGATCAATGCTTTTCATAACTTTTGTAGCAAAAAGCTTATGTGGGAATCATCCGTGATAAAAGCAATGGTATACCTTAGTATGGAAACAATATATTATCAATAATCCACTCTCTCATTCATGTTATGTGATGATAATACACCGCCCACACTCATCCTCCAATTCTCAGATTCCACCAGACTTTGAACAATAATTCATAATTTGAGACAAAATTTACAGCCTGCAGCCTTCATCTAACTGTAAAACACACGGCTGTTTCAAAGCCGGCTCAAGTTGGCGCCAGAAACTTTTTCTCATAACTAAGTTATCGCCCGAAATTCGCACAGGCGTTACAATAAACTTTGCAAGTAACACTTCTTGTATATTTGAAGTTACAGTCGAACTTCATTACAACACAGCTCATGGATTGGGACTCATGTACCTCGATAAGAGCACAGTTCCTTGTTTCAGTGTTCCTTGTTCCAGCCTATGTTTCTTGTTGGAGACTATCATTGAACACAAGTTCAGACAAAGACGTCATTAATTGAATTCGGGTAGCGTACCTTTGAGTTAGCCGTAACTCATTCTTGTGATTTATACCTCGCGCTTGCCTGACTCTCCAAACTTGGGTATCTACGTTTCGAACATAGCTAATCTTCTGGAATGAATATCGGCCTCAAGAAGGGCTTTTGGGCAGGAGTGTTTGCGAGCGAATAAAGCTCATTTGGATCTTTCGTTCATCATAAATTCATTACCTTCTTATTCCCCTTCCCCCCTCCATCTTGATCATGATCACTCCCCCCTCCCCAAATAATTCCAGCAAGAGAATTTAGGCCAGCTAGTCTCGAAATTCTTTCTCACGACTATTAGAATAAATTATTCGCATTCCTACGGGATAATACACTTCAGGAAAATTCAATCAGGCCATGGAAAATTAAGCACAGATTTCATTACCTTACATTCTATCCTTGAAAACATTATCTGTCTCGTTCCCGTTCAGGAAATCCATCACTTTTCTCTCGCTCTCATGAAACTCAACTCAAATCTATCTCTCGTAACTCCCTTTTTCTCTAGTGAACATTATTCATCATCCCTCTGCATCTTCTTGGATGTCTCTTCATACAATTTTCTTCCTCCATAATTTTCTTCCTCTCACTGTCTACTTATCTCTCTCTCTTCCATTGACAATATCTCCCCATCAACATCTTCCAATTTTCTTTTCGCTTGTCATTGTCTTAGCAATACACTTTGTCTCATTTCCGTTTCTCTTCATTATACTGGCAGTAATTCAAATTCATCCACTTAGTCTCCTCCTCCTCCTCCTCCTCCTCCTCCTCCTCCTCCTCCTCTTCCTCCTTCTCCTCCTCGTCCCACATCTCCTCCTCACTTATACAACATCTCCTCCCCCTTCCACTTCCAATTCCCCCTCACACATAAATCTTTCCCCAACCAGTCTACCGTTAATTCATAATGGAATTCGAGCGTTTCCATCAAGCGAGATTCGAGCCTCTGTAATCAGTAATCAATTCATGAATTAAGTTTGCATAAAATTATTACACTTCCCGACAAACTTGAGCCTTGATGATGATTTGTCTCGCAGTTATTCATCACAATCAAGTTGAAGAAAGTGTTCCAATTATAAAAAAAATGAGAGGATGACTTCATTTTGCATATTCTTCCTGGGAAACACATGAATATTTCCAATATTTCATTTCAAACAGTATATTTTATCAGCTCCAACAACATTCATTAGCTTTTGATCATTGTTGGTTTCATACTAGATACACGGTTGTTGAGAACTTCTTCATATTAAGGTAAAATGAATAAGGTTTTGCCAGTTTCACAGTCATATTTGGGTCAAAGTTTATCAGATAATTTTCCCAGTACATGTAGTACTAAAAAAATCTCATTAATTCCACCTCATCAGTTTTCTCCTTGAGATTGCAAAATTGAGGATCCGATCATTGAAATATCATCTTTTGTTCAGGGATACTTTTCATGTTCTAGGATATTTGTAGTATATGTATATCTACTTCCACTAAGGAGACAGGGTTGACCTCTCTCACCAACTCTCTTCAATATTTATGCGGACGACCTTTGTAGGAAGTGGAAGGAACAAATTCACCCAGGTATACAACTAACACACAATATTGCTGTCAATTCATTATGGTTTGCAGATGATCAAGTGATATTGCAGGAATCAGAGGACAATCTGCAAAGAGCAATATACCAACTCCATCTCCTGAGCTCAGAATATAATATGAAGATTTCCTTGCACAAAACAAAAGTGATGGCGTTTCTGGGGAAGTCTCCAATACGTTCTAAAATAGTTCTCAACAACAGAATACTGGAACAGGTATCACAATTCAAATGTTTGGGATGTGATATTACATACGAGGAAGACCACGACTTGAATGCAAAAATTGACAGATTCCAGTACATATGCGGAACTATTAACAGAACTCTCAAAAATAAAGCCCGAAAAGAGACAAAACTCAAATTTTATAAAGTAATGGCCGTCCCTACACTTTTGTATGGCTCTGAAACCTGGGTACCAAAGTGAAGGGAGTGGAGCAGGTTACAGGCGGCAGAAATGAGATTTTTAAGGTCAGTGAAAGGATGCACCAGAGAGGACAGGCTTTATAATATCGATATCCGTAGAGAGCTCAATGTGATCTCTATACCTCAACAAGTTGACGAGAATCGACAAAAGTGGAGAGAACACGTTGAGAGAATGGGAAACGAAAGAATCCCCAAAGCTGCCATTGCTTACAAGCCAGAAGGGAGGAGAAGTATTGACAGACCAAGAAAAAGGTGGGAGAATGTTTGAAGGCGGAACAGGTATTAATGCCTACCCCTGTAAGAAGACGACGACGACGACGACTTCCACTAACAAAAATATTCTGCACAGATGAAAGATGACAAATGTCATAATTAAAAATTTAAGAGTTACTGTCTTGATCAAAGTTCAATTAATGAACGTTAGGAGTAGTATCAATGGTTGGTGCTCCCTTATAGTGTACTAATCACTCATTAGTACTGGTTAGTGCTCTTTGTGACATGGCCAATGTTTTCATGCTCTAGAGATTCTCTACATTCTATCATTTTTGGCTTTCACTTTTTGTGTAGTTGAGGAGTTGATATTGTGGTAATTATTCATATTGAATGAAAAAGACTAAGAAATTGTCAAAAACCACAGATTTATTGATACTTAGAAAGACCGGTTTCGGTTATTACACCATTGTCAATCTCTGATAAGTGTATCAAAAAATCTGTGGTTTTTGACAATTTCTTAGTCTTTTTCATTCAATTTTTGGCTTTCTTCATCAGACCTTTTGAGCTGTCATCAATAGAAAAGATCATAGTGGAGGGAGACATTTTATATTTTTGTTAATGCATTCTGGACATGTATGATAAATGCTCTATCAGAAATATGGAGGGTTCTTTTTTTATTAAATGTATGCTCCATTTCTGAAGAGCTGCATAATGCAGTTACTATCCCATGCAGCTCATTCCATTAACCTTTGTGAATTATAGACGAGTACATACTAGTATTCCTGGAAAAATCTGAAAAATTCTGCACTTTTGAGGAAAATATCGAAGAAAAGACTAGAATGAAACCCAAGAGGATGAACTACATGTGAGATACACTGCAACCTGTCAGCACTCCTTATTAATATCATCGATGCTTCAAATTCAAACAATGCTGACAGAATGGTGTGAATCCCACTTCACGGACATTGATAGAGGAAGCAAAAAAGTCTCTCAAGTACTCTGCTCAAGTCCCCGTCAGGGTCATAGAGGCTTTATGATTTTTTTATGGCGCCATTTTGGTTCCCGATCACAAAGGAACAAAGACTACTTGCGTGGAAGGCGAGGGAGAGAGGAGAGCAATCTCCTCTCTTTTTTATGTTCTTGGAAGCAGATTCTCTCCTTTGCGAGTCGTATTTTCGCATAGAAAATCTCTCCCTTTTTGACACTCTCTTTCTCTCACACGATCACACTGACTAATTGATGTGGAGCTTCCCTTTATGAATACATCGATAACCAGATTAGTCAGAAGACTAGAGGGTGACGCTAATGGTCTATAATTTATTGTATAAATTGAGATCCCGATCCGAGACTAAATTGACAAATTTTAGTTTACAATTGATTAATTGAAGTGAGAAATTAACAAAATTCAGTGCTATGTGTGGTGCAATACGTAGAACAATGGGGAAGAAAACAAGAAAAGCCACTCAGATGAAGCTCTACAGACTAATGGCTGTACCAATAATAGCTTATGGAAGCGAAGCCTGGGTGTCAATTAAAATACTAAGTCCCGTATTCAAGCAGCCGAAATGAGGTTCTTTCGAGCAGTCAAAGGTTACACTAGGTTGGATTACATAAGAGCCGAACTGAATGTAGAGTCTTTATTGCAAATATTGAAGAAAAGTAGAGAAGACTGGTCTAGCCATCTACTTCGTATGCCAGCAAATAGACTTCCAATTGAAGCTTGGCACTACAAACCCGATGGGAGAAGAGGCGTCGGACGACCGATGAAGAAATGGATGCCGGAACAGGCCAACAGAGCCTAATCCTTGAATGACGATGATGATTATGATAAATTGAGATGAGAGTCGTTCCAATGTAAAATCAGCTAGTCAACTGAGAAATTCAATCAACTATCGAAAAATATCATGTGAATGCTACTTTGCCTTGAAAAATATTCATCAGGAGCCAATGAGAAAAATCTGGTGTGGTACACTCACACAACTTTCCTTGCTCATATTCGAAACTACGATCAGTCTTTTGTATATGTGTATATATAATTGTTTTCAGAGTACTTTTTCCTTTGTGTAAATTGTGAAATTCAATGATTTTTTTAGTCGTCATTTTTTTAAAGTCGTCAAAACAGCTGTTCTACAGATGAAATATCTCGACTATGTGTTCTTTTTATGAGAACTGCTCTATCTACCTACCTCATGCACGAGAAAGAGGCTACAAAGTCCATTTCTCAAGGATGGGGTGGACCCCCATTAGTTTCCCAAAAAGGAGACTCATGCCAGTTAATAGAGCTGATAAATAACTATACAGAGTATGAATTTGAAAAAAATCGGCCAAGTTATTTTGAAAAAATCGTGAAAAACATGGTTTTTTAGTAATTATCCGCCATTTTTCTCAAGAATATTACGGAGCTCCTGCAATTTTCCAAGGAAAAAACTCATGTCATTTGATAGGACTTATGAATAGCTACCCATGGCTTGAATTTGAAGAAAATCGTTAGAGCCGTTTTCGAGAAAACCGTGAAAAACCTGGTTTTTGGTCATTATCCGCCATTTTTCTCAAGAATATTACGGAGCTCATGGAATTTTCCCAGAAATGAGACTCATGCCAGTTGATAGTGCTTATGAATATCTATCCATGGTATGACTTTGAAGTAAATCGTTAGAGCAGTTTTCGAGAAAACGGTGAAAAACATGGATTTTTAGTCATTATCCGCCATTTTTCTCAAGAATATTACGGAGCTCCTGAAATTTTCCCAGAAATGAAACTTATGCCAGTTGATAGGGCTTAAAAATAGCTATCCATGTTATAAATTTGAAGAAAATCGTTGGAGCTGTTTTCGAGAAAACCGTGAAAAACATGGTTTTTTAGTCATTTTCCGCCATTTTTCTCAAGAATATTACGGAGCTCCTGAAATTTTCCCAGAAATGAGACTTTATGTTAGTTGATAGGGCTTATAAATAGCTATCCATGATATAAATTTGAAGAAAATCGTTAGAGCCATTTTCGAGAAAAACGTGAAAAACATGGTTTTTTAGTAATTATCCGCCATTTTTTCCGCCATCTTGAATTGAATTTTATTGAATCTTATTGTCGGGTCCTCATGGTATAGGGACCTTAAGTTTAAAATTTCAAGTCGATCGGTTAATTAGGAATGGAGTTATCGTGTTCACAGACATACACACACACACATACACACATACACACACACAGACCAATACCCAAAAATCATGTTTTGGACTCAGGGGACCTTGAAACGTATAGAAAACTTGAAATTGGGGTACCTTAATTTTTTTTGGAAAGCAATACTTTCCTTACCTATGGTAGTAGGGCAAGGAAAGTAAAAAAGAACCTACGTAGACATGATAGCAGCCAGAGGGAAAATTTAACCAATCACAAGCCAACCAATGAGAGAGTAGCGTTTGTGACGTCATTAGCAATGAGAGTTGAGTAATGCAGAATTCAACCAATTACAAGCTAACCAATGAGAGAGCAGCTACTCAGTCGTGGTGACACCGATCAATGAGGGATTCTAACCAATGACAGTGTTGCGATTGCTTTGTCATAACAAAAGAGTTTAAACAGTCATCATCTTTGATTGGATGTAAACAAATACTAGTTATTATATTCTATCATTGAAACCCAGAATCCACTCAATATTTCACAAGTTCTACCCATGAATAAAAAATAATCTTTCGGTAATTTATTCACATAAACTTCTGAGAAGAGATGAATAACTCAATTGTCTCTATTCAAGTATTGATGATAATATTGGTGAATCTTGTCATTGAATAACATGTAAGGGTAGTATGAAGCAGCAAAGAGATATAATACTGTTTTTATCCAAATTTCTACTCTGATTAATCCATTCTTTCTACACAATACATATTTTCATATATCACAAAACAACACAAAATAGGATGAATAGCACTCTGAAATTGATTGAGAGGTGAATTATTATCCACAAACCCATATCACAACAGTAACAAAGTATGAATAAGAGAATATAATATAGAATATGGAGAATATATAGAATTATTTCATAATATAGAAAATACTTTCGGGGCATGTATCCACTGAACCCCGTACCCTGACTGACTAGCATTACTGCACAAAATTGTTGCATCAATAATCTACTTTGAACAATAATGTGATCATATTATTCTTGAATCATTCAATCAACAGTGGAATCATTGGATTTCTAATCGATTACATCTGCACAGTTAGAGATTACATCTCTAGATTAGAGATTAAAGAGACCTTCATTCAACGTTGCGTATTACTGCACAACAATATTATAAGCTGGTGAACTGTGTTGAATGACGACGAAAAAACTGTTCCGATTCGCTTCATCATGACTGGGACCTAAGTTGGCTCCCCCGGGAATCAGCGAGATTTATTGGCTGGGACAACTAATATGAGTCCTGAAAAAAGCCAAACAAACCGTAAAGTTTTCACATGGCAGCGGAATAATCTACCGCACTTTGATTTGTGTAGTCTCCTGAAATCCACTTCAAACCGACAGCATTGTTTAAATGGGAATGGTTGATGTTATATGGAATGCTGACTGTTCATCATCTCTTCTTCCGCCCCCTGATTCTCACCTGGGGGCGCGTCAACCCTCCTCCCTTATTTACGATTGATCAGGAGATTGCGCAATAATTTACACTACGCTAATTCAACCCCAACGATCTAATTAGCGCAAGAATAACGATACAAGCCATTAATGTCGGAGCGCTTCGAAAGAGAGCGATTGCCTGGTTCAATGAATACACACCGTAAAAAACGTTCTATTGCTTTTCGCCCCGTTTTTTCGTGTGCCAAGTTTTCTGGAATGATTGATAAGCTTTAATGTTTGTCTCAACGTGCTTCAATCTAGTGCCAGCTGGTTGTGTTTTTTCAGACCTCGCCAAGGTAGGATGGAAATTGAAATTGCTCTGTTGAAAATGTTTTTTCAACGGTTCATCGCTTTCAAAGTGATTTTCACGCTTTTCTTCATCGTCCGGGAAATTCAGCTCGCGCAAAAACTTGGATAGACGATCAATTTAGAGCGGCTCGTAAAGCTTAATATATCCTGAACTGTTTATATTAAAATCACTGATATTTTTTAAAATTCATCTACAAGATAAAATTTAAGCTATGTTGAAATAATCAAAACTAATGGATAGAAGCCTTCCATTATTGGAACTCTTATTATTTCAACTGACACAGATCATAAAAATTATTCATACATATGATCTATGACTTGAAAACTTGCTTCTTGGTAGCTCAGAACCCCTCTAAAGCTGTAGGTTCATTGATTTCTCATCGACATCCTTCGAATTAACCATTCAACAATATCTAGTTACATGTGAGCATCACCGTCAGAAAAAAACTACATTGAAGCTTAACATATAACCACTCATTCATCAATTTCTCTTTTTCTTCATTCCAGGATTAGGCGTACATACCCTGTTTGGGTATCAAAGGATATGACTTATACTCTTATCATCTTTGTAGAGGTCTGCCAATATCTCTTCAAAGATAGGGTCTATGTTTCATGACAGCTTCTGGAATTCTATTATCTGGCTTCTGTTCAACATGATTGTTTCAGTTCAATCTGATTTTTTCTAGCTGTGCAGAAATGATGGTAATATATGCTCAGAACATAGAATTATAGGAGCTTATAGGATTTCATAGGAATCATATGAATAAAATGTTCAATGAAATTAGCAGAGCTATTTCTAAACTGTATGACTCAATTGACCAGTGTAGTGAGACAGGATATTTATTTATTTATCCTACATGTTTCACTGCCTACTTTAGTACATCAGCTCTAGTTGAAACTACAGTAGCTTATAACTATGGTTGTATAGTTGCTGTAGTTGAAACAGACTAGCTACCATGACTCCACAAAATTGATTAGAATAGATTGAAATATTGAGTGTAATATAGTATTGTATAAATGGATTGACATTATATTCAAATAATTGGTTTAGAGAATATATAATATGGAAAATTATGAGAAATAAATAAGAAAACCTGATTGAGTATTTCATCTATTCGAGAATATTGAATATATTATGAAATAAATAATACAAAATCCTGATTGACTATTTGGCTCATTATTAACATATTGTTATTGAAAATAAAACTCACCAAAGATGTGATCAAGTAGCTGTGATAGTCGCTCATCATTCCAATCTGCTGGGCTTGCTTCAGTACATTGTAGATGCGGTCTGTTGAACAGTCCAGGACTATGTGCGACTCGGCCGAGTTCTTGATTTGCTTCAAAAGTGGCCTGCAAAAAGTAGAATCGGTGATTGGGTTTGTTTTGAGAAGATAACAGTGTTTTGGATTTTCAAGTTGAATTGAATGAAATTAAATTTTTACTGCAAAAGAACACCTAGATAATTTCTTATTGAATTATGCCCTCACAAAAATAAGCAGACTTCCTTGAAAGATTATTTTTGCTTCAAGTTTGTAATGTTATCTTGTATGTTGTGTTTGTGTAGATAAGGGATATCGGTGATATCATATTATACAAAGCTTGGACGTGTCATATAATGCAGGAGCGCAGCTTTCTTGTTGTAGTTCTATAATACGACGGATAAGAAAATAAATAAATAATGAACATTATCTCAGTCATCTAGAATCAAAGAGTATACAAGTATGAACAGATTCAAGTTTGAGTTTTGAATACAAATTGAAACAAAAGTTTGAGTTTTGAATACAAATTGAAACAAAAGTTCAAGTTTTGTCCATTCTATCCTAGAGTTACCATAAGGCCACACTGAACAAGCAGTGGGAAAATGAGTAGGACTTTTGACCAGTTGTTTTATTGAGTTAAATAACCTAATGAACCCTATTTGTAGAATTGAGATAAGAAATTGATAAGAAAAGAAATAAATGATGAACATTATTTCAGTCATCTAGAATCAAAGAGTATACAAGTTTGAATAGATTCAAGTTTGAGTTTTGAATACAAATTGAGACAAAAGTTTGAGTTTTGAATACAAATTGAAACAAAAGTTTGAGTTTTGAATACAAATTGAAACAAAAGTTCAAGTTTTGTCCATTCTATCCTAGAGTTACCATAAGGTCACACTGAACAAACAGTGGGAAAATAAGTAGGACTTTTGACCAGTTGTTTTATCGAGTTGGATAACCTAATGAACCCGATTGTAGAATATATCTACTCAAGATAGTAGAATATAGACTACTTATATTCTATTTGATAGTAGAATATAGATTCCACTCAAGATAGGTAGGATTTCACTTATTTATTTTCTCCACTACAATGAAATGCTACCAGCTGCAAGAGTTTTCTTTACAATACAAGTTCGCCTGGAGAATGTGTGAACTCAGCACGGAAAAATTATTTCCAAATCATCACTGAAATTAATTTTGCAGTGAATTTTCTGGGAATGACATCTTTGACGTAACTCAGTTTTTAATAAATACAGAGTGGTTTCTTGTTGAAATTTCCCATCTCGCAATTGAATTTCTCAGAAATCACGTCATATACATATCTCATTGATTTAATACTTTTCCAATTGAATCTCATATTTTCTCTTGAAGAAGAATATAAAAACACAATAGGTTTGATATAATTGCTAAGCGTGGCTGAAAAATTGACTGCCAATCAAATCAGAAGAAAATTCCAATAGGTTGGAGTTCAACTGGAGTTTCCGATTCACATGGACATTGAACAACGTGGGAGAAGTTGAACAATATATTTTATAATTGGATTTGAGCTTATACAGTTTTCAGAATGTTTGATTTTTGCTTGAAAATTGAGTCGTGGATGGAGTTTAAACTGATGAAACGATGGAATTTTCTTAATTATTCAATCAACCGTCAGTAGCAGAGTTGAAATGTTATCAAATGACAGAAAATAAAAACTCAAAACTGCCAGTTAGATTCAAAATGAGCTTGGGAAGTTCCAGAATGTCGTATTTTTGCTTGACTTGTGAAGGGAAATTGAGTTGTGAAATTGACTTTACAACAGAATGTGTCGATGAAATTTGAAATTTTTTTTATTCAACTGCCAATAGCAAAGGAGAAATGTTATCAAATCACGAGAAATAAAAACTTGAAAGTACCAGATAGATTGGAAGGAGAAATTAATATGGAAGGATAGAGATGGATAAATTTTATCAATCTCAATTCCCACTATCCCATCAGGTATTAAAATGAAGATGAAAATAGTTTTTTTTTATTCGTAATAGCATAGAGAAACAAAAACTTTAAAAATTTCGTTCATCTCTGGTAATAGTGAACGTTACCTTCCATGAAGCAGAACGAGATTTTCCAAAAATGTTCAGACTGGGTTGAGCTTGAGAAGAGAGAAAGATAAAGTGAGAGAGTGTGTGTGACAGAGAGAGAGAGAGAGAGAGAGAGAGAGAGAGGGAATGAGAGAGTAATAGAGATTGAGAATGAATACCGTGAGAAGATAAGGTATGAATAAGCTCAGGAGAGAATGATTGAGCCGAGAATCAAGAGGAGGAAGAGAAAAATACGGCATTTGCAAGACGATTGCTCCCAGTCTTCATTCAATATTATTCGTGGAAAGTGTTTTTTCTTTTGCTCTTCCTCTTTTCTCTCTATTTGTATTCAGAATTGAAATGTTCCCAGGCTTTCGATCAAATATGTCAGCTTCTCAGAACCAATCACTGACTCCAATTTCAAACTGTGCCTAATAACTGCACGTGCGGAACAAAATTCGAATGTCTAAATAAGTTTCTCTGCAAATTTGCAAATAAATTGACGTTGATTGTAAAGGGAAGAAGCCGCCAACTGAGCTATTGAAGGAGAACATGGCGAGTTGATGAAATGAAGACTGACAGTGTTCGGGATATTTCCCCTGAATTTCCCGATAGGAAAATTCGGTCTAGATTATAAATAGAATAAGAAGGTACTGGAACATGGCTACCTATTCATCAAGATTGAAAGGAGTAATTGACATAGCACGAAGTAAGAGGAAGAGAGGGGGGAGAGAGAGAGAGAGAGAGAGAGAGATGGACTTCTGAAATAAATTTCAATGAGGGAAAATATTTTCATTTAATCATAGCTTCATCGAGTTGAGAGGCTTTATAACATTCTAATATAATAATTTCGAATGTCTGTTGAATATCTGTCTGAATGATCAGTAAAATAACTGTCAATCTATCTTCGAAGACTATATTATTACATTAAAACGAGAATTCAAAGGAAAAGAGACCTATCTCGATATTAAAGCTCAAACTCACTGGAGATAATTAATGTGAATAGTTTAAAATAAAAATATGATCCTGAAACGGTTACACTCTGATGAGGTTTCAGATATTGTGTAATAAAAGAATGGTATGGAAAGTATTGGTTTCACAGATTTGCATTATGTTAATATTACTAAGGATGAAGTTGTGTGTATTTTTTCATGTTGGATTTTTCCATGATAGAGAAAGTAGCTTTGTTACTCTAATGCTATGGCGCACAACAAGAATAATCGAAAAGCGAACATCATATAATATTATGTTCCTTCTACTGATAAATTAATAATGAAACATGATTTTCATTGTATTGCAGTAGATGAACTTGAAACAGACAAATTGATTAATCGAATGAAGAAAAGGTTGAATTGTTTCTGGTTAATACTAAAAAACTGATTATAAATAGCTTTCATCTTTGTAGTATCAAAGATTTGAAACAATATTGAATTCAATACAAGAATTCAACTTTAATATCAGCACCTACGAAACTTTGACCTGGTCAAAAGTCTGTCAAATTTTAACTGTGATTAAGTGTAATATCCTCCGTCTTCTTTATATCTCAATGGCTTTTGTAGCATGCAACTGTCATTTGATCACAGTTTAATTTAAAAAAAATTGTGCAACCGGACCTTCATTTCTAAAATGATTTGTTACAATAAACTTGGATGATATATTAAACTGGTTAATCAAAACCTACGAGGTTTTTAGTGATTCCGAAGCACATCTCTAACATCCAACCGAAATAAATTCATGCAGACATATTCCTGACACACCAGGTGCCTGTCTTCCAGGATGAATTGCCTCGAGTTTTTTCGAACCAAAATGAAGGATCAGCAGTCGTCACCAGTCACCAAATGTGAAGCCAAACTCATCATGTAGGCGGAAAAATTTCACGACACCGGCTAAAAATAACCGCGGTAAAATCTCGCTTATCGGGCCAGATGAAATTTATGCAGAGACAAATTCAGGGAGGAAATTGGTTTTGCGTGGTAGGGAGGGTAAACTGAAACAGCGGTCGGTATAAAGTAGTGGTGGTGGGGGTGGTTTGGGAAAATTGGAAAATGTCTGTCTACGCTTTTCCGGCAGCTATCGCTTTTCCATCTTTATTTGGCCCACTGCTGTACCGATATATGGAAATCGGCGGGAAATCTCATCAGCTAACCCTCCCACCCACACCAACAGCTTTTCCGCGTTTCCATCCATCTGATAGATGCGTACGATCTGTGGTAGTACTAGCATGTGTCACACGAAGCGATGAATTACTTTTTAATATTTGAAATCATCACCTGTCTACAAGGAGCGTCCGTGTACTTGAATTGATAAAATATTGCTCGTGTGACCGATGACAAACATCTGCCAGAAAATTCTGATTTGAGTGCAGTCTGACAACATCGGTTAGACTGTGACTCACTTACAACTGTCAGCTTTATTTCAGCCGAAAGCATCAATGTTATTCATATGGAATGCTGACTGTTTAAAGTGTATCTCACTATAGATGTGTCCACTTCCAACTGTCAGTATTGGTTAAATGAGAAGCATTGGTGTAATATAAATGAGGAATGCTGACAGAAGTGTATCAGAGCCAACGATGGTGTACGTTGACTTTGCAGTATTCATAAATAATGAGATTCAAGTTAAACTGTCATCTTTCCTTATGAATAACATCAATGCTCCCCATCCAAACAGTAGGAATACTACACCAGATCACTCCCGTGTTATCGGATGGGCACGTTAAATTGTCGGTCCCGGCTGAAGTATGACAGTCGTAAGGCCCATTGACGGCTTAAATTATATATTCAGGCGTTGGGACCTTCCCGCAAGGGACTCCCCACCAACAAAAGCCATATGAATTTACTTTTTTATCCAAACAGTGCTGACTTAGTGACAATGCTTCCTCTATAGTGAGATTCACTTCAAACTGGCAGTAATCCTTATCAATAACATAAAAGCTTCTCATTCAAACAATGCTGACTTCATGATAATGCTTCTTCCATAGTGAGATTCACTCTAATCTGGCAGAACTCCTTATCAATAACATCAAATGCTTCCCATTTAAACAGTACTGACAGATTGGAGAGAATCAGAGATAACGATCGATCTTTCAGAGACTGGTCGCTATGGAAAACTCGGATTGAGTAGCTGAATAAATATGAATGTATTGCTTTTTGCAATGGAAGGGTGGAATAATTCAGATTTCAAAGCTAGAGAAGAGTGTATCATCGTGGAGTGATGTATTTTTCATTTGCCAGTAGTCAATTTTGATGATTGTGTAGTTTTAATCTCGAATAGAGCTGTTGAAAATGCTTCAACGCTAAATAATCTATTAGCGTTTTGGAATGAAAAATTGGAGTTTAGATATCGGAGCTGGAGAAATGTATCATCACAGAGACGTAGAATGAAGCTGTAACTTCTATTATTTGTCTATGATGTCATGTTGCAACAGTGTGTTTTATTCCAAAGCTGTATCTTCTATTTTCTTGTCTATGGTGTCATGTTGCAACAGTGTGTTTTATTTCAAAGCTGTATCTCTCATTTTTTGTCTATGGTTACATGTTCCAACAGTGTGTTTTATTTCAAAGTTTTCAAAGTACACTAGTTGCAGTGAAAAATTGGAGTTTAGAAATCGGAGCTGGAGAAATGTATCATCACGTAGAAGTAGAATGAAGCTATATCCTGTATTATTTGTCTATGGTGTAATGCTGCAACAGTGTATTCTATTACAAAGTATTTGAAGTATTCTCAATGAAAAAGTGGCACTGGAATTCAAAATCTAAAAATACATTCAATAATACAGGAATTGATACAATAGAGTTATATTTTCGTGATAATTGTGACTGTGAAAAAATTGAAAAGGTCAAGTCATTCAAGTACTTGGGTTTAACTCATGATGAGAAAATGTCATGGAAACTCATATTCAAAATTTGCATGTAAATGTTAGAAGAGCAATAAGAAAGTTCTATTTCCTGAGAAGCATCTGCGATGAGCAGCTAATGAAAACTGTATTATGCTCTCATACACTCTCAATTACAGTATGGTTTGGTATGTTGGGGTGGAACTTTTAAAACTATTATTAATAGGTTAAGAATAACCCAGAATCATTATATAAGATTAATAATGTTTAAAAATGTAAGAGAGAGTTATTTTCCTTTGTATGTAAATTTGAAAATAATGCCTATCCAAAATTTATTCGTTTTTAAAGTTTTAAATTGTTTTATTTGAAAAGCGGAAACTGTGGTACGGAAAATCTTTATTACAATATGAGAAGCGTTAACCAGCTACTATGTAGGACACCAAAGGTGAACACGGAACTTTTTAGGCACTCGTTTATGTACTTAGGACCTTATATTTACAATAAATTGCCAATTGAATTGAGAAGGTGTGATTCCTATATTATCTTTTGTGAGAGAGCAAAGAGCTGGTTATTTACAGTGAACGACGTATGGATGGTTAGAAATGTTGTTAGATAATGGTGCAGGTTGAGCTAGCATTGTTCAACGGCACCATTCTCATAAAAATATTATTATTCAATTGAATCACTATTCCACTAAGGCATGTACGGTATTATATCAATTACATTTAATGCATTTCATTTATTCCAGTTTTTGGTTTTCTGGGCTGTTTCAATTTATTTGTTTTTTTATCTCATGCGCTACAGGCAGTAGTTTCAGTATTGTTTTAGCAATCTTAATCACCTTGACTGGACTCACAGTTTTTATTTTTATTTTTTTTTCATACTAGTTTTCTTGTCTAAAGTACAAATATCATGTTACAATAGTGAGTATTGACATAGAGTGATGATACCGTCTATTATATTATTATCTTTGGTATTGATATCTAAGCATTAAAAATTGTTTTTTGTGATGTACTCTAAATAAGTGGAACTCTACTTTGATTGGTCATCAATTAACCATTTATATTACTAATTCCTCAAGACTATGGATAGGCTATTCAAAGAGTTTGATATACTTATGTAGGATATGATATTATAGCGATGATAATTCTATTTCAACGTGTGATGAAAGTAATCATGTGATTAATTCAAAAAGCAACATCGTTAAATAAATGAACAAATTAGTTTTTACGAGAAAAGCTTAATATATAGATCAAGAAAATGTAAAATGTGAATGTGTGAAACTAATTAAAGTTATTGATTTGTAACAAAATATTGATTTATAGAATAATATCTCACACTTATGTATTAACTAGAAAGATATACTCTTGTAAACTAAATTATAAATTTGTGGTTATGACAACTTTCTTCACTCTTGTCACTGAAACAACAATATTTTTGTTCAATGATAGATAGATAAACAAAAAATCCAAAATTCTCAGGCATAGCCGAGGTCGTCAGCCGGAGTTGATAGTTATTTAATCTGAATCTCATCATTATCTTCTAATTTTTGTCAGAGTTGGTCACAATGTGGAGTGAATAAGCTACACAATGTCATGCAATATAGCACTCAATAAACTTGATAAGGCAATTGGGAAGTTAGTTCTAATGTCAGTCACTCATAGCACAGTAGCCCGTAGAATATGCTTGAATTCTTATCATTTTCAGTTCATTTGAGAATTCATCATTCAATGAATAAATATTACAATATCATCTTGTCACGTTATTCTTTATATTTAAATAACGATTAGCCTCCTGCTTGGCATCAGTCGGTAAAGCATGAGATTTAATATAATTAGGGCGTGGTTTTCTAATAGTATTCAGTCTTAAAAAATCTTGATAGGCCTAGATATGGGCTTCTCCAATAACTCTTGTAATTCAATAAATAATAAATATATATATAAATGATACTTATACTATAGTGTTGAGGAATAAAAAATAAATTGCACACCATGAAAGTTTCATACATATATTACATAAATAATGCAAAGATCAATCGAGGCAAAAAATATATATAGAGCGATAAAAAATATAATATAAAAATAGAACAATATTGAAATCAATAAAAATATCACAGGCTAACTTTATATTCTAGATTTATGGCACGAATCATTACCATGTGCCTTTATCTTAAAATCATATGCATTCTGTTGCATGTAGCTGCGATATGCGCTTGCTAATACTTGTCGACTTGGATAATTCAATCAAAAATATGTGCTCTAAGATCAGCTTGATAAATTAGCCACTAATAATCCAAATATATATATATATTAAAATCTCTAGTATTTAGTAGATTTATTTGTATCGAATATATATTTTTATCTCAGGGTGCAAGATTCGGCACCTGACGGAATAGGTAGAGCCATTCATCTAGTGAATTAGAACTATAATAAATTATCGCAAATTGTATTGCAAAAAATTAAATATTGTATGCATATGTTTAATAGCCTAGATTTTGTACTTCTTTGATTAATAGAAATTTCTAAAATATTGATCTATATTTTTCTTTCAAATAAATACCTTTAATACTAATTTTACTTGCGCAAGTATTACTCTTATTAATTTCTAATTATAATAAAACCCTTTCGGCGAGCTAGCTTTGATCATCAGATTAATTCGAAGCACTAGGGCGCCCATCACTAATTCAAATTTAATCACTCACGTGTCGAAAATCTTCTTGTAAGCCGCCGATGTCGATCCAACTCCATGTGGTCCGGGAATATGGTAGCCGGAATCGTCTCCTCCAAGGGGTTATAAATTTAATTAAAAATGAAAATGACTTCTGCTTCACAATAGCATCACGAAGTCTTTTAAGAAATTTAATAATTTACTTTAACTTTAACTTTTACAAAATCATTAGTAAGGTACTACGCTCTAAAATATTTGGGGTCCTCTTATGGTGGCATTTGGCTGGCGAGTGCTGGTTCTTCCTTCTCAAGTTTTACAGATCCTCTTTCCGACTTTCAAATTAGCATAAAATTTAAATATCTTAGTCCTCCGCCATTAAGTTCAAATAGATCTTACAAAAAATGCCAAAATATTGCTTAGATTATATGATTAATAATTTCTTTGCATTCGAGCCATATCGATAACATAGATTACACAAATTTTTAACACAAAATCTAGTACATTTATATAAATATATAGAAATATTTTTGAACTGGCCTACAGTTGCCGCCTATTAACTGCCGTTTTACTATTGGTGCATGCAAATTTTATTCGGTATTCATGCGCCTGGTAACTCTTATTTCCTGAATACATTAAATTATTTTTATTTGGTTTTTTATTTATGCTCTTTGCATGCTAGTTAATATTCTATACATTAATATTAATTCCATGCTACCTAATAATTAGCCACGTGGACGGGTGTTTTTTCACATTGCACACCATCTGATTGCAATAAAGCTCTGCCAGGGGTTTTGGTCAGATTCTACGTTCCTCGGTTTGATCGATCTCTAGGTCACCGATCCGTGAATACATGTACATAACCTCAATCTTCAAATATTTTATATAATAATCTATTTATGAGCAATAAACTCCTTCAAATCCTTTTTAGGTTCTTGTACCATTTAGCCAGAACAAGCTGATGCTATCTAATCTTAGTTATTATCTATTTGGCGATATTAGCCAGTTACTTTATTTTCAGACCTATTACTGTTTCTGTTAGGGCTTTTTATCTACCCAGATTTAATATGTTACACGCGCCCCTGGGTTTGAATTCAAAATATTTGAGAATCACAATGTTTTTAATGAAAACCCACCCTTCAATACATCGATATACACTATACTTTATTTATAAATTATACTCTCATACTTCTATCACAGTTCGCAGACATATTTGCTGCATCTCCTTTATACCTTTATCAAATACAATAACAAATTCTCCTCCTCAACACACATAAAATATCATAAATATAAACTTCTAAACGTACTCCTCCTGACAACACTTAAAACATAGTAATTTTTAAATTCGCCGCTTGCAGGGCCGCCAACCTAACTACACACATTTCATAATTCTCATAAATGATTCCTTTTAGACAATAATTTCGATTCACAAAACTTCTGGGCTTATATCTTATAGTATTCTTAGGTCTTAATATAAATAATTTTCTATACATCAGGTACAATACTTTTCTTTTGCTAATGGCTCTTTGGTTTTTTGGTAGCTTGTATTCACTTTAAGTCTTTTTCAGGTAACAAACGTGGCATAATTAAAAGTAATAAATATAAAACATATAAATAAATATACCGACATTAATAAATATAATAAATAACAATAATAAATAACTTTTTGGGTACAGTACTTCTTTTTATAAACATATGTTCAACAGACATTACATTCATTTGATTTGGGTGGCTTTGGCCAGCTGGTCGCTGTTCTACATTTCACACTGATACATGTTACATCAGAATTTGCTGTCGACTTTCATAACTAACCTAACTGCTCGATTTTTTCTCTTAAAAAGGTAATTAACAAATTTTAATTTTACTATCCCCGCTTGTGTCCTTTTTTATCTGATGTATATAATTTAATTACATATTTAAAAATTATTCTTTTTCTTATTGCAGGCTTCTAACGGCTGGAAGGAATTAAAACACTGGATTGTTGCCACGCGGTCCTATGCCAAGATTAAATTTATTAAGGAAGGTCAGTAATCGGTTTGATAATAATGTTTTCCTTGATTTCTTATCATATTTATTTCAAATTCAACGATATTGCATGTAAAATTGTTGTGGTTTACTTGCATCTTCTTGCATTCTGTTTGTAGATGTTGTAGGCTGGTAGGTTATCTGCTGTTGATTTGTGAGGCTGTCCTATTGATAATTTATCTTCATAAATTTAAAGCCCTGGTATCTTGTGTACCCTTCAAATAACTCCTTGTTCCTTTAATAATAATTTCTTTTAATTGATTCAAAGCCTTCCATTTATTTTCTTTCAAGACTATCCACTTAGATTCATTATTAGGCTTCATCATCATAATAAACAATTCAATAATATAACACTTCCAATCAACACTAATAAATTCTTTCAACAATAACACGGTCTTAATTATAGCATCACTTTTCAATATTATCACAGCCAAGGTAATCCACATAATACAATAAATCAAACAATAATTAGTTTTAATAATATAATTTTCCACATATAATAGCCCGGTATTCCCATTTTATTAATATAATTCCTTATTTCTTTCATTCTTATTAACCACTTTCCATTCTTCATTAGTCCATCTTCCATTTCCTTGTTGCCCATGCATGAATCCATATTTGTTCTATCAGTTCCATTTTTATTCCAATTATTTGCTTCCTTTGGCCCATTTTGCCGGTCACATAGCTGGTTTGCCCTCTTGAAACGTATGTGCCGCGGATGCATGACGTCGGTGGTCTGTTCTCCAACCTGGTCCCGGTCCGGTATCCTCCTCGGGCGTTTGAACCGTGCATGCGGCCTCCATCGGCGCGCGCGGTTCCTCCGTTTCTTCCGCCTCCGGGCCTTACGATGCATGCTCCTCTCCCGAATGCCGTCCTCTCTCGTCCTGATGTCGGTCGGGTGTCCTCGGGCGCTTCGTCTCCGGGCCTTGCGGTGGTCGCTCCTCTTGTCCTGGATGCCGTCCTCTCGTTCTTCCATGGGTCCTTGGTTTGCCGTGTGGTGGAATGATGCGCGGTGGTTCTCTGTGTGCGATGCATGGTGGCGGTCAGAACAGGTAGTATGGTGGCGGTCTCCTCCTGGTGACTGTTGGGTTCTCCGGTGGTGATTGGTCTTCGGTGGGAAACAGAATACTTAAAATTGGTTGTTGCTTGCGGCTGGTTTTAATTGCATGGTGGGCGGCGGTTTTTGGTGGTGGGCTGTCTTGTATTAACATCTGTTTTTCTAATATTTTTGGTTCTTCTAATAATGTTTTCGGTAAATCACTTCTGAATGTGGTGTATGACGTTGAAATATCCTGCTTTTCTTGGTTTGTTTCATTTGAGCTTGTGCTTGTTATATCGGGGGTATCATATAGTCCTGGTTATTAGCTGTAGTTTTCTGTATGTCTGGTGGCGGGTCGTTGGGTGCTGGGTTCCGGGTTTTTTGTTGATTCAATCCTATTGCATGTGCTAATGTATAATTTGTACTTACTTGTTGAGGTGGCGGTTTATAATTTCTGTTGTAATTGTTTTGTGTGTGATTATTATGTGAGTTTAATCGATCACGGCCATCATAGTGATTCTTACGATTGCTCTGCTGGGCATAGTGGTTGGTTGTGCGATTTTGAAATTTTTCATTATTCCAGTTACCATTTTGCCTGTGCTCATAGCGGCGTTCAAATTGAGGAGCAGATCGGTAGCGATCATATGATACCGGTTCATAATTTTGGCTGTTATGCTGATTAAATTTTGAATTATGTTGATTTGGTGCGTATCTCTGGTCTGAGCGGTGGTTTGATATTGCCATTGCAGACTGTATGCCATATAAATGATTTATCAGCTGCTTACAATCAGTAATGGGTTGTGTGGCGAGTGCCATTCTAACTTGATACGGTAGCTTCTTTAAAATAATACTTGCTAATGCCGATTCATTAATGGGCTCGCTCAATTGAGAATTTTTAAACTGTAGGGCAGTGACGAAAGTGGTACATGCACCGTCTAAGTTAGGGTTGAAATCGCATGATATAATGTCCGCTAGCACGTCCAACTGTTTACTTCTGCTCCAATACTGTTCCAGGAAGACAGCGACAAACTCATCCAATGATGTAAATTCATGGGCTCTACTCCGAAAGAACATCAGGGGTTCGCCAATCAATAAATTAGTCAAACGAGACGCCAAAAATTCCAAGAGGTAGGTGCAAGAGTTTGTACTAATTTTATCTGATCAATGAATGGTTGAGGTTGCAAATGGCGATCAGTATTATCAAATTTTCCTAGTCCTTGTAATATACTATGTACGTTGAGGTTGTCTGTTTGAATCCCTTGAGGTTGTTGTTGAATATGATTTTCAATGCTATTATTTTTTCCTGTGTTATCTGCCATTGACTATTATGTGTAATTTTATTTGCGTTTATTTCTTGATTTAATTGAGTCAGAGCGGATTTTTGAATTAGTAGAGTTCCATTTAAAGCTTTACAGGTTTCAGTATTTTGATTGATGCTACCTTGCAGTTGGTTCATTTTTGTGGACATATTAATCTGTTTATTTTGTATTTCTTTAATACTGTTAATATTTTTGTCAACTGTAGTTGTTAAGTTTTGATTGGCAACGGTAATTTGTTTGTGGATTTCTTGGTGGCAATCGGCCTTAATGTTATTTGTTATATCCTGAATGGGTGTAGTGATTTGTGTAGTTAGGTTATCTATCCTTTCATTGAGTTCACATGTAACCGTATCCAACCTTTCCGATAATCCTGCCGTAACTTTATCCTGACTTTCTTTTTGTAGGGTTATCATTGCTTTTAATCTTCCCTATGATTCTCTACTTTAGTTTCAATATTATCCAACCGTTGTTCTACTGATTTTATAGCGCCTGTGGTCTCTTTCATACCCTGTTCCACTGTTTGTTTATTTTCCTCTTTTACTGTAGCAATCTCTTTTTTAATCTCCTGCATCATATTATCCATTGTTTTTTGTAACATAATGTTGAAAGTGCTACTAGTTTGTTCCATTATTACCTTTTGAAGCGGATCTAATTCTGTGATTGAAAATATACTTTGTTTGCTCAGGTGTGACTCGGCCTCCGGCGATGCGGGTTCTGCAGGCTGCTCCTCGCCCCCTTCAAAGTTGATCTCTACTATCCGTTGATTCAATGGTGTGTCAGCGGCGTCGATTCGAGTGGATGATAGAGGTTGCAGACCTGGTGGATCGAAGACTATCGACCCGACGCTTCCTGGTTCCCTTTCTCGTGGCGTATTGGCATCTACCGTGGTGGGGTTTGATGTGCTTGGAGTCGACAAAGTGGGATCTGTGCAACCGCCGTACATATATGAAACTTCAGAGTTTGCGGGAGTGTGATTCATTATGTCAAATATGATAAATGCTAATTAAACAGTGATAAAATGATAAGCGAAAATGCTTAAAAAAGAGACACAAACCGGGACTTACAGTGAACAGTGATGTGTAAAGTGTTTGGATACTCTTACAACAGGTATTTATACTTAAGTTTTTTATAATGCTCTAGCGCCCCCAATGTTTGTGTTGATTTATTCTTGGCTAGTTTACAGGCTGTGACTTATTTTCCAACCGGCTTAAACACATAATATTTTTTGACTAGAAAGTAATAGCAGTTTAGGCTTATAAAATATAATCTCTCTCTATAAACATGTAATTTTTACAGTACTAATAATATAAAATTTTCTTTAAAACATATAATTTCTCTCTATTTAAAGCTATTGATTCCCCAAAAGTAATACAAATCCCTTCGCCAGTTTTCCTCACAACTCGTATAAGTTATCTATAATTTTCAATATGGTTATTGACTTAATTTCAAATAATTATTCAATGAGCTTGGCTCTCATCATCAGTCCCACGTTGGTACGACATGTCTTTGTGTCACGTTATTCTTTATATTTAAATAACGATTAGCCTCCTGCTTGGCATCAGTCGGTAAAGCATGAGATTTAATATAATTAGGGCGTGGTTTTCTAATAGTATTCAGTCTTAAAAAATCTTGATAGGCCTAGATATGGGCTTCTCCAATAACTCTTGTAATTCAATAAATAATAAATATATATATAAATGATACTTATACTATAGTGTTGAGGAATAAAAAATAAATTGCACACCATGAAAGTTTCATACATATATTACATAAATAATGCAAAGATCAATCGAGGCAAAAAATATATATAGAGCGATAAAAAATATAATATAAAAATAGAACAATAATTGAAATCAATAAAAATCACAGGCTAAACTTTATATTCTAGATTTATGGCACGAATCATTACCATGTGCCTTTATCTTAAAATCATATGCATTCTTTGCATGTAGCTGCGATATGCGCTTGCTAATACTTGTCGACTTGGATAATTCAATCAAAATATGTGCTCTAAGATCAGCTTGATAAATTAGCCACTAATAATCCAAATATATATATATATTAAAATCTCTAGTATTTAGTAGATTTATTTGTATCGAATATATATTTTTATCTCAGGGTGCAAGATTCGGCACCTGACGGAATAGGTAGAGCCATTCATCTAGTGAATTAGAACTATAATAAATTATCGCAAATTGTATTGCAAAAAATAAATATTGTATGCATATGTTTTATAGCCTAGATTTTGTACTTCTTTGATTTAATAGAATTTCTAAAATATTGATCTATATTTTTCTTTCAATAAATACCTTTAATACTAATTTTACTTGCGCAAGTATTACTCTTATTAATTTCTTATTTATAATAAAACCCTTTCGGCGAGCTAGCTTTGATCATCAGATTAATTCGAAGCACTAGGGCGCCCATCACTAATTCAAATTTAATCACTCACGTGTCGAAAATCTTCTTGTAAGCCGCCGATGTCGATCCAACTCCATGTGGTCCGGGAATATGGTAGCCGGAATCGTCTCCTCCAAGGGGTTATAAGTTAATTCAAAATGAAAATGACTTCTGCTTCACAATAGCATCACGAAGTCTTTTAAGAAATTTAATAATTTACTTTAACTTTAACTTTTACAAAATCATTATCAAGGTACTACGCTCTAAAATATTTGGGGTCCTCTTATGGTGGCATTTGGCTGGCGAGTGCTGGTTCTTCCTTCTCAAGTTTTACAGATCCTCTTTCCGACTTTCAAATTAGCATAAAATTTAAATATCTTAGTCCTCCGCCATTAAGTTCAAATAGATCTTACAAAAAATGCCAAAATATTGCTTAGATTATATGATTAATAATTTCTTTGCATTCGAGCCATATCGATAACATAGATTACACAAATTTTTAACACAAAATCTAGTACATTTATATAAATATATAGAAATATTTTTGAACTGGCCTACAGTTGCCGCCTATTAACTGCCGTTTTACTATTGGTGCATGCAAATTTTATTCGGTATTCATGCGCCTGGTAACTCTTATTTCCTGAATACATTAAATTATTTTATTTGGTTTTTTATTTATGCTCTTTACATGCTAGTTAATATTCTATACATTAATATTAATTCCATGCTACCTAATAATTAGCCACGTGGACGGTGTTTTTTCATGTTGCACACAATGAACTTGATAAGGCAATTGGGAAGTTAGCTCTAATGTCAGTCACTCATAGCACAGTAGCCCGTAGAATATGCTTGAATTCTTATCATTTTCAGTTCATTTGAGAATTCATCATTCAATGAATAAATATTACAATATCATTTCCACAACACAAAAAAGTGAGATGAACATTCTATAGTGAAGTCCACGTAATAATGGATGAAGATAGGATAACAGCATAGACGATTCTCTTCCTTAATTAATTATATTTCTACATTGTTAGACACATATTCGGCAACGTTTCGAAGCTAGGAGAGCATAGAGCTACATGCATTGTCGAATGATAGAAAAGGATAGCAACACCAATGTTAATCAAATTCTGCCATTATAACGTGGACCACACTATATAATGGGCAAGCATGTTCGAGTAGCCTAGTTATGAAACAATCCATGGCTGTTGAAGTCAGCCACAGCCATAAGGTGCAATAATACATACACATTCTCAATAATCAATACTTTATTATACAAATTGATTTACGTATCTCTAACCATACTTTCATCTTGTTACTTTCAATCATGGTCATGTGATTGACCTTTCATGAGTTAAAATCTCCGGAGAATATAATTTGAGGCCGTTCGAGAAGAACTTTAAATGCCTCTTGTGAATCAACTGGAAGTTTTTTTTCAAAATAATAACATCTCGTCATAATTCCAGGAAAGTTGAAATATTCATGGAGGTGGAAGCATAAATAAATTATGAGCTTTTGGAGATCAGAAAAGAGTGAAATCCCAAGAAATTGTAGGCGTATTATTAAAGCTGAACAGAGCTTTGAAAGATGTCACGTGTCTATCATAATATCTCTCTTGCCTCTTCGCTCTCTGTTCAAATTGGAACTGGAAGATGGTAGATAATTTTTATCTCAGGAGAACAGAAAGGAAAAAAGTGGATCACTTACAAGGAAAACGAATTAGAACAGCATTCATTGTTTGCTGTCATGTGGGCCTACTTATGAAAAATTCAGGTTCGAGATGAGAATTGAGATAGAGATTGAGTGACAAGGAGGATTTAGGAGACGAGGAACGTATTGCTTGACATGAGATAAGATTTAACTCAAAATACCAATTATGGAACAGGTTATCCCGTTTTTCTGTAGGTGTATTTGGGTGAAACAGGTTTTTTGGAAAAAAAGGAGGAAGGATTTGAGAGAGGTGAAACGTATTGCTTGACATGAGATAAGAGTTGAACTCAAAATACCAATTATGGAACAGTTCTTCCAGTATTTTCTGTAGGTGTAGTTGAGAAAAACAGGTAGTGATAAATATAGAAGGCAATATGAGAAAAGGTAGCTCAACAGAGACTTCCCGCTATTAAAACAGTAGTGAACTGGCATGTCAAGGGATTTGGGAGCTAAAAACACGAGCAATGCGGAATTGGAAAATACGATATCCCCTTCTAACAAGGAGAGAGCTGTTATTTGAAACTACAGCAACTGAACTCAAAGAGGATCAGCATCCTTGGAGAGTGTGCCAAGACGTTTGTTACAGCGGAATAAATTCGCACAATTTTCTTCTCTGAGATTCACTACAAACTGTCAGCGTCGGTTGGATTAGGAGCGTTGCTGTTGTTAATGGAGAGTTCTGACAGATTGAGGTGGATATAAGTCTAGTGATTCTGACTTACAAGTGTCAGTATTGTTTGGAAGGGGAGTTTTGGTGTTGTTTGTGAGGGATAATGACAGTTTGAAGTGGATCTAGCTTTCGTGAATCTGGCTTTCAACTGTCAGGATTGTTCGAATAGGGAGAATTGGTGTTGCTTTGTGAGGAATACTGACTGTTTGGAGTGAATCTCGTTGTTGTTTTTGAGAAAAAGAGGCGGACAAGCAGAGTAAGACGGCACCAGAGTTCAAGTTTATTGGAAATGAACTGAGCATCGGAAGGAATCGTTAGAGATGCTCAAACGAAGACAAAAAATGGTGGTCACGACTTGAAACGTTGAACCGTCGAGACCAATATACAAGGACGTCGCCGACAAGTTGTGCATGAGACGCTGGAGACATCGGCATGATGTTTGGGCCCCGCTGGGAGATGGCGACATGATCGAAACGCTAACCGAATGTGTCTCTTTGGCCCTTTTTCCGATATTGCACGTCACACGTGCAATGCGCTTGTCTCTTCGCCTCGCTACGTGACTTCACACCGAGCCAAATAGTCTTGTCCAATATAGTGGCTTATCAGGAAAACAGCGGATAAAATATTTTCAGGCTACGGGCTTTTTTCTACCGCAAACATTTTTTGGGAACCTTTATTTCTCAGGTCGTTCTAAAGATCCTTCTAAACTAAGAGACTCTTATCCTACTATCATATAGAGTAAAGTTACCATGAAAGTTGTATTATTTGTCTCTGCTACTATATCATAGATAGATCTATGTATATTGATCCATTATTGCTAAAGAATATCAAAATACATTATAGACAACGTCGTTGTATAACTTAAGATTATACTATTTTATCAAAGCGTTATC